>NC_059328.1:22603000-22907250 GCF_018350155.1 Leopardus geoffroyi
ACAAACTCTTCCGTCTTTCGTGCTTCAAACACCCCTGTCAGAAAATAGGGAGTCTTGACTCGTGTCTTTGGTTTGCCACTCCTTCCCACACAGAGAGTGAGCTGCTTTAAGTTAGGGGCTATCTGTTCATTATCACTGTGTTCTTAGCTCAAGTCTCTGTTGGCGGGACAGGCAGAAGAGTGTAGCATATAGAAGCATTGAGTAACAGTCTCATTAGGCAACTGAGAGCAATAGAGAAGAAGAGGAAGAGAATTTTAAAAATAGGAACTGGTATCACATGGAATCTTTTCAGTTTCTAGAAACAGAAAAAAAATAACACGGACTCCCCAAAATAATAGAGGGAGTCGGCTGGCTCACAGAACTAAAAAGTTCCGGATAAGGACTTCAGGAGTGGTTTGATCATGGTGTCGGGTCAAATTTTTTTTTTTTTTTAAATAGTCCTCTCCATTGTAGCCACCTTCACATATTGATTTCGACCTCAGGCTAGCTTCATTCATGGTGACAAGGTAGCGACATCAGGTTTCACTTTTATGTTCCCATTCCAGCTATTCAAAAAGACAGAGAACATCCATGTCCCATAATTCTCAGGAAGAAAATCCTAAGATTTACACTGATTTGAATACCTCTGAATCAACTGTTGTGGCAAGGAGAATGTGATTCCTGAGTGACCCAGCTCAATCATGTCCCACCTCAGTCCCTCAGGATGGCCAGTCCCACCCAGCCTGCACGGCTGCACACAATGGGGGATTTAAAGGTTTTTTTTTTTTTTTTTTCAACGTTTATTTATTTTTGGGACAGAGAGAGACAGAGCATGAACGGGGGAGGGGCAGAGAGAGAGGGAGACACAGAACTGGAAACAAGCTCCAGGCTCTGAGCCATCAGCCCAGAGCCCGACACGGGGCTCGAACTCACAGACCGCGAGATCGTGACCTGGCTGAAGTCGGACGCTTCACCGACTGCGCCACCCAGGCGCCCCACAATGGGGGATTTAAAAACATGGATTTCACGGGGTGCCTGGGGGCTCAGTGGGTTAAGCGTCCAACTCTTGATTTCAGCCCGTGTCATGATCTTGTGGTTCGTGGGTCTGAGCCTCGCATCATGCCCTGTGCTGACAGTGCGGAGCCTGCCCGAGGTTCTCTCTCTCTCTCTCTCTGCCCCTCCCCCACATGCTCCCTTTCTCTTTCTCTCAAAATAAATAAACTTTAAAAAAAGAACCCATGAATTTCAGTCTTCCTTTCTTCTTTCCTCCCGCAAACAAACAGCATACAGCTGTGATAATTCGGGTTCTATGCTGGGTGTTGAAGGCACCTGTAAGATTGGAACAAGATGGGGACCTCAAGCTGCTGACAGTCCTACGGAAAGAGATTCGGAAAATTATTTGGCAGGCAATGATGGGCCACGAGGGAATTTTGAGCCTCCGAATGGCTGTATTAGCTACCTACTGCTGTGTAACAAAAGACCTCAAAACCTGGCAGGTTAACACAGCAAACGTCGATTCTCTCATAGTTTCTGTGGGGCAGGAATCTGGGCACGGGTGACGGGCAGCCTCCAGCTCAAGGTCTCTGACGTGTCTGCAAGCCCCAGACGTTGGCCAGCACTGTCCCATCTCAGAGCTGCCGAGGGGAGGGTCTGCTTCCAAACTCACTCTTGCGCACCGATGTCTCCACTTACGACATGGCAGCTGTTTCCCCCCACGATTAGCAATCTAAGGCAGAGTGAGAACGGGGTGGGGTCGTGCCTGGGTGGCTGAGTCGGTTAAGCATCCGATTCTCGGTTTCGGCTCAGGTCACGAGCTCACAGTGCATGGGATCGAGCCCCCACGTCGGACTCTGCACTGACAGCGGGGAGCCTGCTTGGGATTCTCTCTCCCCCCCCCCCCGCTGCCCCTCCCTCCCTCACACTCTCTGTCTCTCTCGAAATAAAAAAAAAAAAAACTAAAAAAAATTTTTGTAAAAGAAAGAGTGAGAATGAGCCCCCCAAACCTGCTACTAGAAATGAATCCCATCCTTCCTGGCAGGTTCTGACAGGAGTGAAAAGGTACGCTTAGTCCCCCCGCCCCAAGGGGGAGTGGGTTACACAAAAGTGTGAATACCAGGAAGGGAGGATCGTGGGGGAGCATCTAAAAGGCTGCTTACTCCAAGGACTGACCGGTGGCTCAGCGTCCCAGAGCAGCCACATTACATCATCCCACAAGAATAGTAATGAATAAAGGAGGAGTTAGAAGCTGGCAGGAGAAAATTATGTGGTACTGGATGGAATTGTTTAGTCATTCAAAAACCACTTACTGAGTGCCCATTGTGAGCCAGGATTGTGCTGGGTGTCGGGGCCGCGGCTGTGCCCCGTCTCCCCACCAGTATCTAGCAAGAAGTGTCTGGAAGTCTAGCAGGAGGTAGGTGGTGTTTAGAAGGAAGAAAAGTTGAACAAGACATTCACCTTGAATGTTGCAGAAAAGGACCAGCGTCAAAACTCGGAACAACACCCTCCACCTTGCCAAACCTGTTTGAGGAGTCAAGGAAGGCTTCCTGGAGGAAGAATCATTTCAAGTGAGCCCTGAGGGAGGAGGAGGGGAACAGGGGGGTGGGTGGGAGGGTGCAGCGGGGAAGGGGTGGACAGAGGGCAGCACAGGGTGGCCTGGGTGTAGACCTGGGGGGTGGGCCTCTCTCCATCATTCCTGCCCCCTCCCCATATCTGTCACTTCATCCTTTAGAACTCGGCTCAAAGGTCCCCTTCTCAGAGAGGCCTCTCTTGGCAGTCCAAGGTCATCACAGACAGACTCCATACATCACCCTGTCGCACTTTCTTCCCCGCGCCTCTCTTGCCCAGCACACTCCTGTCCTGCGTTGTTCTCCTGTCCTTCCTGCCTCACCACTCCGGGCTCCTGGGGGCACAGCCCTCTCCGTTCACTGCTGCGCCCCAGGCCCCACGCAAGCCCGCACGTAGTAGGGCCTCAGTAAGTCTGGTGGTGGGAGAAGACCTGAGCTGGCCCTTCTCTAACGTCACATGTTTTCTCCCTGGGGACTGACCCTTCTCCCGAGCTGCCTGAACCCCGGCCCCTCCCTCGACTCTCCCCTGCAGCCTGAGGCAGCTCAGAGCCTGCGGGCCTGGCCCCTGGCATGTTTTATGGCTCCTCTCTGGACTCCTAATAGCAGCCACATTTTGCGAGTTTGGAGAAGGAGCGCTAAGGCCAGTCAAGTGGATAAATCACATCTCTTCAATGGGCCAAACACGGATTTACACAATAGCCTGTGACAAACGCGTCTGGGGGGGGGGGCGACCTGGCAGGAAACATCCCTTTTTCCGAAGGGCTCGTGGCCCAGGGAGAAACAAGAGGACTTTTGAAGGAGTCTAATTATTGTCTGTCTTGTAGGAGTCTAATTATTGTCTGTTTTGTAGGAGTCTAATTATTGCCTGTTTTGTAGGAGTCTAATTAGTGCCGCTGCTGACAGGCCGGAGTGCCAGTGTGGCCTCCCGCTCCCACTCACGTGCACTGACACACCAAGGGCAACAAGGCATTTGGAAGGAGGGAAAGGGTGAGGATTATGGGCCCATCTCGTGCCCTAACGGCCCCTCAGGGAGCTGCAGGACCGTGTGATTCCCTGACGTCCCTGCTCAACAACATCCTGAGGGGCCCCTGGCTCCCATTCCTGCCCCCCAACCTGTCCTACCTCCCTACACCCTGGAAGTCCCTGCCCAGTGTGGCCCTCCCTGCCCTGCTGGTCTCCTGTCATCCCATCCCTGGCTCGGCCTGGGTCCTGTTCCTCATCCCCTGTCACCCTGGTCGGGGAATTCAGGACCCTGCGTGGTTGTCCTGCCTCCACTCCGTCTCCACTGCCTCCGCTTTGGACCAAACCCCATCACACTCCACCGGACCCTGCAGTAGTCCCCAGTGTGTCCCCCATCCAGGTTTGCCCCCGTGTCCCACCCTCGCCCACGCAGACAGGGAGATCTTAGCAAAACATCGGATCGAAAATTAAGCCCTGCTGAGATCTTCCTGCCCGCCATGGGGGAGGGTGAAAGGGGGTGCCCACACACATGGGGGACACATTGAGGGTCACTGCAGGGTCCAGTAAGGGATTGTGCTCTGGACTGAAGGTTCGTGTCCCTGCCCTCCCCTCCCCCCCCCCGGTTCATATGTTGAAGTTCTAACCCCTGATGTGATGGCATTGGGAGGTGGGGCCTTTGGGAGGTAGTTAGGTTTAGCGAGGTCATCAGGGTGGGTAATGGGCCTAGTGTCCTCAGGAGAAGAAGAAGAGAGATCGGAGTTCGCTCCCCTTGCTACACAAGAAGAGGTCATGTCAGCCCAAGGCGAGACGGCGGCCGTCTCCAAGCCAGGAAGCGAGCCCTCAGCAGGAACCATGCTGCCGACACCTTGATCTTGGGCTTCTCGGCCTTCGGAACTTCAGCGGGCAGTAACTGTCCTAGCCACCCACTTGACGGTCTATTTCGTCCTGACGGCCCAGGCAGGCGAAGACACACCGTGAACCCGAATCGTCATGCAGGGTACCGTCGAGAAGGCTGAGGTGCCAGTGGGCGGGTCCTCGTGCGAGGTCACCCGGCCGGCAAGGGCAGAGAAGGGGGTCACACCCAAGCAGCCTGGTGCCCGACCATGCTCCGGACTCTTGTGCCGAACCACCTCCCTGCCATCCACTAGGTCCGGGTGTAGCCAGATGGGGCTCTAAGCGTGGCTCTGCCCCTCGCCAGCTGAGTGTGAGTCTGCCCCTGGGTTTCCAGAAGGCTCAGCCGGGGAAAGCGGGAGGGCTGATTCAAGGTAGGGGCCCTGGGTGCACGGAGGCCTCATCTGTCTCCCTCCTCTTACCTCCCCCAGCTCTGTCTGCAGCCACCAAGGTCTGACTTGTGCTGAGACCACGGTCTGCACATCCAGGAGTGATCTGCACCTCGTACCCTCTCCTGACAGAGACCCTTGGCCCTCTTGGCTCCCCTCTTGGGGGAGCGACCGGAGGAAGTGTCCTGCGTGGGGTCTAGAATGGGTTTGGGCCCTCAGGCCAGGAACTCTAGGAGCCTGGACCGGCAGGGCAGGGTGTGGGTGGGGAGCTGTGGGGCCAGAGCAGGCCTCTCCAACCTGGGGACTCACTCCGGGCCTACAAGTGGGTTACCTTTTTAAACGTTGGTCCCCTTCCTCCCCCATCCCCTTCATCCCCAGGGCTTCCAGAAGCCACCCGTGCCCACCCCACCCCTGCCTCCGTCAGCTCAGCCCCACCCCTGCTTCCCTCGGCTCAGGCTGGCCCATCTCAGCGCCCCCCACCCCCGCCCCGGTCCGCTCAGCTCTGCTCAGCACGGAGCGTGGCGGATGGATCCTTATCAAAAAAAAATCTCCATGTGGGTTTTTCCCACGTGGCAATCCTTCAGCCGCTCACTGCACGACTCCCGGGGCATTTCGCAGCAAGGGGAAGGGACAGAAACAAGTCGCCCTGGCATTTTATTGAGATACGTCGTGAGAGTCCGCGGGGCTGAGCTGTTTAACGTGCCCCTTCGCCTCCCGCCAATGTCGTGGGTGCCGCTGATGAGTCAAGCGTCCCTTATCTTGTCGACGTGTCTGCGCGGAGAGAGGGGCTTCATTTCCACCTCCCCCGCCTCCCCGGGATTCAGATCACAGGGGAGTCTTCGTCCCCAGCTCCATCCTGGGACGACGGCCATCCTATGTGCTTCCGGCTCTCTCAGGAGCAGCGCCCTGGAAGGCTCGCGATGTATCTTTCCTGGCTGCCTCCTGTGGGCACGGACGAGGGAATGACGCGTGCTGACCGGCAGCTACGTTCAGGCTCTACTGGTGAGCTGTCGTGGGTCACGCTCCCCCAACACGAAGAGGCCTCTAACAGGAAGCATCGATTTGGCTCACAGAAGCTGTCTTTGGGGCCAGAAATGCAGGCTGGGGTCATGGGAAGCACACGGGGACAGGATCTGATCTGCACCCTCCTGGGCTACCTGGGTGCCCTCGAGCAACGCACTTGACCTCTCTGAGCCTTGCTTTCCTCCTGTCTGTGGGCAAGTCAGGGCCGTCCTCAGGGCCAGGGCAAGGGGGTGTCAGCGCCTATGAAAGCTCGGAGCCCGGGGCCCGTCTCTGCTGTTGTCCTTCGTCCCACACAGCTTTCCTGTGTGTCCTGGGCCCCACGCCTGTCACCCTGATCCCCTCAAGCCTGGAGCCCCGGAGGACTACCCACTAGGTGGAACAGCACGGAAGCAGGAACCCGGCCCGTCCCCACCACCCTGCACCTGGGACACTGCCTCGCACATCCCAGGCCCCCGGGACATATTTGTTGAATGAGCGAAATATTCCTGTTTTATAGATGAGGCAGCTGACAGCTGACAGTCAGGGCAGCCGGGATCCGTCCGGGTATGCAGGGCTCCGAATTCAGCAGGACACCTCAGTGGGTGTTTCTCCGGTGCTTTGGGAGGGACCTTCCGGCTGGGGAAACCTGGGACTTCCCGGCCTGCCCTGGCTCAGCTCTCATCCATAGATGGGCAAGGCGGGTCTGGGAGGGACAAGCAGGGGTCACACGGGGTGGGTCCCAGGAGCTCATGACCTGTGGGCACGGTGTTGAGGAGGGCACGGCTGGAGGTCCCTTTCCTTCCCGGGGCCTCAGCCCCAACCCCCTGCCTCGGCAGGAGTGGGCCAGACTTGCAAAGCCAGCCTCGGGGCGGGGCCTCTGCTCCTTTCCAGGCGGAGGTGCTGGGGTTTCTCTCCTGCCCTGGACATCTCAGACGCACTCAGCCTAGTGTGAAATGACCCTCATAAGAAACGCCTCGTGCCAGAAAGCTCTTCTGAGATGCAGACTCTGACCAGTTCTCCCGTCCCCACGGAGGCCCGGAGCAATTTGTACTTGATGAAAATGTTACAGGCCGCAGTCTGACCCATTTTCAGTCTTTCATCGGTTCTGCCTCCCTCACTTCTCACAACCTACGAGTTTCCGCCGCTTTTCTGCCTCCAGTCCTCACTCTGCGCTAACGGGGCAAAGTCCCTTTATGTCCCTCTCTTCCTACCCTCCCCGCCACCCCCCCCAGCCCAGATCCTCCTGTATGCCCCCCACTGTACGAGGCCCCAGGAACACAACGGTGCTTGAGTGCTTGAGACGACCACAGTCCTGGCCCGCCCTCCTGGAACTTCTGGTCTGGGGGGGAACTGACAGGGAGGTGATTAAAACATGACCCCCTCCCGCCAACCTCTGGGGTCCAAGTCGGCCTCCCTCAAAGGACCCCGGCGGGGTGGTGCTGGGGGCCTGGCACCAGCCAAGCCTCCCCAGGGATGCTCCCAGGCTGCTGTGGGAGCACAAGAGTGTGTGCGTGGCTTCATCCTGCAGGCGGGGGACAGCTTCCCCCGAGGAGATCACGCCTGAGCTGAGCGGGAGCCTGAATGGGTGTGACCACGGGGAAGAGGGCGAACGAACACCAGGGCAGAGCATGTCAGGGGGCTCACTCCGAAGTCATACTTATTCAGTGGATGAGGAAGCCTGTAACAAAGCTAACCGCAACTCTCCTTTACTTGCGATGCTCCGAGGGCCCCGCCATTCTTGGGATAAAGACTCAAATCTTTAACCTGGCATTGGAGGTCACACGTGGTCTGGCCTGGGCCCCCCTTCTCCAGACACCCCCCCCCCCACTGCCTGCCCTTCAGCCACACAGGTCTTACATCTCCTTGGGGTCTCCAAGGGCCACCCACCTCCGGCTGGCCTCAGGGCCTTTGCACATGCTGTTGTAATAGCCCTCCAACCACTCTTAAGGGTTCGCCTGCCTCAACTCACTTACTTTCTTTGAGATTCGCAGACCACCGACCTTGGGGAGGGAAGGACTCACCTTTCCGTTAAGATGAGGCCAGACTCCGTTCAGAAACAGCAGCCACAGATGCCAACAAGCCTGTTCGGGTTCGTGCCGACACACGACTAGCCACCTGGGTACCCGCTTCTCCTGCACGGAGGCCCCTCCTCTTTCCTGTGCTGTCCCCTTGAGACTCCCTGGCTTCGCAGGGCGCCTGGGTGGCTCAGTCGGTTGAGCGTCCGACTTCGGCTCAGGTCGCGATCTCTCGATTCATGAGCTCGAGCCCTGAGTCAGGCTCTGTGCTGACGGCTCGGAGCCCGGAGCCCGCTTCGGATTCTGTGTCTCCCTTCGCTCTCTGCCCCTCCCCCGCTCATGCTCTGTCTCTCTCTCTCTCTCTCTCTCTCTTTCTCAAAAATGAATAAACTTGAAAGAATTGTTTTAAACTCGCTGGCTTCGCCTGGACAGGGTAGGTGGTCTTTGAGACATCAGTCCACCATTTTCCTGAACAAAGCAACCTTTCCTTTCCCACCAGTGGCTGTCTTTTGAGTGCTGATTTCCCAGCAGACGGAGAACAGCCAAGCCTGAGTTCGGGGCCGGTTCTGTCAGGTAGCCCCGTTCCCCTGACAGATATTCCCTCCTCTTCCCCCAGAAGAGGAGACATCTCGTCCTCAGGAAAGGGTTGTCCAGCCTTCCTTGACCCCCAACCTCCGTTCTATGCCCTTATGGCACAGGGACCCTGTTCTTTAGGCCCATGTCACTGTATTTAATTGTGTGGTTTTCGTTTTTTTTTTTTTTTTTTTTTTTTTTGTAAAGCAGGCTCCACACCCAGAGTGGGATTCGAACTCACCACCCCAAGATCAAGAGTCCCACACTCCACCAACTGAGCCAGCCAGGCGCCCCTAATTGTGTGGTTGTGGTTTAACCTCATCTGCCCTTCTAGAGGGTAAGCTCCATGGGGCAGCCACCAGGGTGGTTTGGCTCACTGTCAGTTTCCCTAACACAGTGGCTGTCCCCTAGCAGGTGCCACACAAGTCGGCTGAGTAAATAAATGAATACTGTCCCTGCAGTCTCTCTCTGTCCCTGCACTTGTACCAAGGCAGGCTGTCCACGAAGGGCTGGAACCTGTCTCAGTCATCCCAATGGCCTGGTCTGTGCCTAACTGGGATCCGTAAATATCTTTTGAAGGAAAAGATGAAGGGAGGAGGGGAGGGGGGATTTGGGGTTTGAAGACTGGCTGACTCAACTTCCGGTCCAGTCTGGAAAGTCGTGGGGGGGGGGCAGGGAGGGGACACAGCCCACACACACAGCCATCTGCCCTCAAAATAGCTGCGTCTCTGGCTCCGCCCACTCACCCAGAGTCCCCACAGCCCCTCCCCTGGAGCATCCACCTGCTGTGTGTTTTCCTGCCTGGTGGGGTTTTACTTCTATAGGCTCATTACCAGGAAGTGGGGTTCAGGGGCAGAGCAGGGAGGGAAAGGGACTCTTATTCCCGACTGAGGATATAATGAGGGGGGTCCTTACCTCCGTGGGGTGCTGCTCCCTCGGGGGATTTGCAAGGGAAATGGCAGGGCCCCAGGCGGTGCAGGTGCCCCGCGAGGAGAGGCTGCGGGATTGGGGCCGCACAGTGTGTGGGGCTGACGCACTGACTTGAATGTGATCTGATGGCCTCATCGGGACGCGGGTGAGACCGCTGTCCCCGCACTGCAGACGGGCAAGGACGCTGCCCTCCTCGCTCCCGTTCAGCAGCACCTAGGACAGAAGCCAAGAGAACAGAGGTGCCCAGGAGCTCCTGCTCCGCCCTGCCCACCACCCCCTACCTGGGAGCCGCCTCCAACCTGGGCGGGACTCAACTCCACCTGCTCTGGGGAGAGGTTCCTGGGGCACCTGTTCCAGGAAGACCTTGAACCTCCTCATGGAGAATTCCAGACCCGGAGGCCTAAGGAACTGGGGGCAGCAAACTAGGAGCTGCTTCATCCCCCCATGTGCTCTTCTCTGGTCTGTCCTTCAGGGCCCAGCCTGGGCTCCCCCTCCTCCAGGAAGCCCTCCCTGATGCCTCCAGCCTATGCTGCCCTCTTCCTTTCCTACTTCCTCTCCCATGTTCTGTGGGGCAGGGTAGGGTCAAGGGGGAGGAGCCTGGGCCTTAGTGGTGGACGCCTGGGCTTTGGACCTGCTCCGCCATCCCGAGCTGTGCGACCTTGGCCACATCATTTGACTTCCCTGGGACCCCATCTCCTCCTTTTAAAATGGGGGCACTAATAGCAGAGAAAACTACCAGGCTGTTTCCCCTTTGTTTCCAGGTCCGCCTCCTTCATGGCCTAACGAGGCCGTCTATAGTAGGGACTGTATTTCCTGGATCAAACCACACTTTCTCTTTCCGGAGAGCTGCTCACTTTCTTTCAGAGATTTCACTGGTGGTAGTTCCCGACAGCTGGCCTGAGACATCAGAAATGAGAGGAGATGTGGTTTCAGAAGGATCAAAGACAGACCTCGCGGGCCGCCCCCGGATTCATCCGCGCAGTCCGCACGGGCACCTACTGTGGGCTGGGCCCTGGGCTTGCGGCTTTGCCGAGGACGCTGGTGCCCAGCCGACTTATAATTCTTGGCTGTTCTTCTGCCGCCCTTGCCGCTGCTGCTGGTGACACTCCCCGTCCCGTCCCGTGTCCCCTCTCCCGCCATCAGGTTTCTCTCCTGACCCGCCGTTGGCCCATCTCCCCCAGGGCTCTGTCCTCCAGGAGGGGCTTCACTCCTTGTCACTGGCTCAGTTCATCCTAAGACCCCCATCTCTGGGGAGGGACATATTTTTTGTTCGTTTGTTCGTTGTTTGCGCTGGGCTTTATCTTGCTCAGCGCCCCCTGGGGGTGGAAGCTCCCTGCAGCCAGGCAACCATGAGGGGCGTGTGACTGGGGGTCTTCCGGTTTCTGGTGATGGCATTCACGGTTCAAAAGCAGGACAATGTCCTTCGTCATCCCCCGAGGAGAGACGACCGTCAGGGTAGGGCTTGTGCCGTTTCCCACAAACATCTGAGCAAGACCTTCCTGCCCAGAAGCAGATTCGGGGACCCCTGGGGAGGAGGCCCCAGGAGATCATTCGGTCCCACCCTTCATGGCACAGTTGGGGAAACTGAGGCCCAGAGTGTGGATGTGACCTACCCCAGGTCACTCAGTGAGTGGCCGGCAGAGCAGGGACCAGGACTCGTGTTGTGGACCCATGGCTGATGCTGTCCCCGCTCCCTTAGCCACTGGGTCCCAGGCTGGGGACGCGAATCCCAAGTCTGGAGCAGAGAGGCGGGGGTTGGGGTACAGCCATCGCCTTGGGTGGAGGGGACGGAATTAAGCCCATGGGGTAAAAGCCTCACGCTGGGGCCCCTCGGACTCTGGAGGGGACAGTGACTGAACAGTCCTGATTGAAGCCAGTGCATAGACTTGAACCCAATGTCATGGCGGCCCTGGGTGAGATGGTCCCAGGCACTGGATAAAACGAGGGGGGATAACGGCCAATGTTGTCTGTTGCTGTAAAGTTGTCAACTAATTTTTTTTTTTTTGGAAGGGTCTGTCTTTTACGATGAAATCATGTCATTCTTACTCTTTTGCAGGGAAACTTTCTTTTAGGAAAGGAATTTGAGAGTCAACGTTAGTTGACTTTGAACTTTCTCTGTAGCTGTGGGAGAGTTTTGTACCCGCAGGACCTCGTCAGGCCTGCAGTCCAGTAACGTGTGCCTTGTCTAATGTCCCTGCGCCCTGACGGGGCAGGGCCTGAGGTGCTGGCTCCAGGTGGCCGTGACCAACTCAGCCGTGGGGAGCCGGGCCTAGGCCTGGGCAGGGCTGGAGGCGGGGGTGGGCAGCGGGCTGTAGCAACCGCCTGGTCCAGGGCAGCATCCATGGGAGTCGAGGTAAGTGGGCAGATTTGAGAAAAGGATCTGTCCGGACCCACCCACACTCCAGGGCATCCCGAAGGCTCTGACGTGGGGGGTGTTGGTGCCTGAGCCCAAAGGGCGGGGGCTTGTCGGCTGGGGAGGAGCGGCTCAGGGGAGGAAACGCTGTCCTGCTTGGGACAGCAAGGTTTAAGGTGCCGGCCAGGCCTCCATGAAAATGCAGAGCGGGCAGAGGGGGGCACGGTTAGGAGCTCAGAGAACTTGGGGCTGGCACGACCAACCCGCAGTCACCGGCTTCCAGAACACAGAAGGATTCCTTCATTACTGTTGACCTGAGTTTTCCTAGGATTCATTCTAGAACATTCTTTTAAAGATAATTACTGATAGTGCCGCCAGGCCCTGCCCTGGGGGTGGGGACTGTATGGGCTGCTGGTCCAAGGATGTTCTGGGAGCTGGGGCTCAGGCAGGAGGAACTTGGAGGGGACCGGACCCCCCAAATGCCTGGGCCTCTCTCTGTTCTTGAATTCTGGGGGAAGAGGGATGGGGGAAAGGAAAGAGCCAGGGCCCAGAGTTGCCTGGCGGGCACTGGCCAAGGGAGGAAGAAAGGAGGGTGAGAGAATCAGCATGTGCAAAGGCCCAGAGGCCTGAGAGAACCTAGTTCAATCCAGTGCTGGGGATAGTGCAGTGTGGCCCAGCGCACAGCGTGTGTGTGGAGGGACACAAGGTAGAAGGAGGCTGGATGCAACTTGAAGAGCCTTGAAGGCCAGGCTAAGGCTGTCGGTCTGGGGCAGCAAGACGGGAGGCGGGGGCCGCGATGCAGGTGCAGAGGACGGCAGCCTGAACCCCTGCGAGAACAGAACCTATGGAAGCATTTGGAGGACAAGGACCCGGGTGTCTGTGGGGCTGGTGCTTCCTTTATAGCGTCATCCCGGCTCCCGGCTCACGAAGGCCGGGCCACGGAACCCTGGCCCGAGTCAAACTCACCCCTCACTGTGGCCAATTAGTTTCGACTTGTCATAAATTTTTAACGGTTTGTTAATCGATAGGAACTGGGCAGCCGGTCCTGGTGAGTCTCAAAGTGAAGGGTAAGAGAACCGAAATGATGCCCACCAGTGAGTGCACTCAAGTGGGTCCATGCTGATCACTTGTTTTGAGTTCACTCCCTGAGTGCACGTCTTGTGAATCTCAAGTAAGGCTCTTGGGGTCTGCTCCTGGTTAGTGACCACGACTACAGGGCGGGGGTGTGGCTTGTGACACGAAGAAGGCGTGATTCCCGTCCTCAGGGCTGCAGGAAGGAGGGGCTGGCCTGGGAGAGGGGAGGGGGCACCTTACAGCCTCCCTTAACCCCGCCAGGTGATCTTGGTGACCCTGAGCAAGGTCAGGGGTCCCAGACCGCCACCTGCGAGCGGGGACTGTGGCCTCAGGATATTACGAAACCTTCGTGAGTGGGAGTTTTCCGAAGATGGGGAACAACACCAAGGTCACACAGGGTTGTTCTTCCCTCCTGGATAGTGGGTTTTGGGGCGGGGGCCAAACTTGGTGGATGTGCCAGAAGGAGGGAGGAGCGAGCAGAGAAGGAGCAGATCCCGAGGTCGGATCCTGCCCCCCAGCCCCCATGGGCAATGAGGGAGGACGCAGAGGGTGCAGGGATGGGTGGGGTGGGGGCTGCCCACGGAGAACACGATGCCTGGGCCTTGAAGTGTGAGCAGGAGTGCCCGGGGTGGACAGGCAGGGGAAGGGTGTTCCGGGGCACAGCATGAACAAAGGCTGGGGGCATCACCTGCATTTCCGTCTCCCGGCTGTAACCGATCATATCGGTCACAGCAGCAGAATGAGAGCTGGATCCCAGGGTGCCCGTGCTGGCATGTAGCCAATGCCTGGCACCCAGCGAGGGGGGTTGTGGGGGAAATTTAAAGGGTTTACAACCTGTTTGCAGGCTTTTAGAGCAACTCCCTGATGTTGGACAAGATACTCAACCTCTCCGTGCCTCAGTTTCCTCATCTGTGAAGGGGATCGTGAGAGCCCCCCTCCCTGGCTGGGGTGGGGATGAACCCATGTCAAGCACTTCAGGTGATGCCTGGTGCCCATGCTGTCATGAGGGTGTTTGCTGGGACTGATGCTCCTTCCGGTCCCCATGCCCGGGGGCTTCCTCCTGTCCTGAGAACTTCTAGGCGGTGGGTGGTCAGGACCATCCCTCCCATTGAAGAAGCTGAATCCAAGGAGGTGAAGTGGCTTCTTCAAAGTCACGTGGCTGAGCTGGTGCGTGAGATCTGGGATCTCAGACAGAAGCCTGACTTCAGAGCCCATCCGGTGCCCAGTGCTGTGTCTGACCCACGGTGGGGCTGCCCTAGAGCACCGGCCTGAGTGAGCCCAGGCCCGGGGGTCCACGGGAGACCCCAGATGCTGAGCAGAGAACAGCCCCACCTGCGCCCACATGGCCAAGGCTAACTGGGGGCGGTGCCCTCCCTCCCGCCTCCTCCCACCTCGGCCTGAAGCCTCGGCTCACAAAGGCCCTTCTCAGTCCCTTCTGCCTCTGCTGGGCTCGCGGCAGCCCCATCACCAGCCCTGCCTTGCAGTGAGCGGGGGATTGGCACCCTGTGTTAAAATCCGTGTCTGGATGAGCCCTTGGCTGGAGGAATTAACTCATGTACACACAGAAAATCTCCGCAGACTTGTCTTCTAATATTTATTCTGGAAACTGGAACATGCAGATGAGGCCAGCGCCTAACTCTGAAGCTGCAGCAAAAACTGGCATTCTCCATGCCACAAAGAGCCACATATACATCCACTTCGTGAGTCAGAGGAAAACTCACATCCAGTGGATGGAAGGTTCCAGCAGGTGTTTCCCAACAGCAAAGACCACCACACTGGAATGCCTGCCTCTAAGGACCTGAATGACAGCTTTCAAATCCCACAGTCTTAAATTCCCAAGTCTTAATAGAATCTTAAAACTACAAAAGCATGAGTCAGAATCCCAGAATCTTAGGTTCTCAAGTCTTAAATCTTTTACTTTAATGGATTTTTTGCAGTGTAAAATATTGAGTGAGAATCATAGAATCTGAACTTCATGTCACATCAAGGAATGTTGGGATTTCCAGGACTGTAATTATCAGCTTGCTGAGGTGCCCAACCCACAGGCAAATCCCCTCTCCAGTGCTCCAACATGTGGCCTTGAAGCCTCAGATCATACTCTAGTGTCACTTTCTCCAGGAAGCCCTCCCCCACTAGATGGGAGCTCCATCACATGGGAGCTCTCATGGTTCCATCTGTGTTGCTTTGTCTGCCCTGCCACAGGTGCTATTTTGCATTTATTTTCATGCTTATATCACTGAGTTTGTCTCCCCCTTTTTCCCATACTGTAAACCCCATGAGAGTGTGGTTGGTCTGTGTTGCTCATTGCAGGATCCTGAGCACAGGGCATGACACATAGCAGATGCCCACTCAATATCTGCTTAATGAGTGACTAAACTAGTGAATGATTTGGATGGATGATGATGGATGATGAATGGATGGATGAATGGATGGATGGTTGATGGAGGATGGAGGATGGTTGGATAGATGAATGGATGGATGGATGGATGGATGGTTGGATGGATGGTTGGATGGATGGATGATGGATGATTGTTGGATGGATGGATGATGGTTGGATGGATGGTTGGATGGATCGATGGATGGATGAATGGATGGATGATGGATGATGAATGGCTGGATGGATGGTGGATGATGATTGGATGGATGAATGGATGATGGTTGGATGGATGGAAGGGTGGATGGATGAATGGATGATGGTTGGATGGATGGATGGGTGGATGGATGGATGGGTGGATGAATGGGTTGATGGATGGATGGTTGGATGGATGGATGATGGATGGATGGTTGGATGGATGGATGGTTGGATGGATGGATGGTTGGATGGATGGATGGGTGGATGGATGGATGGGTGGATGGATGGATGGGTGGACGGATGGATGGGTGGATGGATGATGGAGGATGGAGGATGGTTGGATAGATGAATGGATGGATGGATGGATGGATGGATGGTTGGATGGATGGGTGGATGGATGGATGGGTGGATGGATGGATGGGTGGATGGATGGATGGGTGGATGGATGATGAATGGAGGGATGGTTGGATGGATGGGTGGATGATGGATGATGGGTGATGAATGGATGGATGGATGATGGTTGGCTCCCAGAGCCCTTGCTCTTCCCACAAGTATACATGGACACCCACTTCCCTGCCCCCAGTTGCAACAAAGCTGCCACAAAGGCTGGTCAGGAGACATATGCTGTGTGGACTCAGTCAGGCTTCTGAACTTCTCTGACCCTTGGTTTTCTCATCTGTAGGCTGGGGACATAAGGCTGCTCTAAGGGCCAAATGCAGGATGTAAATCAAGGGCACGTGTGGAGTGGCATCCACCCACCAGGCTGCTTCGTTTGGAGAAAGGACTTCCGTTCTCTCTTTGAGCCCAGAGACTTTTCTGTCTTCTCAATGTGCCATGGGATAAGAAGAACAGTAGGACCAGGAGCCAAAGTTGCCCATGCCTGGATGCTCTCCTCTGCCCCAGCCTCACTGTGCATTTTGGGTGAACCACTGCACCTCTCTGATCTTCTCTGTCTCTTTGTCTATAAGACAGAGACAATTATACTTGTCTCTAAATGAGAGCTGGGCAGCCACACCAAAATGGTGCCTCAAAGTCCTTCTAGGACGCAGAGTGTAAAACACGGGAGGGAGTGTGAAAAATAAGGCCAGAGAGAGCTGTCTTTGCCATGCTGTGTGAGAGGCCCAGATTGACATGTGGGCACGGTGTCCCAGTTGGAAGAAAACACTTCATTACCGAACAAATTTTCCTAAAATTGATTGCATGGCCTGTTCTCTGCGGTTTTTAATTGCAAAACCAATTAGCATTTTGGCAACAGGGAGGGAAGACAGCACTCAGACTGGCTTTACAAACTCTGCCTTTTATGGTGGCCAGAGCAGGCAGCCAAAGCAGGTCCATGGAGCACAGCCACGGCAGGGAGGCCACTCCCATCCTCAGGGCAAGAAGAACTCCTGAGACTCAGGGAGACTGGGGTAGACAGACCCCTCAGAGCAGGCGAGTTGAGCAACCATAGGTCAGCCAAAGGAGCGGACAGTCCCCAGTGGTGGCCAGAAGTGGTCCAACATCAATGCCCTTCTCCCCCAGTTTCCATGGCTGTTTCCCACATCTGACCCCATGCATATGTCTTCAAACCAAGCCTGCTCCATGAAAGCACATCCACTTTGTTCGCTGCCGTGTTCCTGGGCCTGGGGTGGACACATTATCTGCGTTAACGTGAATGATGAAAACATGAAGAAGCGAAGGAGGGAAACTCAGCTTATTGGAAGGAATTTTTAAAACCAAGCTGATCCTGGTGGGGGGCAGCCTCAGGAGGAGGGGGGCTTTGCTCTCTCATCAGGAGTGTTTTGAAGGACCCCAGAAGATCCATGAAGGAAGGAGATGGAAAAGACGTGGGTGTTGACTGGGGGTCAGAATATGTTTGTCCTTGTGACCTTGGGCCTTCCCCACTCATGACCCCCCTCCTCCTCCTGTGCTCAGAGATTCTTGACTCCTCTGTCTCTCTGATGGAGGCCATGATTGTTTTTTTTTACCACTCCAACCTAAGTTCAAGTCCACCTGCCACCCTGATTGCTGGAAACTCGGAGGAGACAGCTTGCCTCCCTGTGCCTTCTCCGTGACATTCGTAAAATGAGACTAGTAATTCCTTCAGCCTCTGTGGGCTATGGAGAATGGATAGGAAAGAAGTGCTTTGTAGAAGATTTTACACACACGCACACACACTCAAACGGAGTTCATTAACGTTCTCAGAGCGTTCCGATCTACCCCATGAATGCACATGGTATGGGTTGTATCAGAAATTCTGCTGGGAAAGAGCCCAGGCAACCAGACTCCAAGGGCCAGAGTGCAGCACGGCCCCCATTAAAGCTTCCTGCTTAAGTCACCCATGGAGGGGAGAGGGAGGCACAGGGGGCAAGAGAGGGAGGGGATAGAGATAGGGGGATGGGTTCTACTCCCTTTTTCCCGGAAGCCTCACTCCCTTGCTCGGGCTGATGCATCATATTCAGGGAAGAGCATCGTGTCCCCTCAGCATAAGCCGTGGGTGACAGGATGAAGCCTAGGGCCAGCCGGGGGCACGGGGACCCATCACAGCTCATCACTAGTGTGCCAGTAAGCACACGGGCCCGAGAGCCTCTGGCTGAGCAGGGGCTGGTGCCGGTGGCCAGAGAGGGACAGCAGGTGAGTCAGGAGAGGCCCTGCATTCGAGGAGTCTTTGAGGAGCCATTCCTCCTGCCTGGTGTTTGCCCTTCCCAGATGCTGGAGGCAGAAGCAGGCAAGTGCGCATGGGCTGGGGTCCTAGCAGCCTCTCGGCTGTGTGTCCTTGGCTAGGTAGCTTCCGCTTTAGGAGACATAGATCTGAAGACTCTTACTGGGGCAGGATCCAGTGGAGTGGAGTCGCTGGGACTTCCTGCAGGAGGGCCCCGGGTTGGCCCCGGGTTGGCCCCAGGTTGGCCCCAGGTGGGGAACGCTTCATGGGGTTCACTCAGCAGTGGGGTAGGAGTCTCCTGTCCTCTCCAGAGGCAGGCATGTAGAATCTTCAGGGCCTTAGGAAGGATTTTTCAGGGGGATGGTCAATGGCCTAAGTCCATGCCTGCTGTCCTACCCCACCCATCCCAGCTGCTCACAGAAGAGGCAAGTGTGGATAGGGAGCCGGCACACCTGGGTCCAAGCTCTACCTCCTCTATTTACCTTGAATACCTACCAAGACTGCCTCAGCCTTCTTACCTGTACAATGGCACTGATGCAGTTACCAACCTCAGAGAGGTGACCTACAAAGCTCTTGGGGCTCCCTTGACAACCAGACGAATAACCCTGAACCCAGAGACTAAAAGCCCCAGCCTCAGGCCAGACTCAGCTCCCCCAGTTCAGCCCATATGAAGGGCTTGAGTCAGCCAGATCTGGGTTCAAATCCTGGCTCAGTGTCTTAGCTTTGTGACATCGGACGTGTCACTCAATCAAGGCCAATGGTCTAGGGGAGGCCTCTCCTCCTTCCCCCTCCTCCTCCGCCTCTTCCCTCCTCTCTTTCTCCTTCCCGCCTCCTCCCCCATCCTTCTTAGCATTCCCTCTGCACATACTGAATTTTATGTAATTGGAGTCATACAATTTATTCAGCTATTCAGGGTTTTTTTTTTTTAACTCCCCATACATCATCAGCATTTTCCCCCATCACTGAAAGTTCCTCAAAAGCATGATGTTAACAGCCTCATAATTGCACCTGATTTAGATGCGCCAGCAATGACCTCGCCATCATCACCCATCAGGCGCGTGGAGGATGGAGGTCTTTCTTCGTGCACATCAGGCCGTGATGGCTATTCTGGGCCCTGTGTCCTTGGGGCCCTGACCCCGACCTCAGCACGGTTCCTGCAGGTGGAATCAGGACATCGAGGAAAGTGATGTTTCTCAGGCTCGGGGGCTTTGTCACCCAATTGTCTTCCTGAAAGTTGCCCGGATATCACCTCCCACCCAAGTCCATCAGCCCACGAAGGTGGTGTCTCCCCACCCACAGCCCTGGCCTGTGGCACCTGTTTCCCAGCCACAGGAGCCTCAGATATCCGGGTATCCGGAAGCCTCAGGACAAGGATCAGAGGCAGCCGGGGCCGGACCCCTCTGCAGGAGTCTCAGGTGCTGGTCCCATCCCAACCGACAGGTCACCACCCGGGCTTCCGTCCAAGTTGCTCCCTGGGCCCCGTGTGGTACCATGGACAGCGCACAGCTTTTGGTATCAGTCCCCTGGGTTGCAGCCCCCAGTCACGTCCCTGTGAGAGCTGGGCGAGCTCTCTGAACACCTGTCTCTTCTGTAAAATGGAGGCAAACTCATCCACCTTACAAGATGCCCTGGAGAGCTGTATAGACACTGTTTAGAGGGCCTGGCCCAGAGCGGGTGCTTGGTTAAGAGTGAACTCTCATCTTCGCATGAAGAGGAAACTCTCTGCAGCTACTCCCCTCTCTCTACTCACTGCTCCTCAAGGATGAGAGCCACATGGCAGCTGAGGGTGGTGCTGGGCCCTGGGCTCCCTCCCCGCTTGGCCCTCACAGGGTTTACCATTGCTAATCCCTTGCAGGTATTATCCCATCTCCACGCATGCTTCTTGGAAGGTTCTGACTAATAGAGTGTGGTCCGAGGAGGGAGGGGGAGCAGCCCAAGGAAACCGGTGGTGGGGCTGGCTCACCGCCCTATGCAGGGTAGAGGTCACCATCCTGGTGGGAAGGTTAGGCACAGACAGTGCTTGGCGTAAAATGGTGCCTCAGTGGTTAAAGATGTTATCTGTGGCTCGCTGGGAGATCGCCGCAGGGGAGGATGTCCTGTGGCAGGGGGTGACAGCGCAGACACGGATCACACAGATCATGCGGGCATGGAGGAGGGTAGGTGTGACCACAGAGGGTGGCCTGAGGGAGAGCTTTGCGGGGACGGAGCGGTTCCGGTCTCAAGTGTCGTATGGATTCTGCACATGTGACCAAATGCCATAGAACTCACACCGGTGTCAATCTCCTGGTTGCTTTCCTTTTTTAAGTTTATTTATCTATTTAGAGAGAAAGAGAGATTTGGGGAGGGGCAGAGACAGAGGCAAGAGAGAGAATCCCAGGCAGGCTCTGTGCTGTCAGTGCAGAGCCCGATGTAGGACTCGTGAACCGCGAGAACACGTGAACCGCGAGATCACGACCTGAGCCGAAGCGGGTCGCTTAACCGACAGACACCCAGGCGCCCCCTTCTCCTGGTTTTGACTTTGTGCTGTCGTTAGGTGGGTGTAACCACCGAGGGAAACTGGCGGAAGGCTACGTGTATTACTTCTGCGACTTCGTGAGAATCTATAATTATCATAAGATTAAAAGTTAAAAAAGACAGGAACGGAGGCGGCGGCTGCGGCAGCCCCTCAGTAAAATAACACATAACGATCGCTTGCTCGGTCATCATGCCTGAGTCAGTGGTCAGCCTGGGGCCCACTGACGGAAGGTAGAGATGGCCACGGCCCCAGGAAGAAGGGTCCTCAACAGCACGGCAAGCATATACCATAAGGATTCCCCCAGCCCTTCCCCAAAAGGGACCAATGGCTATTCATTCAGGTGACCACGCACTGGGGAAAGGCAATAAACAGCCAGGTGGACGACTATGGGCCAGAAGGTCTGAGCTCACACGGGCACCTGGAGATGCAGTTGGGTGTCCCAGCACTCAGTTGTCAGAGTGGGGGCCCGTAGGATCCAGGCACGCGCTGGCATCCTGGCTAGAGTCTGGCTGTAAGCAGGCCCACTGGCGCTGTGGGCCTATCCGGTGGCCCTTTCCCCAGTCCCAGAGTAGATAACTTGGAATAGAACAGGTGGCAGAAGCCTCAGGTGGCTGGTGCATGGCATGACTGGGGATGTGTTCCTTCCTGTTCCTGTTAGAAAAGGGCGTGAGGAACGGCTCACATCCACGCAGCGTATACAGTATTTGTTGGCAATCCTACAACTTTGGAGGTTCTTGTCCCCAGAGAGGCATGCCCTTGCCAGGACGCACAGCAAGGGTCCAGATAGTCCTCTCCTGGGTTTCCCATTGGGGGTTGGGGGGAGGCCCAGGGCAGGTGCTGCTCCCAAACCCACAGGGGCAGGTGGGACTTCACAGCCTGGCTTGGGGGGGGGGGTGGTGGTGTTGTGCGGCTGTGGAAAGGCCTCTGGTTCTCCAGCTACAGGTGGTAATGACCACAGGCCCATCTGCTGCACCAGGAGGGCCACCAAAGGCCCAGCTTGGCCGGAGGGGCTGGGGCGTCCCCGAGAAGGAGGGAGAGGGGGAAGAAAAGCAGGCCCTGAGATGCAGAGAAGGACGGAATCCATCCTGGGCTTCCTGACAGCCATAGCCAGACCCTCATCCGGTGACTTGCTGTGTGACCTTGTCCAAATTCCAGCCCCTCTGGGCCCGGCTTCTCTATCTTGGTTGTTCTGGTTGTATCTTGGTTGTTCTTGCATCTGTTGTAGGGATTCACTGGGCGAATGTGTCTAAAGTGCCCAGAACACGATGATGAGAGCTCAGAAAACATCAGCGGTTGTAACTCAGGCCCATTGTCAGGCTGCCTGAGCCGGTTGGGGGGGGGGGTTCTCCGTCCCGGGAAACCCACTCCCCAGCCCCAGTGTGCTGCTGTTCGTTCCCACCGCGTCTCCTCCCCGCCCCTCCCTTTTCTTCTCCCGCTTAACAAACAGCTTCACTTAAAAAGCCATCTGGGAGGATGGATGGCACAGACACATTTGTGCGGAATAAGTTTTCAGGGAGAAGCGCCAGGAAATTAAAGGCACAGCACTTAGGATTCTACTCTTATGAGGCCCCATAACTCTTGATTGTTGGAGGACTGTTTCTGTGTTATACGTTCATCCCTCACCCCCCACCCTGCCCGGTGCTCTGGGCTTTATTCTCTCCCGTGTTTGGGGGGACCTGCTCCCCCCCGCCTGGCTCCGCTGACTCCCTCCTTCAGGTGAACCCCGCTCTCTCACCAGGGAGGGGCTGCTGCGGGGGCTCTCTTCCCTGACACCCTTCCTGTGCGATCGCTGTCCCACCTCGGGGAGCTGCCCGCCCCCAGGGGTCCCGGGTGAAGGTTTGTCTACTTGTGGGGTCTCCCAGGGCGGATGGGGAGACAACAGGTGGACGCCCCGCGAAGGAGAGACGCGGCCACCGTTGGGATGCGTGGATGGCCCTGGGGAGCGGTAATGACCTCCCCGTCTCTGGAGGTGTACACAGAGGACAGGTGAGCGCTCAGCAGGGAGGCCTTACAGGAGGCAAACTGGCCGAGAGGCTGAGAAGCTGGGGCTTCGGAGGCCGAGAGCTCCGGGCCGGGTCCCGACTGCATCGATTACAAGGCGTCCGACCTTCAGCAACAACTTACACTCACGGAGCCTCGGTTTCTTCATCTGGAAAATCAGGCAAAATAATAGTTCGCACTCTCCGGGGTTGTCATGGCGACGAAAGGACATAATGTGTGCGCAGCACCGAAAGCAGAGTGCATGCTGTCCTTACCAGGCCAGGGGAGGCGGGGGCTGGGTCGTGACACCTTGTGAGCGATGGACAAGCAGTGTTGATCTCTGTCCCTCGCCTGACTTCAAATCTGTCTTTATTCCCACCGGCCCTTCTATGCTGCTGGGTTCCACTGGTATTCAGTCTGGCCTCACCTTCCGTGTCCTTCGTTCCAGACGCACCAGACCCCTCAGCATTCGCGAGCCCTCTGCGCCCCTGCGTTTCCTTCGCGGCCCCCAGACCTGATCCCCATACCTACCCCCCCTGAAATCTCACTTTCAGGACCAAGGTTGCAAGTAGATCTTCCCTGAGGCTTAGTTCTCTTCCCAACTGAAGTCAATCGTGTCCTGCTTAGTGTTCCCAGTGTGCTGTGTTTAAACCACTAACTACTACAGCAACTGTCACGGTCCGAGTCGTTACTGTCGGTAAGGAGAGGACTTCGGACTTGCGCCCCATGGCACACCCACCACTGCTGTCCTTCTGGGACCCTGGCACACTCCTTGAGGAAGGGAGCTGCGTGGGTCTGACTGCTCAGAGGCAGGACGTTGGCCGGCCAGGCTCACCCCGTGCAGGGTGGCAGGAAGCAGAAGGTACTAGACCTGCTCCCCCCTGGCCCCCCTCTCCCCCTGCCCACAGCCAGCAGGCCGGTCAGCTCTGCGGACCCCACTGGTGAAGGCAGGAAGGGAGGAAGTAGGAGGTCTCTCTCAAGCCTCCCTTTGCCCTCCAGGCCTATCCCAGGCATGGTCTCTAGAATCCACCCTAGAGATTCAGACAAGCCGCTCTCAGCGGGGAACTGGTAACACGGGCCACGGAGGAGCCGAGCCCAACAGCCCCCAGCTGTCCAAAGTGCGGTCAGCTGGCCAGCAGCGTGGGTATCACCTGTGTGCTCGTTGGAGCTGCGAGATCTCACCCCACCAGGTCCGCTAGATGGGGAATCTGCATGCTAACCAGATCCCCAGGCGATCAGGTGCCCGTGGCAGTTGGGGGAGGGCCGGCGGGAAGCAGGGGTTCCCCACTGGCCGTGTGTCAGAATCGCCTGCCCCATCCCGAACCGCGTGGAGCACATCTGAAGTGAGTTTTTAAATGCTTGCAGATGACGCCCGTGTGTCTCCCGGGTGAGAACGCGTCTCTAAGGGCGCCCAGATCCCCCCAGGGCCCTGGCTGTGTATAGTTGATGGGAGAGTCAGTGAGCGTCTCCTGCTGGGGCGTCAGGGGAGATGGCATATTTATACCCTGCAAAGCTGGTGTTGGAGGCAAAAGCCAATACAAGCTTTCCTCTCTGATGATGCCGCGTGTCCTTTTCTGTAATAAGAACGATGCATCCGTGGGTAGGGAGACCCTTTTGTGCTGTGACAGCCTGAGAGGCTTGGGGCCTGGCTCTGGGGACAGGAGCAGGAGGAAGCATCCCGAGAAGCCTGTGGGTGCTCGGTGAGGGGGTGGGGTGCAGTGGAAGGCCACCCGTAGGGTCGCGGGAGGCTTAGAGATCCCACATGGCCCCTTGGCATCCCCAAACAGACCCCCGGCATGGGGCCGAGGGCGGGCAGGTGTTCGCGACCCAACATAGCCGGCCCCCTAGGTGGACACCCGGCCTGTCGCATCTGGGAGCCGAGGCTGGCAGAGCAGGAGGGGAGGTCGTGGGTCCGCTGCCTTTTCTTCGCTCTGTACCGTACCCGCCAATAGGCCCTGCCTCAAGGGCAGTGATTGAAGGGGGCAGGGCCCCCACTGTTGCCATTAGCAAGCCCTCACGTGATTCTCATGGGCAGCCAAATGTCGCTGCTCTGAAGCCAGGGTTTGAGCTCCCTTCCTCCGCCGGCTCAGGGGCTCCTGCTAGGAAGTCACTGGAACCCCTCACTTCTCCCAGCACGATATGCCATTCAGGCTCTTCAGAAGTTATTTGCCAGGTGTCCCTTAAAAGGGGCCTCCGTGTGTGTGTGTGTGTGTATATATAAAAAAGAGAGAGAGAGATTGATTCTTATCTCACTGGCTTGTAATGGAAAACTCTAGACGTAGCAGACGTCTTAGCTGCATCTGGATCCAGCACTCACCTGACGCTGTGGCCAACGTCTCCCCGCCGTGGTCCTCCGAGCCTCACCCTCCACCAATCTAGCTCCCCCAAAACACCCAGGGGCCTCGTCCGTCACCGTGGAGTGGAAATCTCAGAGGTGATTTTCACTGGTTCAGCTTGGGACGCGGGCCCATCCCCGATCGGTCCACTTCATCAGGAGAGAAGGGCCTGCCTGGCCTTGCGTGCCCAGCCCCACAAAACCACACGAACTAAGTGGGTTTGGGACAGACGGGCCTGAGAAAGATGGGATTCTGACACCGGGGAGGACGGTGTTTTGGTCGGCGACACAGCCTTGCCCTTGATGGCAGGCTACTGTGGTTCTGCAAGGTCAGTTTGTACAGAAGAACCAACAGCAGGACACATGGGTCTCCCCTCGGCTACTGCTCAGTGTCAAGGGTGACACATCCAGCCTGGAGCCCACCTGCTGGGGAGGAGGTGGGAGGAGGCCAAGGCACCAGAAGGCTTGGCCAGGATTCAGGGGCTGTGCCTGTCAGAGAGAAGCAGCGGCAGGAAGTTGGGGCTCACGCCCGGTTGTGGGGACACTGCCCAACCCCCAGGGCCGCCTCTCCCATCCAGGAAAGGAACAGGCCAAGCCAAGGCTTCCGGGGGCTTTTTCACCCCCAAGTCCTGAGCCCCCTGCCCCCCCCCCCCCCCCAGCAGCCCTAGCTGCCCTGGTGTCTAAGCCCAAAGGCAGCCAACACAGCTTTGCACTTCACCTTTCTGCTGGCAGGCCCTGGGGGCACAGACGAAGCTGATCCAGAAGAAGCCCGGGTCATCTGATTTGCGCTGGGGGTTCTGACGCGGGAAGGGACCCGCTCCCACCTGCACTGCAGGGGGCTGAGGGCCAGACCCGGCCTGGGCCCGGGGACACCTGGCTCTGGAGGCCAGAGCCTGACTCAGGGCCTCTGCCTGGGGGCCAGCCTTCCCAGCCACCCCGTTTCCATGGCAACCAGAGCCCTCTGGCTGGGCTGAGCCCCACCCCACCCCACCCCTGCCACTGGGAAGGGAGCCTGTCCTTGTGCCGATGCCGGTGGGAGGACACAGTCATTTCAGGGGGACCTGGGTGGACGGCAGGCGGGCTGTGATACTCAAGACTGGTGACGCGTCAGGGTGATTACAGATCTAGGCACCCTCTGCCCCTGCGTGTTTTTGAGACAAATCAGGACGGTCTTACAGCAGGGAGGCAGGTGTTTCTGCTTTTCCTTGGCCTGTGAAGCTGGATATACTGTCCCCTCCGAGGCGTCAGAACAGGCCTCCCGGGCAGGTGGGGCCCAGAGTTGGGAGCGGCACCCGGTGGGGGCCTGGAGGCTGCTGGGGGGGCGGGGCTGGGACGGGAGCCCCTTGGGGAGTCCTGGGGCCTGAGCACAGCTGGGGGGCGGGGAGGCCTGGCTCCTCCCGGGGCTCACCTGCTTCTGGGCTGACCCTGCCCTGGTTCTGCCCCACGGTGACCATGGACCCCTCCGAGTGGGCAGCTGGGTCGCTGGGAGGGGCCCAGGTAAGATCCGGGTTTGGAGGCAGCCGCCAAGAGTTCCAATCTCCATTCTGGCCCCAGGCCTTGCCCCAACCTCCTCCCTCCCGTCCAGCCTCAGTTTCCCCACTGGAACAGCGGGATGATGAGGCCCGCCACTCAGGGTGGCCGTGAGGCCCCAGTGGGCACAGTGGGTAACTCAAGGCATAAGGACGGCATGGTGAGGGCAGGACAGGGCGCGGTCCGGGCACAGGCTCTCAGCGGCTGCGGGCCTCTGCCACCTGACACAGCATCTCCTTGTTGTGTGACCTCGGGTGGGTCACTCCCCTCCCCGATGCCTTCTCTGCGAGGGGGGTCCTGGGGACACGGGGACACAGGCGGGTGGAGTGCTGGGCGCTGGCCTGCGGTGCTCACGCTGTCTGAGGCCTGAGGGGGCCCGTCCCCAGGACACTCGCGAGCCTGGGACATGGGACGGGGGCAGGGAGGGGTGGTTTAGGGGGCTCGCGGGCTCAGTGCACATTATGGAGGCTTCAGAAAATACCTGCGGTCGGTGCAGCCTCCCCCTGCCCCCCTGTCGCCATCTGAGAGCCAGGCGGCCACCAGCCTCCGATCCTCGGGCCTGAGCCCCGGGGACCTGAGCTGCTCTTGGCTGGAAGGAGCTCCACCCTGGGGCGCCAGGCCGGGAGGCACAGTGGCCACAGTGACAGGAGGGTAACTGGCTCATCTCAGGAGCGGCTGCCACGGCCGGAGCTCCCACGGTGCACGGGGCCCCGCGCCAAGAGCTTCCCAGCATCCCCCGGGTGCTCTTGGCATCCCTGCGGTACACGTGAGGACCCAGGGCTCAGAGAGGGCCAGCACTTCTCCCCAACAAGCACAGGAAGCGGCAGAGGCAGGAACCACCTCGTGTCTACCCGCAGGCTCAGCCCCGGACAAGAGCCGCGTTCCCACTTCCCGGCACAGTCCTGGGCTCAGCTCCTGTCCTCGCCCGTGTGCCCGCGCCGACCGATGCGGGCTTGGCTGGGAATGCGTCCCCCGTCTGGACGGGCTGTCTCCATGTGGACTGATTGGCTCCTGTGGCCGGGCCAGCTCTCGGAGGAGCCCTGACGGGACGTCTACGCCGACAGCCGTCGACAGGGACGTGCGGCCACCTGGGAGCAGAGCCCCTCTGGAGGCCCAGGAACTGCTGGACAGAAAGGAAAGGAGGCTGCACCTTGGAATCCTGAGAAGTCGTCGGCAAGGCCGGGCCCCGCGCTCGGCAGGAGGCTGGGGCAGGGCCGGTTTGGCCATAGACCGGGAGCAGGCCTCCAGCCCGGTGCGGTCACCCTGGCCCCGTCACTGTGCCTGAGGTCCTGTCCTGGGAGCGTCCCCTCCCCAGAAGCCCCCTCGTGGCCTGGGTCCCTGCCAGCTGTCTGTGACCTTCTCTCCAGGGCAGGTCCCCAGCACACAGCCTCGGGTGTCTCTCTCTCTCTCTGTCTCTCTCTCGCATAGCTTTGAAATGTTGGCCCTGCTGTGCTCCAGTCTGAGCTGGGGGTGGGGGTGGGGGTGGGGGCGGCAGGCAGAGGGTCCCACAGCCTGAGCATCAGGCTCTACCGCCCCCCCCGCCGACCCACAATGGGCAGCCCCTCTTCCTTCCCTGTCCCTCTGCAGAGACGCTGAGGCTCTGCGCTCCCCTGCCCCTCACCTCCCCTGCCCTTGTCCTAGTTCACCAGGGTCTTGCTCTTTCTCTCCGGGACCTGCTGTGTGACCTGGATGTCCCCAGCCCCCCCCAGCACAGCCAGGCTCCCTCTGAATGTCTCTGTCCCCTTGAGCTTGCTCTGATTTCTCAGCCCCCAACACCAGCACCTGGGACATTTGCTCACGCCGCCCCCCCCCCCCGACTCCCCAATGCCCAAGGCCAGGCAGGCCCCGAGATCCCCCGGGGTCCCCATATCCCCTCCCCTTCTGGCCTTTCTGCCGCCTCTGCCCTGGTCCAGACCTATGAGCTCACATCCCAAGGGTAACACAGCGTCCTCTCTGCCCCCAGCCTCTAGGCTCCTATAATTCAGAGGGAAGATCTTCCTAAATCAGACCTTTTCACTTCCCTCCTCAAAAATCCTCTGCCCTAAAGATGAGCCTGCCTCTGGGTAAAACTTTTAAGGTTCTTTGTTCATTCGTTGAACAAATGTGAATTGAATCACCACTATATTTGGGAATCATCCTTGGTGCTGGTCTATCACTGAACACAACAGATAGAAATCTCTGCCCTCGTGAAACTTAAGTTCTCGCCGAGGGAACAGACGGTGAAGAGGCGTGATGTTCCAGGTGGCCAACTCCTACTCATTCTTTAGGTCTCAGGGCAAGAGTGCCTCCTCCAGGCAGCTCTCCCTGAACACACCTCCCCCCTCCCCCAGAAAGGAATGGAGATTTTGCTTTGCTCCAAAACCTTCCTGTGCCTCCTCCGCCAGGCAGGCCTTGGAATTTCTAGTCATTGCTGTCCCTAAGATTTTCCTGAGTGTGTTTCCACCACAGGGCCTTTGCCCTTGCCGTTCCCTCTGCCCGTACCTCTGAGATATGCTCAGGACTCACACTCTCCCTCTCTTCGTGTCTCTGCTCCAATGTCACCTCCTCCGAGAGGTCCTCCGGGCAGCCAGGGGTTCCCCCTGGCCATTGCCTGTCTGTGGCTGGTGGGGATAGGGACTGAGGATGCCGTTCTCACTCTGTGCTGGCCCTTCTCCCCACTCTGCTCTCTCTCCCCAGGAGGAATGCTGCTGTCCCCAGCGCAGCCCTCTCCCCTGCACCCTGCCGCCTGGATGCCTGGCTGCCTTCTACCCCTTCCTCTGTGCAGCTCAGAGCCGCATGGCCCCACCCACTCCTTGCCCTTCTCACTCAGCTCTATCCACCGGATCCCTCAGCCAGAAACGGGGGTATCCTCTCCACAAACCCTTCAGCCCACACCCACCCATCCCCAAGGGGGGGGGGTGTTTCTTCCTTCAAATCTCCTGATCTGCCCAGTGCCTCCATTCCCTCAGCACAGCTCTGTCCCAGAAGCCATGGGCTCCTGCCTGGACGTCCCCCTCAGCCTCCTCCCTGGCCCCTCTCCTGCTCCAGCCTCCAGGGAGGAGGGGGAGGATCTTTTGCAATCCTCAAACTGATCAGGCCGCTCACTCCCTTGCTCAACACCCGTCCATGCCACTCAGAAAGCCCAGAGTAAACCCAGCCCTGCTGGCCAGACAATGAGGCCCCCGAAAGGTCTGGCTGCTCCCTGCCCCTCCTTGTGCCCTCTCCTCACCCCACTCTGCCTCCGACACTCCTTCCCACCCCAGGGCCTTTGCACATGCTCCTCCCACTCCCTAGGTCACACTGCTCCCCGCTCTTTAGATAACCAGTTCCTTCAGGTCTCTGCTGCAATGTCGGGCTCCCGATTCCCCTGAGTTAGTCCTCCTCACCGTCCTCCCACGTTGCCCCCTGTATGCACCCATCCAGAGGTGTAGCTGTCGGCGTGACTTTTCCTCGAAAGGCCATGTCCCCCTCTGGACTGTGGGTCCCTGGGAGGCCAGCACGTGGCCTCACTTGTTGATTCCCATCCCTGGCCCAGTGTCCACCGACACACAGTAGGCGCTTCGGAAATGACCTGATGGACGCCGGGGCCGTGAGACTCTAAAGGGAGCAAAGACGAAAAAGTCCGTGTCCCTTTAAAGGGAGCAGAAAGAACCGCGGGTGTTGTTAATTGTTTTTATTTGGAGGATGTTGGTTTTCATTTTATTTTATCTTTTCATAACTCACACTGCATAATCAGCTGGTAATTACAGCTTCCATCTCTGGCTTGTGCCTCCCTGACTTTGGCTCAGAGGACGGGAACCGTTTCATATTTAATCAGTATTTGAGCCGGAACGCTCTCAAGGGAGCGGGCTCATGTCGGGGTAGAGAGTCGAATTCTCAGTGACGTTAATTAGAACAGGAAAACTACCTGAGCTGGGAGCGGGGCTGCCGTGGGGCCTCCCAGGGACAAAAAAAAAAAAAAAAAAAAAAAAAAGAGAGAGAGAGAGGCCACACCCCGCTCGCCTCACCCCAGCCCAGCACAGGTGAGCCAAGCCGCTGGCAGCTGTCATCCCCGCCAGGGACAGGACAGAGCCAACGGTCCCGCCGAGGCCTCGGTGCCTTTGTCAAACTGAGCGGCCACTGGCGGTCTGCAGAAGAGTCAGCCACCCTCTCCTGCAGGTCCCCTCAGGGGCTTTCTGGAAGGATCCAGGAGCGAAGGGAGCAGGAAGGATCACAGTGGCAGATTAGGGGCATTTCCAGACCGCCAAGCGAATGCCTTCTGCAGCAGGGACAGGACCTCTCCTTAATCGGCCACCACCTCCCTCTCTCCGTTCTCAGCCTGCCGGCCCGAGCCTGCCACGTCCAGCAGAGGGAGAGGAAGGACCCGGCCTCCTGGCCGGAGTCACCCTCACACGCACATTTTAACTTCCTGGAACATCATGTTCTCTCCCTCCTGGAATGCGTCGCGGCCCCAGTCCGCGTGCGTTTGTGTGACTTGATGGTGAGCTTGGGAAGGCGAAGTCTGTTCTTTCCTGACCTGTCCGTCCCAGCACCTAGCACCGGGCCCAGCACACAGCAGGTGTTTGCAGAATGAACAAGCGAACCGAGAGCCGAGCGAGTGACAGGCAGCAGGGAGAGGGCCGTCCTCGGGCCAGGGCCACACCAGTGCAGGCAGCAGGTTAAGAGGTGCAACCCGGGCAAACCCACCCGGCCGAGACATGTCTCACAGTGACTTCCGGGAGGAGGGCCCTCACCCGGCTTGCTGAAATCCAACACGGTCAGTGCTGACACATCCGAAGTGTGTGCCACGTCAGTGAGAGCAAGGAACACGGGATTTGGGACACGGAACGTGTCTTGTGGGAGCTGGGAGGGGCCGTGGAGGGCTCACCCTTCTAGCTTCAGGGCCGTCACCTCTTTGCCACACTAATCCGGGTTTCTCAGAAGAGCTGAGCATCTACTGAGCACTTGCTGTGTGCCCAGAGCTGGGACCGGGACCGCACGCATATCAACTCCTTTTAATCTTCACATCAGCCCTTCGAGGGAAGAACGTGCTATTCTATCATCCCCATTTTACAGATGGGGAGGTTGAGGCACAAGAGGGGCTGCGGGGAGCCTCACAGGTGGCGAATGTGCTCCAGAGCAGCTCCAGCCTGGTTTCAGCATCCGCCTGGTACCTCTGGGTCTCTGTCTGGGCCTCACCTCCCTCATCCGGAGATGGGGTAATAGGGACACGCGGTGGCAGGACCGTCCTGCAAACCGATGGAGACAGCGTTTGGTGAGGACTTAGCCTTGTCCTGGCAGGTAGTTGCTCCTCGCTAGAAGGTGGGGCCCGTCCTCTCTCAAGCACGGGCTTCATGGCGGTCCACAGTCATGGCGAGGCCTCCCCAGGCCCAGGTAGGAGCCATAATACTAGAATCCATTTGGATTCATATGTCACGGAACCCAGAGTCCCCATTAGAGAACAGAAGCCAGAGGCCCTGCCTTGGGAACACAAGAGCTCACCGAGAAGCAGGGATTGGAACCCACCAATGAGCCTCCCTCCCTGCCCCCCACACCTGGGGGTTCAGATGCTTCCTTTTAGAAATAAGCGTAAAGTGGGGCGCCTGGGTGGCGCAGTCGGTTAAGCATCCGACTTCAGCCAGGTCACGATCTCGCGGTCCGTGAGTTCGAGCCCCGCGTCGGGCTCTGGGCTGATGGCTCAGAGCCTGGAGCCTGTTTCCGATTCTGTGTCTCCCTCTCTCTCTGCCCCTCCCCTGTTCATGCTCTGTCTCTCTCTGTCCCAAAAATAAATAAACGTTGAAAAAAAAAAAGTTAAAAAAAAAAAAAAAAAAGAAATAAGTGTAAAGTTATTCAAGCAAAGCAGGAACCAGGACCCCAAGAGGCTCCTGGGGATTTGGGTCACGGGGCTCACCTGCCTGCCCTTCCAGAGAGAAGAGGCCTGGGGGCTGGCACCTGGGGCTTAACCAGCAGCCACCTTCTCTATCCCAGAACCACCGGCGGTGAAAGGCAGGGTGGGGGCTGGGACAGGCGGGTCAGCGTGGGGATGGCGGGGGGAGCCACCAAAGGGTGGAAGGCGGAGAGAAGATGGGGAGGCAGTAAGGGCTGGACCCCGAAGGACCTCAGGAGCCCTGTGGAGGAGTTTGGCCTTGACCCTGAGGGCAGTGGGGAGCCCGGGGGATAGGAAGCCGCGGGGAGACTTGGTGGGATGTGCACTTTGGAAAGATCCCGCTGTGTCTGAGGGCGGTGGCAGCCGCACAGCTGAAGCCACGGCCAGCGGGAGGAGGGGGACATCAATTCACACCAGAGATAGCAGTCCCCTGGACTGAGGTCCGGACGGAGGGAGGGGCCTCATTTGGAGACAAAACTCAGGAAGGCCGAGGAGGGATTTGGTTCGCACTGGGCATGGGCAAGCGACGGGGGCACCCACATTCAGTGTGGGTGTGGGGATGTGAGGGGCAGTCTCCAGCCCTGGGGGGGGGACAGCGGGGCCGCTGACAGATAGAGCCACCTGGTGGCCCCTCAACTGGAGAACCGTTCATCTTCTCCCGTGGTCTGGTCTGGAGGCCTGGAGCCAGAGCGCCCTCCGGCTGTCCCCAGGTGGCTATGCTAAGGTCCCAGCAGGCCATCCTAAAGAATGAGGTGGACAGGGGCGCCTGGGGGGCTCAGTCGGTGGAAGGTGCAACTCTTGATCTTGGGGTTGCGAGTTCGAGCCCCCCACTGGGTGTAGAGTTTACTTAAAAAAAGGAAGAAAGGTGGGGCGCCTGGGTGGCTCAGTCGGTTGAGCGTCCAACTTCGGCTCAGGTCATGATCTCGCGGTCTGTGAGTTCAAGCCCCGCGTCGGGCTCTCGGCCGACAGCTCGGAGCCTGGAGCCCGCTTCGGATTCTGCGTCTCCCTCTCTCTCTGCCCCTCCCCCACTCATACTGTGTCGCTCTCTCTCGAAAATAAATAAACATTAAAAAAAAAAAAAAAAAAGAATGAGGTGGACAATGGCCGCAGAGGCCTGGAAACTGTCCTGGGTCCCCTGAGAGCCCTTCTTCCTCCCGGCCCCTCATGGCAAAGAAAAATTCCTTTGAAACTGAAGGTTTAGCTTGAAGTAAACAGATTAGTAATGGTGATGCACCAGCACTTTGTTAATTACATGTCCTCAATCCATTCAAACCTAGGCCTTTAATTCAGATTTATAGAAATAACTTGGATTTATAAGAATAGTTATTATGCATTAAGTACAGAAAATGCCGATTGGTTTTCATGGGCAATATTTATTGAAGTATAAAAGGGAAAATATGTAAAATCTAATTGCCCTTGAGTTTCGCTTCAGAGCTGACAGGGGAGTCAGGGAGCGGGCTGGATACACCCCGGCTCGCAAAGGCATTCTCGTCTCTCCTGGGTCATAATTTCGTCCTCCCCGTGCCGTTCATTTAAATAAAACCCAGACATCACACCACGACGGAGACACACACCTGCCCATGGCGGAAGATGCCGTCTGGGGCTGTTGTCTACACCAGCGTCAGAGTGAAGGACAAATAGGGGGCAGGAAGGCATGGTGGAAGGAGCACTGGATGGGGAGTCCAGAGCCCCCGGCTCCAGTCCTGGCTCTGACACTGACTTCTTCTGGCAGATCCAGGAAGGCTGGGGCCGGGCGTCTGCAGTTAGACGGATGTGGAAAGTGGTCTCACGTCCCAACAGGGATGGTCACTGGGTTCCCGCCAGCTGTTGGGCGCCACGGCTGTGGCTGCCCTACCAGCTCTCTCCCACACACCCAGCCCTGTATTCTTTTTCTTTTTTAATGTTTATTTGATTTGAGAGAGAGAGAGAGAGAGAGAGAGAGAGAATGTGAGTGGGGGAGGAGCAGAGAGAGACGGGGGACAGGGGATCCAAAGCAGCCTCTGAGCTGACAGCCCAAGCCCGATGGGGGCTCGAACTCACCAACCATGAGATCATGAGATCATGACCTCAGGTGACGTCAGACGCTCAACCGACTGAGCCACCCAGGCACCCCAACCCAGCCCTGCCTTCCCGGAACTACAGCGCTTATGAACTCGAGGAGCCCCCCTGCATGGCCCGTGGCCCCGTGGGCACTGTTTTGGGCAGGCCTCCCTCCAAGTGGGGTCAAGTCCAGGATACAGGGACTGTGAAGGAAAGAAAAACAGGAAGGCTAGGCTCTGGGCTGGGGGCACTCACGGCCCAGTTGGTGAAGAAGACACCTGCCTCCCAGTGGCTGGATTTGGGGGAGCCTGGGAGGATGTGAAGGGCTGGAAGCTGCTACTAAAACAAGTTTTGAGGGTCACTGCTCTGCTTCCCGAGGACAACATGACAAAGCACCTAAGGGTGGGACGTTTTACGGCTACCAACGACTTCCCCCCCCTGAAGTCTCTCCTAAGTCCCAGGACGGTTGTGCAAACCACTCCTGCTCCTTCCTTCTTTGGTCTCCAGGAGCCAGCTCTTCCGCCCTGTCCACGTCTCAGGCTTCACGGTCACGGCGCCTGGGAGCCGCGCGTGGGGCGGTCTGCCTCCCAGGGTGGTTTCCTCGATGATGACAATAAGAGCCGCAGCCAGTTTTCATGCTCACCGAGAGCCAAACATTTTAATGTCCCAGCTCATCGAATCCTCCTGGCAGATCTCAGAGGAGGGTCCTGTGATCCCTGCCGGACTGATGAGGAAGGCCAGGGTGGTTAAGTGCCTGCTCAAGGTCACACAGCTAGAAGGAGGCAGGGCAGGGGTGGACAACCCAAGCTCCTGTTCCTGCCGCAGGCTGCCTTCCTAACCGGCGTCCCTTCCGCCCTTAGCTCCGTTCTGTAGCTAGAATGACCTTCCCTAAATATCCCCTACTCCACAGCCCTCAGTGGCTCTCCACTACCCCCAGAATGAGTCTTGCCTTGACCTTTGGGTGCGGAAGGCCCTTCCCAGTCTGGCTCTGACGCTTTGGCGTCTTCACCTGCCTCACCTCTCACTGCACACTAATCACAGAGCGTCCCAGACCAGCTGTGGGGTTTCAGAGCCCTTGGCCTTGAAAGTGGACCCTTCCTTCTATGCTCCAGCAGGGCTCACCTCACACACACACACACACACACACACACACACACACACATACACGTCTGGGGTTCTTGACTTGCATCTCTGCTCCCCCCCCCCCGCCTCATTCTCTGGGTTGGGGATCAGCAAACGTTTTCTGTAAAGGGCCAGATAGTAAATATTTTAGGCTTTAAACCATATTGTCTCTGTTGCAGCTTCTCAACTCTGCCAGCACGGGCTGCGTTCCAAACACTATTTATGGACGCTGGAATATAAACTGCATATAATTCTCTTATGTTACAAAATATTCTCCTGTTGATTTTTTTGGTCAACAATTTATAAACTTAAAAATAACTCTCAGCTTGCCAGCCATGCGAAAACATGGTAGGCTGGATCTGGCTCACGGACCATATAGTTTAGCTGCTCCTTTTCTAAGATGTGAGCTCCGGAAGGGCAGAAATTCTATTTCATTGTTTTGTATCTGGGTAAGTACTTGTTGAGTGAATGAATGAATTTACTGTCCATCTGCCGGGAACACACCTGCTGAGCCCATAGTCTTCCTTTGCTGCAGAGAAGCCACTGGAACCAGAGAGAGCAGAATAGCTTTGCTCCTCCTTCTGCCCGCCACTCTCCCACCAATGCCTCCCATTGGCTGAATGTAACAGGAAGGTTGTTAGCAAAGGATTCTGGGCAATGTAGTTTTCAAGGCTCCAGCCTTAGACTATGGGCTAGAGGAGGGCAGCAAGTTCCCTGTTTGTCACCCTTCCTGCTCAGCCTAAATTCGCACCTTTCTACCCATATCCATGAACAACAGCTCCTGTGCATAACAGCCACAGCCTCATGCTTCCATCCGGTATGAAAGGTCATATCCTTTACTCTTCCTCAGAGAGAGGGCACACCAAATTCGATCAGCCCTTTCCTCCAACTCTGGGTGATGAGGATTCTTATTGCGGCCTCATCCCAGTCTCACCTGGATATTGTGGTAACTGGAGAACTGCAGTTGTCTGGACCCTTATCAGTAGATCGTTATTAGATCCTTATCATCTAGATCCTAACACAAAATGGCGGTAGAGAAAGAGAATGGGAAAGCTATAAGTGGCGTCTTTGTCCTTTTAGGCGGTTGTGGCAAGATTACGATAGACGAGGGGAACCTATAAGCAACAGAAATGCATTTCTCATGGTTCTGGAAACAGGGAAGTCTAAGCGTAAGGCACTGACAGATTCCGTGTCTGGGGTGGGTCTGCTTCCTGGGTCATAAATGGCTGTCTCTCTGTGTCCTCACCTCACATGGCAGAGGGGTGACGGAGCTCTTTGGGGTCGTCAATACCACTCATGAAGACTCCATCCTCCTGACCTAGTCACCTCCCAGAGGCCCCCACCTCTTAATACCATCATGCCAAGGATTAGGTATCACTATGGGAATTTTGAGGGAACACCTTCAGTCTATAGCAAATGGTTTCTATCTCTATATCTATATCCAAATCTCTATCTATCTATCTATCTATCTATCTATCTCTATATCTCAAGCCCAGAAATAAAATTATTCTTAACTGCTACCACCCTTATTTACTGTAACTGGCCAACAGGCTATAGTCAATATTTGTAATTTTCTTCTATTACCCTTTGCCTCTTCTTTTGGCCCTCTAATCAGTGCTGTTCACCTTGTGGGTAATTTAAACCTTTTTCCTAAAAGGTTTGAGTCTCTTATGGACCTGTCTTTATGGAACTGATATGTAGCCTTCCATTACAGTTTACTACTAGAGACAACCCAGAGAATCCCCTGGGTTTCTCTTTTTGTTTTTTTTTTTTTTTGAGAGAGAAAGAGAGAGAGTGAGAGTGAGCGGGGGAGGGGCAGAGACAGCAGGAGACACAGAATCGGAAGCAGGCTCCAGGCTCCGGGCTGTCAGCACAGAGTCTGAAGTGGGGCTTGAACTCACAAACCATGAGATCATGACCTAAACCGAAGTCAGACGCTTAACTGACTGAGCCACCCGGCTGCCCCCCCCAAAATCCTCTGGGTTTCAGACAGAGGTGCCCTGCCCTCCTTCTTGTAGCTGCAACTCGGTTTGCTTGTGATAATCAGGAGCAATCATCCAGCCTGTTCAGAACCCTCCTCCTTGCCTGGGGAGTCAGAGGCAGGAGCTGCCCAGATTGGCTGAGTGACCATCTCAAGCTCCTCATTCAAAGGAACGATTGCTGTGATTCCTGGGGGGAAACATTCTCTCCTTGGGAATCACTATATTTTAACCATCAAAGCCGACATTGTAGGGACAGGAAGCAAAGGTTCTATGACTGGGCTATTAGGTCTAATAGCGAGAAGAAACACTCCTGCTTCTATCCCTCGATTCCTGGACCTAAGAGCCATATATTGGTGGTTGATTCACAGGCTGTACCCTGTCCTGTAGGACCCCACCCAGAATTGGCAAGGAGACTCTCCTCGAATCACCAGTAGGCCGTTCTCCCATTTAATCAGGGTAGCTGCTTCAGGGGGAAATAAGGGACATACTATGAATTCCACAGATATGGGCCCCTCGTTCATGTCTTGTTCTGAAAAATCAATTCCTTACATCGAGGCCATGCTGCCTAGGACATCATGATAGTAAGGCGCATATTCGGAAGATCCACAGTTAAAGGAGCTGATGGAAACAGTCAGTTCTATTTTATCCCTTCCCGTGGAAGAGATAAAAAGTAATCAGCCTGCCACCAGGTGGCCGGCCGGTCATCCCAGGTAATGTTCAGGGCTCGGTGTCAGGTTCTGATATTGAAGATTGGTCTCTCGGTTGGCTGCAGCTAGATGAGGCTAGGGTAAGAGGAGTCCATATTGTTAAGCCCACGCATGGCATCTGTCCTTGCCACCATAACCACGGCACCTGGGAGCATGACGGGCACTTGAGAGCCTGAGGACACAGGCCAGGTCACATCCGCAAGATGGCCATCTCGTCAGCTGCTCATTGGTTGCATCTTCTGCATTAGTTCCTTTTTGTACATGCTGCCACCTTCCCCAAAGAGCCCCCAGCGTAGCTCTTCGCCCATTCTCCTTGTCGGCAGTGCTCCCATCTGGTGATTGCCTGAATCACCAGGCCGAATTCTAGAGGGAGCCCGCGGGTCAAGGGAGATCTTTGCCTCTAACCCTCTCTCCACTCAAGCCGAGCGAACAGAAGGAGGTGCTGTCTGAAGCTCTCTTCCCTGACGGAGTGTCCCTTCATTTCTGCCTTGCAAGGACACTCCTGGGTGGGGCTGTTGCAGCCATCCCTGTTTGTCATATAAACTTCAGTTACCGTGACGTCTCCCGGATCAAAGGTCCAGATGGTTAAGCATCTTGCACCGCAGCCTGGACCCACTGCAGACCCTTTTCTTGCTGTGCGCCCCACTCATAATGGGCAGCTTTACATGCTGTTGAGTAATTTTGAGTGGAGGCGGTTGGTGCAAGGCACAGAGACTTTTCTGTCTTTATGGATGGCGTATCCCCCAATTCCCCACGCCACTGGACTCCGGAACCTTCTCCAAGGTGACAAGCCACTGAACGTGCATAGGCTTATCTCCCACCCACTGGACATGCATGTACCTTACTTAGTAAGGCACATACAGTACTTTCTACTTCCTGATTAACGTATCCAGTCAGTGGGATGGCATCTTTAGGCTGATGTTTTAAAGCCCTGGGTGGTGAATTTCCATCTGGAAGCTTGATGGTACAGTCATCGGTCATGGGTAACCATTGCACCCCACATTCCTTGTCGACGATCACGGACACCACTGCAACCGTCAAGTTTAGCAGCCACGGGGTCTACTTAAGATTTTGCATCCCGCACAACCACATAATTTAATTTAGATAATTTAGGTCATTTCGATGCCACTGCATCTGGAGAGTCCCAGGACCCCATTTTTTACTGGTAATGAGGTCATCAGCACTCCCCAGGCAACCAACACCGAAGTCCCATTCTTGATGGGCTGTTTCCTGCAACCATTCCTGCGGCCAAGTGTTGGAACCTTCAGGGTTCATTTTGGGAAACCGCAGGAGAAATTTCAAGTGCAGGAGATCTGATTCAGGGAACTGCCTATAACGGTCTTAAAAGAGAGGGTGGGGTAAAAGGAGAAGATGAGGCAGCCTGAGGTCCTCCTATCACCCAGCTTCCAATGGGACTCAGGACCTCGCTTCCCGCTGGTTCCAGGGCATCCTGTGCAGCTGCCGATGCTGACCCCACAGCTGCCAGAGCCACCCCGCACGTGGAGAGAAGAGCCACAGAAGCAGGGACTTCCTCCTTTTGGATACACTGGACAAAAAGAGAGAAAGAACACCCAATGGTGTTTCTTCTCCTTGCACCTTCCAATTTTCCTGTGGGCCTCCCCTTGATCGCGGGCAACTGTGAGCCAGATGACAAGGTTAACCTGGCATCTGCAGGCTGCAGAGGTCCAGAGGACACAGGAGAGCAGGAATGGAGGGAAGAGAAACTTCAAATAGGCAAATGAGGTGCACAGTGCGTAACAAAATGAGTATATTTGAAAATCAGCTCTGCCACTTACCAGCTGTGTGACCTTGAGCAGGCACTTAACCTCTCTGAGAATCTGTTTCCCCATGAGTAAGCTGAGAGTTAGTAACATGGGCCTCCCAGGGTTCTTGCACGGGGATTACACGAGATCAGCTATATAAATACGCACCAGACAGGTATGCCTCGAAGATCCCATGGGTTTGGTTCCAGACCACTGCAATGAAGGAAATATTGCAATAAAGTGAGCCAAATGAATGTTCTCACTTCCCAGTGCATATACAATTATGCTCACACTACAGTGAAGTCTGTAAGGGCGCAGGTTCTTCTAAAAAAGCCATGTACGGGGGCGCCTGGGTGGCGCAGTCGGTTAAGCGTCCGACTTCAGCCAGGTCACGATCTCGCGGTCCGTGAGTTCGAGCCCCGCGTCAGGCTCTGGGCTGATGGCTCGGAGCCTGGAGCCTGTTTCCGATTCTGTGTCTCCCTCTCTCTCTGCCCCTCCCCCGTTCATGCTCTGTCTCTCTCTGTCCCAAAAATAAATAAACGTTGAAAAAAAAAATTAAAAAAAAAATAAAATAAAAAAGCCATGTACGTACCTTAATTAAACAATGCTTCATTGTTAAAAATGCTAACCAACATCTGAACCAATCTTTTTCCTGGTGGAGGGTCCTGCCTCGATGTTGATGGCTGCGAACTGATCAGGGGGGTGGGTGGTGCCGAAGGCTGGGGTGGCTGGGGCAAGTTCTTAAAATAAGACCACAATGAAGTTTGCCACATCGGTTGACTCTTCCTTTCAGGAATAATTTGTCTGTGACATAGGATGCTGTTTGGTAGCATCTTTTACCCACAGTAGTACTCCTTTCAGAATTGGAGGCCATCCTCTCAAACCCTGCTGCTGCCTTATCAGCTAAGTTTATTTGATATTCTAAACCCCTTCTTGTCATTTCAACGATCTCCATGATCTTCACCAGGAGGAGATTCCATCTCAAGAAACCACTTTCCTTGCTCATCCATAAGAAGCAACTCCTCATCTGTTCAGGTTGTATCAATAGGATCGCAGCCATTTAGTCCCATCTTCAGGCTCCACTTCTCATTCTGGTTCTCTTGCTGTTTCCACCCCATCTGCAGGTACTTCTTCCATTGAAGTCTTGAACACCCCCCCCCCCCACAGTCATCCATGTGGGAATCAACTTCTTCCAAACCCATGTTAGTGTTGATATTTTAACCTCTTCCCATGAATCATGGATGTCTTTGATGGCATGTAGAATGATGAATCCTTTCCAGAAGATTTTTAATTTACTTTTCCCAGATCTATCAGTGGAATCACTATCTATGGCAGTTACAGCCATATGAAATGTATTTCTTAAACAGTAACACTGGAAAGTCAAAATTACTCCTTGATCCATAAGCTGCAGAATGGATGTTGTGTAGGCAGGTATGAAAACAACATTAATCTCGTACATCTGCATCAGAGCTCTTGGGTGACCAGGTACGTTGTCGATAAACAGTAATATCTTTTTTTTTTTTCAACGTTTATTTATTTTTGGGACAGAGAGAGACAGAGCATGAACGGGGGAGGGGCAGAGAGAGAGGGAGACACAGAATCGGAAACAGGCTCCAGGCTCTGAGCCATCAGCCCAGAGCCTGACGCGGGGCTCGAACTCACGGACCGCGAGATCGTGACCTGGCTGAAGTCGGACGCTTAACCGACTGCGCCACCCAGGCGCCCCAATAAACAGTAATATCTTGAAGGGGGTCTTTTGTTCTGAGAAATTGGTCTCAACAGTGAGATTAAAATATTTAGCAAACCGTGTTGTAAACAGATATACTGTCATGCAGGCTTTGTTGTTCCATTTATAGAACACAGGCAGATTAGATTTAGCATAATTCTTAAGGGCCCTAGGATGTTCAGAATGGTCAATGAGCATTGGCTTCAACTTAATGTCACCAGCTGCATTAGCCCCTCACAAGAGAGTCAGCCTGTCCTCTGAAGTTTTGAAGCCAAGCACAGACTTCTCCTCTCCAGCTATGAAAGTCCTAGGCGGTGTCTTCTTCCAATAGAAGACTGTTTTGCCCACATTGAAAATCTGTTGTTTAATGTAGCCTCCTTCATCAGTTATCATAGCTGCATCTTCTGGAGAACTTGCGGTGGCTCCTACATCAGCACTTGCTGCCTCACCTTGCACTTCATGCTATGGAGACGGCTTCTTTCCTTAAACCTCATGAATCAACCTTTATCAGCTTTGAACTTTTCTTCTGCAACTTCCTCCCCTCTCTCAGCCTTCATAGAAATGAAGCGAGCCAGGGCCTTGCTCTGGATTAGGCTATGGCTTAAGGGAATGTTGGGGCAGGTGTGATCTCCTCTCCAGACCACTCAAGCTTTCTCCATATCCGCGATAAGGCTGTTTCACTTTCTTATCGTTCACGTGCTCACTGGACTTGCACTTTTTAATTTCCTTCAAGAATTTTTCCTTTGCATTCACGACTTGACTGTTTGGAGAAAGAGGACTATCTTCTGGCCATCTTGGCTTTCCACATGCCTTCGTTACTAAGCTTGGTCATTTCTAGCTTTTGATTTGAAGTGAGAGACCTGTGACCCTTCCTCTCACTTGAACATTTAGAGGTCGTTGTAGGGTTATTAATGGGCCTAATTTAGATATTGCTGTATCTCAGGGACTAGCTAGGCCTGGGGAGAGAGAGAGAGAGAGAGGAATAGCCGGTCGGTGGAGCAGTCAGAACACAGCATTTATCGATTAAGTTCCTTGTCTTATGTGGGCACAGTTTGTACTCCTCCCCCACCCCCGCCCACTACAATGGTAACACCAAAGATTACTGATAAGAGATCAGAATAAAAACATAACAGTAATGAAAAAGCTTTGAAATATTGTGAGATTACCAAAATGTGACACAGAGACATGAAGTGCCCAAATGCTGCTGGAAAAATGGCACTAAAGACTCATTTGACACAGGTTTGCCATAAACCTTCAATCTGCAAAAAAAAACCAAACAAAAAACAAAAAAAACCCAAAAAAACCAGTATCTGTGAAGCACAAAAAAGCGAAGCACAATAAAATGAGGTGTGCCTGTATTTTCCTCAATGACCTTGAATCAGTACCCAAGCCTCTCTGGGGCTCTGTTTTCTCATCTGTTAAATGAACAAGGTTGGACTCGCGGCTCCCGAAAGTCCTTCCAGATTTGATGAGCTGTATGGCTATGAATCACCCCTTAAATGAAGTGAATGGATTGGGACCAGCAGGAGGGGTAGAAGGAGGATCTGGCTGCTGGGAAGGAGCCCAGGGGAAGGGCTGAGGGGCGGGAAGGGGCTGTAATTGTGCCTGCGTGTTTTGGGCTGTGCACTTTGCTGGAGAGCGTGCTCAATTGACAAATAGATCATACTTCAGTGCCCTTACTGTGTCTTATAACTCTTGGCTAATCTCGCCCTGGCAATGACAACTGTGGTCTCTATTCCCTTTGAGGTGCTCACTCTCAACACTGTCCAGACAACAAGAGACTGCCTGGCGTAGTGTTCTTTGCACCTTGTGGAAGACAAAGCAAAGCAGCCTCATATCAAAGCCCTCGGGAAGAATGGGTTTGTAAACTCTAGAGCTTTCAGGGGCTCTGAGCTTTAAGAGTCTTCTTGCCTGGGCCAGAATCATGAGCTGAGGTCTGTGGGGGCTCAGGCTTAGGGTTGAGGCTGCGGCTTAGGCTGGTTGGGTGGTAAAGAGCCTCATGGCTAGTGTAATGGGGCTTGTGAGTCAAGCAGACATGGGTTTGGGGTTCTGCTTTGCCACCTGCTGACTAATGTCATTTATCGACTTCTCTGAGACTCAGCTTTCTTATTTGCTAAACTGGAAAAGTGATAGCTACTGTTTGTGCTCATTCAGTATCTCTTCCCTTGGTCTGGTAACTGGACCCCCTCCACCCTGTTTTAAAGGAGAGACTCATCACGGCTACTTAGGCCACACAATTCTGATAGGATTGCCAGTCCCTGCCCTTACCCTATCTACTTGGATGAGAGTAGAAGGCCCAGGCTGGACCAATCACGTGATACATTCAAAGAATAAACAGATGACCAATCCGGTTCCTTTCTGGGATTGTATGGATGGATGTTGGGAGACCACAGCTTTCTCCTGAGTAGGATGGACGTGAGTTTGGAGCTGTCAGTGGTTCTGACTCTCACTCCTCTCCCTGCTTCCTCTTGTCCAGCCACAAAGGTAGAGAGTGGCCTCCACACAAAAAGAAGTTGAGGGGCACCTGGGTGGCTCAGCTGGTTAAGCATCCAACTCTTGAATTAGACTCAGATCATGAATTTGCAGTTCTTCGTGGGGTTGAGCCGTGTCAGACTCTGCTCTGACAGTGCAAAGACTGCTTGGGATTCTCTCTCTCTCTCTCTCTCTCTCTCTCTCTGCTCTTCCCCTCTCTCAAAATAAATAAATAAACATTAAAAAATAAATAAACTTTAAAAAACAAGTCCAATAATCAGAAGGAGGGAAGGAGGGATGAATAGAGGGAGGGAGGGAGAAAGGGAGAGAGAGAGACATCCACTGACTCAACTGGACTTCTCTACCTGAAGCAAGTTAAGCCAGTTTGAGTTGAGTCTCCATAATTTCCAGAGAATTCCAGCCAACCCACCTACTTCTTTGGTAGGTTGTTAAGATTACATGAGATCATTTAAGTAGGGCTTCAAACACATCCCAGTACATCCTCAGTAAACACTGGCTTTTGCTATTGTTGTTTTTCTAGTCATTTGTCTCATCCAACACTGGCTGGTGAGTCCCTGTGACACACAACCTTTGCACTTGGTGTTTCCTTTTCCCCAAACACTGTTCCCAGCTCTTCGCATGGCCTCATCTCATCATTCAGGTCTCAGCACACACGTGCCCTCCCCGAGGGGCTCCCCCTGGCTACCCATAGTTGACCTCCTCATCACTCTCTGGGGCACTTCTTACTATATCGCCCTCATCTTAGGCTTCATGGCTCATTCATTGGTGGTGTGTCCATTGTCTGCCTCCCCTACCAGACTGTGAGCTCTCGGAGGGCAGGAACCACGTGAATCCTGTCACCTCCCTGTCCCCTGAACTAAACACAATGCCTGACACATGCTAGGCCCTTACAACAGTCAGCCTCTGCTGTGTAACAAACTACCCCAAAATTCAGTGTTTAAAACAACAGCATTTTACTCTCACTCATGTCTTACAGATTAGCTGGAGGTCAGTTACGCTACATAGGGCTTGGGTAGATGGATGGCTTCAAGCTGCAGGTCCAGTGGGGCTGATCTGCTCGCTGTGTACTGGGCTCGGCCTGCTACGTGTATGGCTACGCCAGTGTTCATGGAAACTCCGCAACAGCATGAACCAAACGAAACCTGGATCACACCAGCTGCTTGAACCTTTCCTCACCATGAACCAGGCAAGCTGCTCTCCCAACACCAGTGCCAGCCAGTCTGGGCCTCACCAAGCCCCACCATCCACAGAGACCCAAGTCACTGGGCTGTGTGGTGGCCTGTGGAGTGGCTGATGGGAGCTTCACTGTGGGGGCGGCCTGGGTCAGTGGGAGCACCCTCGGTCAGTGGGAGCACCGGAGCCCAGAAGCCCCTTCAAGGAAAAGGAAGCACACCTAACCACTAAGCTCTCCTCCTCCTCTTTGTCTGGAATGGGAAGAGGGAATCTGTCCAGGAGCTCATTTTCTGTTCAATTCAACGTGAACCTTGCACCTTGATGGGCCATGCTTATTCTCTAAATGCCTTCTGCTCAAATAGAGCTGCAGGCAGGAATCCTGCCCTGACACTCCGCCTCCCACCCTACTGGATCCCCTGGAAGTAAGAGAAACCACTCTGCCCAGCCCCTCTCCCTCAGTCTTCCCTCCATCTCCACTCCACCCTCTTACCAATCCCTCCCACACTCTTCTCCCCACAGCTGTGCTCTCAGCTCCTCTAGCTTCTCGAATCTTCTCTCCCCTCACCCCCTCCTCCTCCAGATCTGTCTTGAGAACCAGCTGGCTGCTGTGCAAAGATAAGGATTTTTTTTTTCTGAAAACTTGCCAGGAAAAGGCACTGGAGTGCCCCTGCCTTTGATTCAAACAACTCTTTCCAGGGCAACTGGCAAACTGATAACTTGGAAGGAGCCTAGGCCCGTCCGGGTTCTGGGTCCCCCTACTCCCATTTTACAGATGAGGAAACTGAGGGGGAGAAATCATGATAAATAACCACTAGCATCTGAGCTTCTCTAGTCAGCTTGCAAAGGTCCCCACACCCAAAAGTGTCCCATATTTCCTGGGACTCTATGGGAACTCTGTGAGGCTGGCTGGACAGATCTTAATATCTTTCCAATTAACGGAGGCCCAGAGAGAGGGGAAGCGACTAGTCCAGGGTCCAAGCCAAAGCAAGAGGCAGAGTTTCAACAAGAGTCGGCCCCCCTGTTATTTTCCCCTCGTCTACACTTCCCCTGGCCTAAGGGACAGAGAGGAGACAGGAAACCATAGTGGGCCTGCTTCCAATCAGCAGGCATCCCCTCTGTGCCCGCTTCACCACCCAGCCCTGCCTGGTCACTGTGATCATCTGCCTTCTCCATCCCTGGGCACAGAGTGCCACTGGGAAAGCTGCACTCTGTCGAGGGCAGTTCAGTGCCCGCGCACGCGGTAGGGTGCGGAGAGCATGGCTGGATGATTCGGTGTCTGATAAATGTGCAGGTGGTGGGGGTAGCCTGAGCTGGCGGGAGCCCAAGGGCTGAGAAAGCCTTTTCATGAAAAGTAAAATGCATCGAACCCTTCCTCCTACTCGCGCCCTCTCTCTCTGGAGTGGGAAGCCTGCCCGGGAACGCCGTCATTTTCTGTTCATCTCTAAGCTGAGCAGCCTCTGCTGACGCCAGCATCACCCCTCCCTCCAGTGTCTCTCCCTGCTCTACTCTCCCTTCCTTCACCCTCTGCCCTTCCTGGTCCCAGCCTCCTGGCCCCTCGCTTGCCGCTGGTCACTTGGGCTCCTCCAACATTGGGGAAACGGAGGCCAGGAGGAACACCCCCCCCCATTCACCTTACCTACTTATTCTCAGCCATCTCGGGCAGAGGGGCCCTGCCCTCACGGAAGGCTGCCCTCGTGGGGGTCATCTCTGCAGGGGTGCCTGCAGGGGCCCGGCTGCCTCCAGCATTCTGCCCCTCTCCATTTCTCTTCCTTTTCTTCAGTTCTTCCTATCCAGTGGCCCAGTGATCCAAAGCTTCCCCATGTATGTACAAGCTTCCCACACCTTTCCAAACATTCTTGGCCTGGAAACAGATCTTGTGAGTGCTCCTGGCTTCAAGCTACTTCTCTCTTCTCATCAGCAACATTCCCATCAATGTTGTCTGAAAACCACTTCCTGCCTCTCATTTCATCCCACGCTGTCCAGCTGCCTGGAAAAGCCATGCCACACACCTGCTTCAGCTGAAAACTCCACCTTGATCTTCAAGGTCCACTCGGATGTTTCCTCTTCTAAAATGCTGCAGTAGGTGCTGTCCTCAAATGTCTACTCCCCTCTTCTTCTTTGCCTGTGGGCTTTCTCTGGCATCACAACATCCAACGGAGGAGACTACATCCCACTGAGGGGTGAGGGGCAGCGAGGGGCAGTGGATAAAAGCTCCGGCCTCCCAACAACCAGGAGGTCCTGAGCGATCTGCACGAAGCTCCTTGAAGGTCCTCAGTGGGGCTGAGCCCGCCACCCACAGAAGCAAACATCCTGAAACGCTCCCTTTGTGGATTCTTTCCCCTCTTTGGGTCATTCTTTGAGCTTCCTCACTGGGGTCCCTGAATCAGCCCCAAATGAACCACTGGAACTCGAGCCCTTGTCTTGGGTCTGCTTTGGGCACCCACTCTCAGGTATCTTCATCATCTACCCCTTCCCAAGGGAGTTAAGTGCTCTGATGTCCGTTCAGACATTTCTCATGACAGTCTCCCTCTGGTGCAAGACTGGTCTCCCTGAGGCTAAAAATGTGTCTCTGTCCCCCAGCGCATTACTCCAGGAAAGAGATGGTCAATAAATGTTTCTTAAGAGAATGAGAAAGTGAATGAATGCATGGGTGAATGAACAATTAGTTGTGTTTCTAGGGTATCTAAGGCTGGGTGTCTGCTGCAAAGAGATTTATGCCAATGTGTCCGACCCTGCCAAAGCCAACCTTTTCCTATGATATCAAAAAGTCTAGAAACTGCACCCCGCCCCCAGCGCCACCAAAGCCTTCACTCTGCCAACCCATTCCACCATTCATAACAACCATCTCCACATGGTTAGGACATTCTCCTGCTAGGGAACGTCTCCAGGCTCAGCAGGAGGTTCCGACTCCAGTTAAATGAAGGTTAAAGAACTGAGTAAAATGCTATTATAATATGATATATTTCAATATTGCCTCCCTGAAAATGTCACTTGGGAGGGATAGCTTTATCCCAGCTGGACTCCGGGGCTCATTCAGAAGCCCTCAGACAACTACCTGTTCACAGCTGATGAGAGCAGCCCCAGGCAGTGGTAATTTCAGCGCCTCAATTTATTGAGCCCACGTGCATGTGTCCGGGTTTTTAGCGGGATGGATGAAATCATTGTGGGGGAACTGAAGGAGCTACTGCCAAGCTGAGATCAGCTGAGTTGCACAGACCACATCTGGCTTTGATGTCCCTGAGGGGTGAGATATTCGAAGCACAACCAGAATATCCTGGGGATACAAACTGAACACCCTGGTCCAGTGAAAGAACATTCTCGATGAGAAAATTGAGACCATATACGTTGAGTCAACGGCAGACCAGGGACTCTGAGCCTGAATCCAGATAGCTCCTGCCCTACCCAAGTCTTCTCTGAAGAGCAGGCTAAGAATCACACTGAAGAGACAAACAAACAAACAAAAAGCTGAATCTATTCACCATATGTGTGACCGAGGAGGGGGAGACTTGGTGCTGGCCTCCGCACCAATTCACTTCTCTTCTCTTGGTCTCTTTTCTCACCTGTATCAGGAAGAGGTTCATGATTTCTAAGTGTTTTTTTCTACTTCCAAAAATATGTTACTCTGGGCCTCAGTTTCTTGTCTTTTAAGTGGGCATAATGTTCTACTTCCCAAAATGCTGTGAGGATCATAGGAGCATCAGGAGCTTTTGGGAGAGTTGTAGGAAATAAACCCTGTCACAGCATGTCATTTCTCACATATCAACAGCAAAGTGATGTTTGGAGGAGAGTCAGGGCCATATTTGAGCTGCTGCAAAGGGGGAAACTGTTGTGTTGGTTTCCAGATAAGAAGCTCTAGACCCAGAGAAGGGGTCTCGGGCTGGACTATAGTGCTTAGACTCCCTGAGATGTTCTCTATAAAACAAGGGATATTTTTAACGAAAAATCCCCTTTACTTCCAGAGCAAGTTGGATGGAATCACAGATCTCAGACCGTGTGTCTGAGGAGACTTAGATATTCCAGGCTGTGGGCAAAGATTTGGGGTAGAGAAAGGGGAAAAGGAATACAAAGGAGGAGCGGCAGGACAAGGTCAGGCTTTTTCTTGGTGCAAAAAAGCCAAAAGTATGGCCTCTTGGATCAGAAATGCCTGGAACAAAATGCTGGACCCATTACTCATTAGTTAAATGACTGAGGGAAACTCAATCAACTTTTCTAAACCTCAGTTTTCCCCATCTGTGAAATGGAAGATGAGAATGGCACCTGTCTCTTAAGGATAATTCTGGCAAAGTCTTCAGCACCAAGCCCAGCCTACGTCAGTTTTAGCAGTGGTGGCAATGGCAGCAGGCGTTGTTGCTACAAATCTGCAAAGTGATGTGTTCTCTAAGGAGGGGATGCAGAACCCATCCCACTGAACGTGGGGACAGGAGGAGAAAGGGCCATGGTTTTGGAGAAGAGACAATGGGTTGGCCAAGCTGAGTAAAGTCTGGGGTGACACAGAGATCCAGAACATGCAAGTGAAGGAGTGCAGTTAACAACTTTTGATTATGTTAATGATAGCAGGAATTATTCATATCAGTCCAACAGCAATTATATTAGTAGCAAGAACAGTTATGAATCCATGTTCTAATGGTGGCTATAATGAGTATTGTAATAAGGAGCTGAAGGCAAATTTCATCTAATAGATGAATCAAGAAGAAATTTAAATGGAGAATTACGAGTGAATCATTGTTCTGTGTACAATTGCAAAAAAAAATGGGTGTGAATGTTAGAGCGATGGGAGAGGGGAATTCATATGGCTCAGCCTGACTGTGAATGACTACCCATGAGGCTCAGAAAGTGAAATGATGTTTCCAAAATTCCACAGAGAGGAGTAGTGGAGCCCAGGCCCAAACTCAGCTCTGTCTGATACCAGAACTCCATACATTTGTCAAAGTTGACCAACTTTGAGTCTTTGTCTGTGACTGGCTTCCCTTGACCAGAAAGAATGGGACCTAGAATGGCTCAGGAAAGAGGTGCATGGACATCTAAGGTGAGATTCCATTCAATGTTGATTGGGCTATATAGAGACATATAACTAGGAACTCTAGTTTTCAAAACTAGAATGCAGAATTGTTTTTAAAATGAGAGCAAAGCCCACATACATTGCCACGTGGAAGTTGTAAAGTCCTTATATTATGAGGGCCATTACTAGAAGTGCCTTAGAGATCCTAAGATGCACCCCTCCATTTTAATGTTTATTTATTTTTGAGAGAGAGACAAAGCATGAACAGGGGAGGGGCAGAGACAGAGGGAGACACAGAATCTGAAACAAGCTCCAGGCTCTGAGCTGTCAGCACAGAGCCCGACATGGGGCTCGAACCCACAAACCGTGAGATCATGACCTGAGCTAAAGTTGGATGCTCAACCGACTGAGCCACCCAGGCGCCCCTACACCCCTCCATTTTAAAGATGAAAAAATGGAGGCCCAGGTGATGAAAATAACTTGCCCAAGGTCATGGTGTGAGCAAATGGTAGGAGTCAAGGACTAGATTCTTATTTCTTTGAACTTCCCCATCAAGGCCTAATGACATTCTCTGGGCATTTGGAAATATGCGGTGATCTAAATAACACACTGAGTAGATGCAATGAGCAGGGCTTCCCACCTGTCTTGACACCATTAGCCAGAAGATACCAGGTTATCTCCCTTGGCCTGAACAATGCAACCACCTTTCAGCCCTTCCTCTTTGGGCCTCTGTCCGTGGTACTGAAACAGTGTTAGCATTTCAAGAGGTGGCTTGTTTGTTTGCTTGCTTGTTTTCAGAGACAGAGAGAGAGAGAGAGAGAATCTTAAGCAGGTTCCACTGAGCGCAGAGCCCAACACAGAGCTCAATCCCCCGACCCTGGGATCATGACCTGAGCCAATATCAAAGGTCAGATGCTCAGCCCACTGAGCCACCCAGGCTTGAAGAGAGATATGACTCATCATAAATTCCCGATTCTGTCCCCACACTGTGAAAGATAAATGGAGGGTAGAAGGGCTAAGAACTACTGAGGATTAGGGAGTGAAATTTTTTATGCTTATTTTTAGTTTTGAGAGAAAGGGTGTGTGTGTGTGTGTGTGAGTATGGGAGGGGCAGGCAGAAGGGGGCAAAGGATCTGAAGCTGTGCATTGACCGCAGTGAGCCCAATCTGGGGCTTGAAATCACAAACCACAAGATCATGACCTGAGCCAAAGTCAGACATTCAACCAACTGAGCCACACAGGAGCCCCTGGAGTGAATCTTTTTTTAGTCAAATTTATTACATTATAATTTACAGGCAAAAAAAATTGACACATTTTGGGTGCATGGGTCAATAAGTTTGACAAATCTGTACACATATGGATTACTCTATTCCAGCCAAGATATAGAGAGTTGCCCAGACCCCTTGTCCATCAATCTTTTCTCATCTCTCCCCATCCAGTATGGTAAGACACAATGGGGAAGAACAGGCATAAGGGACAGTAAGACCATGGTAGAGGGACATGACGGTCAGAAAAGTCTTCCTGGGGAAAGTAAACTTTAATCTAATATGAGTAGGTGTTAGCCAGTCAAAGACCTGGTAAGGAAGAGAACTCCAGGACTGTGTTTTGGTTTGATGTTACTCGTGCATCTATTTTTAGCTCTGTAGTTTTGAATGAGAAGAATACTTCTTTAACTCTCAGGAACCACATTTCACTTAGATGCTGTTATCTTCAAGCCATCCAAGCTCACAGCTTTGTTTATGAAAATACAACCAACCCTTCTTCCCAAGGACCATAATTTTATTCTTCACTGGCTACACCGTGAGGGTAGGGACAAAAACAACCCATCAACCTTCCACCTGGGGAGAGGGAGATTGAGCTGGTCTGCTGAAAATTAGAGTAATCTGCCACCATAGACCCTAAAAGACTTTTGGAAAAATGGGCCCAAAGTGGTTCCTGAGAAATCTGATGAGGTTTAAGATACATAAGTACATATATGCCGGCATCAGAACGTACACATAGAAGCACGTTGACATGCTTACTCATAAGCAGATGTAATATTCCCACATTCCCACATAGCCATACACACACAGATGCATACGTGTTTGTGCCCCCTTCATGTCACACCAAGTGACTGAACACATGGAGCATTTCATGATGTGATCCTGCTCCCTCAACTCCATAAACTGTTGGCTCCGGGTAGGAGTGAACCAATCACTAATTCAATAAAGTCACTAATTATGAGTTTGGGCAGTCACTTCTAATTTGAGCCCTTTAGATGCCTCTTCCATAAAATAGAAGTAGAAGTAGGAGTGGGTGAGGGTAGGGATTGGGGCTTGATTGATTCCTTAAGGACTTTCCAGCTTTCACTTTGCAGGGGTTAGGACTTCACCTGTAAAAGGAGGATAACGATAGAATCTTCCTTAGCTGGTAAAGGATTGCATGTGACGTGTTAGGTATAGTGCAAGGTATGGTCAGTATTTTTAACCTTAGCCATTCTAGTAGGTGAACTTTCATATTTCGTTGTGGTTTTAATATTCATTTTCCTTGGGGCGCCTGGGTGCCTCAGTCGGTTGAGCGTCTGACTTTGGCTCAGGTCATGATCTCACAGTTCGTGGGTGCAAGCCCCACATCAGGCTCTAGGCTGACCGCTTGCTCAGAGCCTGGAGCCTACTTCAGATTCTGTGTCTCCTTCTCTCTCCCTGGCCCTCCCCCACTCACGCTTTGTCTCACTCTGTTTCTCAAAAATAAATAAATGTAAAAACATTTTTTTAAAATATTCATTTTCCTACTGAATACTACTGCTGAGTATATTTTCACATGCTTACTTGCCTCGACTTTGCTATATCTGCTTTGATGAGATATTTGTTTAAATATTTTGACCTTTTAAGAATGAGTTGTTTGTTTTCTTATATTGAGTTTTGAGAGGTCTTTATATATTATGGATCCATGTCTTTTAGACCTGACTTGCAAATATATTTTTTCAGTCTGTGGTTTATCTTTCATTCTCTTTAAAGGCGTCTTTCAAAGAGCAGAATTTTTAACCTTGATGAAGTCTGATTTATCAGTTTTTTCCTGTTTGAATTGGGTTTTTGATGTTATATCTAAGAAACCTTTGCCTAAGCCAACATCATAACATGTTTTCCTATACTTTCTTCTGAAGTTTTATAGTTTTATGTTTCACATTTCATATGGATGAAAGCTCTCTCTCTCTCCCTCGCTCTCTCTCTCCCTCCATATGGCTATACATTTGTCCCAGAATTATTTGTTGAAAAAAATCTACTGCTTTTCAGCTGGATTGTTTGATGCCATTGTAAACAAAAATCAGGGTTCTGTATATGTGAGGGTCTATTTCTGGCCTCTATTCTATTCCTGATCTATTTGTCATTCTCGAAGCCAGTATCACTCTGTCTTGATTACTGTAGCTTTATAATAGATCTCGAAATCAGGTACTGTTAGTCCTCCAACTTTGTTTTTCTCTTCAAAAGTTGTTTGGAATATTCTAGTTCATTTGCATTTATCTATAGACATTGGAATCAGAAAACGACTACTGGGTTTCCAGTTAGGATTAATCAAATCTACAAAACAATTTGACGAAGAAACTGATGGCGTTTTGTAGTTTTCAGTATAGAGAACTTGTATGGATTTCATCAGATCTGTCCTTAAGAATTTCTTCTTTTTGGGGCGCCTGGGTGGCGCAGTCGGTTAAGCGTCCGACTTCAGCCAGGTCACGATCTCGCGGTCCGTGAGTTCGAGCCCCGCGTTGGGCTCTGGGCTGATGGCTCAGAGCCTGGAGCCTGTTTCTGATTCTGTGTCTCCCTCTCTCTCTGCCCCTCCCCCATTCATGCTCTGTCTCTCTCTGTCCCAAAAATAAATAAACGTTGAAAAAAAAATTAAAAAAAAAAAAAGAATTTCTTCTTTTTATGCTATTGTAAATGGCATTGTTTTTATAATCTCTATTTCCGATTATGTGTTGTTAGCATACAGAAATACACCTGATATTTGCATGTTGATCCCATATCTTACACCCTTGCTGCACTCACCTACTAGTTCTATTAGTTACTTTTTTTTAAATTATAAATCCTGTCAGGTTTTCTACATAAATGATCGTGTTGCATGTAAGAGTAGAAATCTGCCTTCTTCCCGATTTTAGGGGCAAAGCATGAAGTCTTTCACCATGTGTATGATGTGAGCTATGCAGCTTTTGTAGATGCCCTTTATAGGCTGAGAAAGTTCACTTCTATTCCTTGTTTACCGCGCTTTTATTAGGAATGAATGTGAGATTTTGTCACATGCTTTTTCTGGCTCTTTAAAATAATCATATAGCTTTTACTTTTAGTTTTCAGTTTATTAGTATGATGAATTACACTGATCGATTTTCAAATATTAAAGCAGCTCTTCATTCCTGGCATGAGTCCCACTTAGTCACGATCTATTATCCTCTTCATATACTGCCGGATTTGACTTATTATAGTTTTGCTCAGAAATTTTCCATTTACCCCCATGACAAATATCGGCTGTAGTTTTCTTTGCCAGGTTTTAGTATAAGGGCAATGCTGGCCACAAAGAATGAGGTGGAAAGTGTGCACTCTTCTCCGTTGGGGGGAAAAAAACCTGGTGTGGAGTTGGTATTATTTTTTGCCTTAAATGATTAGCAGAATTCACCAGTGAAGCCATCTGAAGCTGGATTTTTCTTCAGGAAAAGATTTTTAGTTTCAAAATATATTGAATAGAGGTATGACTATTCACATATATGTTTCTTCCTGAGTGAGCTTTATTAATGTATACCTTTCAAGGAAATTAGCCCATTTCTTCTAAGTTGTGCAACTTACAGGCATAAACTTGTTCATGATATTTCCTTAATACATTTTTTTAACATTGGGGAAGTCTGTACCTGATGTCACTTCTCTCAATTTGTCTTTTTTCTTTTTTTCCTGATCAGTTTGGCTAGAGGTTTACCAGTTTTTCTGATCTCTTCCAAGAAGCAGCTTTTGTTTTATTGGTTTTCTGTTTGTTGTTGTTGTGATTTATTTAATTGATTTCTACTCTCATATTAATTAACTTCTTTCTTCTCTTTACTTTGGGTTTCCTTTGCTTTTATTTTTCTAATTCGAAAGAACTAGAAATGAATCCAAGATCATTGATTTGAGATCTCTTTTCTTTTCTACTGTAGGCCATTAGTGCTGCAATAAAGGTCCTAAGTACTGATTTAGGGGCATCTCACAGATTTTGATTTATTTATTTTTTTTAAATGTTTATTTTTGAGAGAGAGACAGAGCACAAGGGGGAGGGGCAGAGAGAGAGGGGAAGACACAGAATCTGAAGCAGGTTCCAGGCTCTGTGCTGACAGCACAGACTCAGGGCTCAAACCCACGAACCGTGAGATCATGACCTGTGCTGAAGTTGGACGCTTAACCGACTGAGCCACCCAGGCCCCCCTGATATGTTGTTTTGAATTTTCATTCAGTTCAAAATACTTGCTACTTTCCCTTTGATTTCTTCTTTGACCCATGGGCTATTTAGAAGTGTGTTTAGTTTCCAAATAGTTGGTGATTTTCCAGGGGTCTTTCAGTTATTAACTTCCAATCCAACTCCAATTTAGTTAACATATTTGTATCGCTTGAATGCTTTTAAATTCACTGACACCTTTTTATGGTCTAGACTATGATTTATCTCAGGAAATTATCTACGTACATTTGTAAAAAAAGAATGTGTATTCTGCTGTTATGGGGAGTATTTGGTTATTGTAATTAGGTCCAGCTGACTATGTTGTTGAAATCTTTTTCTATAATTTTGAATTCACCTGTCTTTCCTTGCCATTCTATCAGTTTTTATTTCTGTTTTATGGCTGTTATTAGTTGCAGAAACATTCAAGATTGTATATTCTCCTAACGAAGTGACTTCTTTATCATGATGAAATTATCTTCTTTGTCTCTGGTAATATTATTTTCTGATATACTTTGATACTAACATAGCCACTCTAGCTTTCTTTGGATTGATGTTTGGAGAGTGTATCTTTTCCCAACATTTTGCTTTTAATCTGTATGTGTTTTTGTATTTAAAGTGTTTTCTTTTGTAGATGGTGCATAGCTGGGTCTTTCTTTTTTACTAAATCTGACAACCTCTGTCTTTTAATTGACATGTTTGGATGGTTAACATGCTGGGTTATTGTGAGCATTAGTATATTCAAAGATAAATATCTATTAACTGCCCCTCTACACCTCCTCAGCCATCTCTGTTGCTCATCTTTTAATCATTTATACTTGACTCTCCATCATGGTCCTCTTCATGGCCCTTATTACAATATATAATATAGTGCAATGTAATAGAATAGAATAATATAATATACAATACAAGGTAATATAATAAATATAATATGATGTATACTTTCATATGATTTCTGTTTGTGAGTGATAGTAGGTTCCATGATAACTCTTTATAACCTTATAACCCTCCCAAAGCCACTGTATCCCACCCCAGAGCCTCCCTCCTGCACTCTGCCTGCCCCTTGCTGTTCTCAAGGGAGGAACCTGAGTCTTAGAGAGGCCGAAGACAGGCCTGAGATGGCCCACCGACACCTCCGTCCAGACCCCCCTCCCATGGTCTCTCCACCCCTGCCTTCTCTGGGCTCCAGCCTGTGAATGCACACATGTGTCCTCTCCTTCCCAGCCTCCTGAGAAGCGGTCCACACTGCCAAGCAGAGCGAAGCAGGGGGCTCTGGGCTGGCCCCCACCTATTGACTTCACTCTTTGAGTCTGTTCTCTGGCGGGGACATTCGGTCATTGTCCTCTCCCCTGTCTCCAGCACACATCAACGAGCAGACTGAGAAGGTCACAGAGCTTGACTGCCCATATCAGTTGCCACTGGCAAGTAATGACTTGAGCTTTTGGTGGATTTTTTTCTCACCCTGCCGTATAATTATGGCTCAAAGATCGCTAGAGATTCTGTGTGAGCTGAGGCCTCCGCCATGCAGCCTCCATGTTATAGTTCTTCCTAAATCTCTTCCCGCTGCACTAACATGGGGCTCAGGTCTCCAGGAGGCTCTTGGGGGTGGACGCAGGAAGAGCAGCTGGTCCCTCTCAGCGTCACACACGGTCCTGACCGTGGGAGGTTAGAGCGGGAAAATGCAACTCCCACACCGACTGGTCAACAGCCCCACTGACACCTGCTCTTAGGGCTGCAGGGCTGGCTTGGGGAGCCTTCACCCTGCGCTTGGGGAGCTCCGTCTGGGGGCTGGCGGATGAATCACCAATGGAGGCCCAGAGAGGGTGTGTGGTTCCACTGGGCCTTACAGTCCGACAGAGGATGGGTTAGAATAGAACCCAGGACTGCTGATGCTGGCTTGTCCGACCAAGACTTGCCATCCCAGCGCCCTGCCAGTGTGAGGGGTCAGGAGATGTTTCCTGGGGAAAGAGCTTCACTCATGATAAGAACTGTACCTGGAGGTGGAATCCAAAGGAAGGGATTTGGCCAACCCCGCCCCATCCAGGTCCAGGCACCCGCGGGCCCCTCCTTTTCAGCTCCACCCAATGCTGTCCTCCAGAAATGCCCGGCACCAGCGAGTAAAGTTTCACCTGAAAGTAACAACAAACAGGCTAAGCAAACAGGAATTTGCGGGCTCAGCTGAAAACAGCAGAGGTAGGTCTACCCAGACCCCATTTTTCCAACATTCTCTCCTCTCTGCCTCCTCCCCATGTCGTCTTCACCCCTGGCCTCCGCCACCCTCCCTCCCTGAAGCCAGAAGGAAAGGGCAGGCTATCTGGGAGCTCCCTTGGAGGAGAGGGGAGGAGCCCTTTCCCAGAACCCTGGCAAACATCTGGCCTTTCATTGGCCCGAGCTGGGTCCTGAGCCAATCAGTTACCAGCAGGATGGGCGGGGCCAGACTACTTAAACCAACCGGGGCCCACCCCTGGAGCTGAAGGTGGGTCATTCAGACCCCTTGATTGAGAGGGGCGCAGGGCAGTCCCCAAAGGAGAGTCCGATGAGCTTGGTGGGAGGAGGTGGGGGGGAAGCTGGGGAGGCAGCAAAGCTTTGTGACAGAGGCCACCTCCTGGGATGACTAGTAGCGTCCAATTAATGAGAAGCCCTCCCTGTGGCTCCAGTCCCACCTCTCCTGTCCTGCCTGAAGTCTGCTGGGGGTGCCCATGACATTTTGTACCCCCCCCCCATCACATCACTTGCAACACTCATGGTTAGGTTTCCATGTCTACCCTCCCCAAGTAGGGGTGTGCCCTGCCCCCCAAACACACACACACACACGCACACACACACACGGAGCTTGTGAGTTCCTATAAAGTACAGACTGAGTGTTAATCACTCTATTCCCAGCCTCTAGCCCCACTGACTCCAATAAAGAAGGGACTCTGAAAAGATTTGGTGAATGAATGCGCATGCTATTTCGGTTGAATACCTGTTTACTCTGTAGGTGTTTGCAGTTTCACAAAGGACAAAATGGCAAGCCAGAAGGATGAACCTCCAGTGGTGAAATTTCAGGCACCAGCGGGCTGGGCCTGGAAGCTTCTTCAATTGTTTAGTGCCTGGGGGGGGGGAGGAAGTGGCTGTCACAGCAGGTGGAATCTTCCATTCTTTGCTTTCCAGTGCAAAATTAAGAAAACAATCACATTGTCTCTTGAAAAACATGAATGTGTCAAGGAAACAAATGTGTTTCCCTCTGGCTTTCTGGAAGAGAACCCTTCTCTCGTCCTGTCAGGTTTGCCTGAGGTGGTTCCAGTCCACAACACTCCTCTCCGACTTCCCTGCGGGCCTCAAGGGTGGACTTAGGTCATCTCAGCTCTCTGACCTCACAGCCGCCTGTCATCCGTGCCTTTCCTGGGGACGAGGAGCCTAACAGCTCAGACATTTCCACGTGGAACCCACAGGCTTGGCTGCTTCTCATGAGTTGATCTTGGCCAGTTCTGATCACTGAGCCCGTCCCAGGCCCCACTGGTGCCCCAGCTCTAGGCACCAGCATCCTTTCTACACTTGAGCCCATCCCCTCCAGACCAGCCTCCACTCTGCCCCAGAGCGATCCTTAGGAGCACAAAGCTGACTGGGTCCCTTCCTGTTGGAAACGCTCCCCAGGCTGCACAGTATCCCTGGGTCACGGTCCAAACTCCTTAGGCCCTGCAATTGGCCGTACAGAGGGAGGGACATTAGCCAAGTACGTACTGGGCAAGCAGCCACCCCTGTTTGTGCCTCTGTTCTTCCCCCTGCCTAGATGTCCCTCTGTTGGCTTGGTGAGCTCTTACTCACCCTTCAAAACCCAGCTCCAGCATCCCATCTCACTGTAATGTTGATTCTCCCCAGCCTTGCACGTCCATCACTGTTTTTGTCCCCACATGTGACACCTCATTACCGATCCCCTTGTCCGTCCCCCTACTAAACTGTGATCTTTCTCACACCTCGCTGTGTCCCCGGCACCTGCAAGCAGATGTGCTCCAACTTCTTCATCTACTGCAGACCTACCGTGTGCCAGGCACTGTCCCGTGGTCTGGGGATGCAGCAGGGAACAGAACAGGGCTGGCCTTTCTGCCTCCCCGGGATACTGTGATGCCCCCTCTCTAGGAGTAAAGTGGACTCACGAGGACACAGATGACAGCACTGAGTACTGAGTCACACACACACACACACACACACACACACACACACACAAGCTCATCAAACTCTCAGGCAAGCCCTCAGGAGTGGGGAGTCTCGGCTTCCATTCCCGAGGAAGGAACTGAGGCTCAGAGATGCTCCGGAGCTCATTCACCTGCCACGGAGCTCAGGAGAAGAGCGGGGGCCCGAACACCTGATATGTCTGAGGCTGCCCTCTACTGACCCCTGCACCTCTGCTCCCTCCCCACCCCTGCACCCCCCTCCCAGTCCTAGAGGAGTTGCACCTCCTGACATCTTGGTCAGGGTGGTTGTAGGACAAAGTAAGGGTGAGCTTAAGGAGAATTTAAAAAACAAATTGGATCTTGTCACTTCCCCCTTCACACTCTGAACCAACACCTCTGAAGTCCTTTGTGGCCTGGCCCTGCCCAGATCTCCTCCCTCATCTCTAGTTTCTTGCTCTCCCTCCCTGCTCTCTACCCCTGCTCCTGGGCGGTCCTAGAACAAGCCCTGCTCCTTCATGTCAGACCTGGAATGTTCTTCTTCCTCCCTGCCTCACCAGGCTCCCATCCCCACTGTACTCTCCACACCACAGACAAAAGAACTTTAACTACACGTACCCAGTGACCTGACAACCCAGCTTAAGTGTCTCCCACGGCCCCTGCTGCCCTGGGAGAAGCCACTAGACCTTGACACAGCCGCATGGTCCCAACTGACCTGGTCCTTGTCAGGTTCCAGCTTCCCTCCATGCCACGAACTCCTTCCTGCCTCAGGGCCTTTGCATAGGCAGTTCCTGCCATCAGGAAAGCTCTTCCCCTTCCTTTTGCCTGTCCTGGACTCAGTTTACGCTGAGTTTCCTAAGTGAGGCCTTCCCTGGATCCTCACCCAAGTGAGGCTCTGGTTCCTTCCTCTCTCCTTCTCCCATTCTCTCTCTCCTGAGGAACATTTCAGTTTCAAATGATTTGCATTTGTTTGATTATCTATTTATGTCTGCCTCTCACCTGGACTATACACCCTGTGGGCCCTGGGCACTTCCTGCCGCATTCTTTGTAGGGAGCGCATAATAGATGCTAAGTAAACATCTGGTGAATGAACAAGTAAGCCAGTTTGAAGGTGTTATATATGACACAAATTACAAAAGAAAAAAATCAATAAATCAGACTTTATCAAAATGAAAAACTTGACCTGACCAAAGACACACAAAATTGAAAAGGTGACCATAGACTGAGTACCTATGGCCAAAACGCGTATCTGGTTAACGATTTTTATCTAAAATAAATAGGGAACTCTTCAAACTTGATAACATAAAGCAAACATCTCACAAAAACATTTATTTTTTTTTTTTAAAGTTTATTTACTCATTTTTGAAAGAGAGAGAGAGAGAGAGCATGAGGGCGGGAGACAGAGAATCCCAAGCAGGCTCGATGCTGCCTTCAAAGAGCTTGATGTGGGCCTCGAACTCACAAACCGTGAGACCGTGACCTGAGCCCAAATCAGGAGTTGGTCGCTTACCTGACCGAGCCACCCAGACGCCTCTCACAAAACATTAAAATTTTTTTTTTTTAATGTTTATTTATTTTTGAGACAGAGAGAGAGAGACAGAGCATGAACGGGGGAGGAGCAGAGAGAGAGGGAGACACAGAATGGGAAGCAGGCTCCAGGCTCTGAGCCATCAGCCCAGAGCCCGACGCGGGGCTCGAACTCACGGACCGCGAGATCGTGAGATCGTGACCTGAGCCGAAGTCGGACGCTCAACCGACTGAGCCACCCAGGCGCCCCAACTCACAAAACATTTACAAAGACATGACACATGAATAGCAAATAAGTGCATGAGAAGATTCTCCAGACCAGGAGTCACTAGAGAAATACAAGTTGAAGCTACAAGCCCCCTCGAATGGCTAAAACCGAGACGGCCACCGCCATGGACGTGTTTTGGGAGGGCTGCACAGGGGTAGGGCCGGTCAGCACTTTTGCTACAATGTAAATCTGTACAATCGCTGTGGAATCCAGGCTGACAGCTTCTTTTAAGAAATCAAACCTATGTGTGGCGTCCGGGTGGCTCAGTCGGTTAAGTGTCCAACTCGCTATCTCTGCTCAGATCATGATCTTGTGGTTGATGGGATCCGGCCCTGCCTCGGGCTCTGTGCTAACAGTACGGAACCTGCTTGGGGATTCTCTGCCTCCACCTCTCTCTGCCCTTCCCCAGCTCTCTCACGTGCGTGCTCTGTCTCAAAATAGATATACTTAAAAAAAAAAAAAGAAATCAAACCTACACCTATCAGATAACCCAGCCATCTGCTACTAGGCTCCTCCCTGCGATGGAAGGAGGCATCTGTTCATACAAAGATGTGCTCGTGAGTGTTCGTTACACCTTTGTTGGTTTTTTTTTTTTTTAAATGTTTATTTATTTTTGACGGGGCGGGGGAGAGAGTGAGCATGAGTGGGAGAGGGGCAGAGAGAGAGGGAGACACAGAATTCGAAGCAGGCTCCAGGCTCTGAGCTGTCAGCACAGAGCCCGACGTGGGGCTCAAACTCACAGGACTGTGAGATCATGACCTGAGCTGAAGTTGGACGCTCAACCGGCTGAGCCACCCAGGCGCCCCACACCTTCGTTTTTAATAGTCCCATATATCCACCAACAGGAGAATTTGTTTATCCAAACAAATTCAGGTGTATCTATTCTATGGATTATTACTCAGCCATAAAAAGGAACAAACTCTTGATTCAAGCACCAACATGGATGAACTGCAAAATCATGAGTGACTCCGTGATTCGATTTACGATTCTAGAAGATGTTCGCTAATCTGTTGTGAGAGAAAACAGCTCGGTGGCTGCTTGAAGGTGACGTAGGAGGCTGGCAAAGAGGTACCAGCAAATTTAGGACCAGATGAATATGTTCGTTATCTTGACTGTGGTGATGACCTACATGGGTATAGACATTTGTCAAAGCTCCTCAAACCAGACACTTTCAATATATGCAGAATGATGTACATCAATGTTACGGCAATAAAGCTATTTTTTTTTTTTAAAGAGTTAAATATCCCCAGAGATCCTGAATGGCGTTGACACACAGGACTGGGTCCTTTTCCCCAACTCATGTGAGACCCATTGATGACCCTGTTCTCTGAAGGTCGGATGTCTCCGTGGTGACAAGCTCAGGGACCTGACAAATATTTAAGTCTGCTTCATTCCTCTGATCGCTTCTCCCAGGAAGATCATAACATTTTGACACTTCTGGCAAGCTTGATGACTCAAGTACATATAAAAGTGCCACTGAAATGTCAGGCAGTATTCCACCTGTGTGCCTTGGGCTGGGGGGCTGAGGGTGGGTACCCTGATGAGGCCATTTTTGTCCTGAGCTCATCAGAGAGGCTGTTGCCCGTGGAGGGAGAAGTGGGGAGAGCTCGGGAAGTCATGGAGAACTTGGACACATTACCAATTCCGCCCGCAGTCCTCTTCTTAAATAAGAGTGCTTATCAGTGCTCAGAACAGGATTGGCTGAACCCACCCATGCGTTTGATTGGTCCAGCTGACACATTGGCAGCTGCTGATTGGCTCATGGCTGTTGCCAATGAGCCAATCATGACTGTTGCCCCTCCTGACCATAGACAGCTGCCTTATTGGTTGGCTGAGATCGCTAGCCACACCCCTAACCCTAGATTATCATTCTAGGGCATCCACCGTCCTGTTTGGAGTCCATCCACAAGGCAGCCTAGCAGAGGCCCAGAGCCGTGGAGAGTACCTGGGAATTTACCCCTTCCTGGGGCCTTGGGGTCTGTTCTGGGTGCTCCATTGCTGGCTCCCAGTCCCTCCAGTCTTTTCTTCTCTTCCTGCCACCATGCAGGGAGCCCGAGGAGCGGATGAGGACTTCTCTTCTCTCTCTGCAAGGCAGGCCTCCCAGCCCTTTCATGTAACCTAACCCCGCCTTTGCTCCCAGCCGTTTGGGCAGAGCAGACCTGGGCCACCGGCTCAGGAGTCTCACTCTCACCCTCTGTGGCTGGAGTAGGGGGGACTGCGGTCACACCAGGAAGACCCTTGTTTCCTCTCTATTATGTGGAAGCCATCTGAGCATCTGACTTTCTAGCACCCCCAACCCCAGCTCTGCACTGCGGGGGAGAGAATCCCCTCTGCAAAAAGGAAACGATTCTGTGCAGTCCAGCTGGCACTGCTCACCGGGGCACATGGCCACACCTCAGCCAATCAGAGTCTTCCCTGAGATTTGACACGTGGGCACGGGACGGGAGACGCCAGACGCGTCTCTCTAGAATCACAGCTGGGAGAGCCTCGGCGGCCTAGGGCGGCTGCCTCTTCCCACGGCTGTGCAGAAAGCCTGCCTGAGAAGGGCATCAACAGAGGGAAGCAGAGCTAGGAGAAGGGAGGAAGAAAGCAGTGCCACCTCCATGTTTCCATCACGTGCGCCAAGAAATTGTGACACCTTTGGCTCCAACTTTTGTGTTCTAGCCCCTTGCAGCAAAAATTTCTGCCTACCACAAGCTGCAAGCAAGGTGCAGAACCGAACTGGAGAAGGGAAGCCAGGCCCCCGAACAGGGAAGCAGAGAAGTCTCAGAGCTGAGCTGCCAGTAACAATGGGCATTGTCGCACTGGTGATGGCGCCACCTGCAGGCAGGGCTAGGGTCAGAGGCCCCAGCGTGCCATCTGCAGAGGCCCTGCCCTCCCGCCGCCCCCCCCCCCCCCCCCCAGGGCCTAAGGAACTGTGTCTGCACTCTGTCCGGCTGTTTCACTCAGGCGTGTTCCCTGCCCGGCCCCTGTGGGCATTCGGGGTGGGGATCCTTGGTAAACGTAATAGCAATTTAGAATTCTAGAATCCGAGAATCCATCAGAGTCTAAGGCACTTAGGATTGCAGAATCTCAGAATTCGTCACTACAATAAATATTTTTCCGAATGCCCCGTTTGTGCTAGGCGCTGAGCTGGGTGCTGGGAAGGCCAGGGCTGAACAGTTTTTACCCTCATGGATGGTCCGTTCTAGAATCATGGAAACTCAGAATAAAGGGGGGCCAGGGGACTGTCTCAGCTTCACTTTCTCACCTCCCCCAGAAGAGGAAGGAAAGATCAGGCTTGTGGAAGGGCTGGGAGGGGAGGGAAGGTTACAAGGAGGGTGAACTGGGAAGGAATCAGAAGGAAGCAGCTGCAGGGCCCTTGTCCACACGGAGGCGTCTTCTTCCCATGGGGACCCTACGGCTGCCATATAGCAGCCTCACTGGTGTGGGTGCCTCAGGGGTGAGGCTGCTGGAAGCCCACTGGGGAGGGAGGCAGGGATGGGGTGAACACTGTCAGGGGGGACTGGGACCAGGCCTCCCAGGGGCAGTGAGGAGCCTGGCCACCTGCCCTGTCCCTCTCATGCCTCAAGGTTCCCCATCACTGCCTCCCCCAACTTTGGGAACACTCACCTGTGGGTTCAGGGCTGTGCGGGTCGTGGAAAGAGCCCTCAGGCTGCAGAGTGCTGCAGGGACCCATAGGAGGGGCCAGCCCAGCCCTTGCCACTCAAACTGCTCCCCCCCAACCGCCCCCCCCCCACCAAGAAGACGCTCCCAGGCACGATGGTTTCCATGACCCCAGTCCACCTCCCGCCAAGCCATTTTTTTTCCTGAAACACTAGAGAGAACATCATCCCAGGTTCTATTTTTAAGTACATAATCACATCAACAAAATAAGCGATGTGGCTTTTAATGTTTACCTCTCTTAGTTTTAAGTGTGAGATTTTACTTTTCTAAACCAGAAAAGGAAACGGGCTTTTTCAGCCAAGTCAACAAAACAGGGCAGAGAAACTGACAATGAAAAGCAGTGGCCCCTTGAACTTCTCACTGTGAGTTCTGCTCAGCAGAGGGAACCTCTTCCAACTCGTTTAGTTGTTTCTTCCACCAGTGTCTTCATAAAACTAAACAATACGTTTGCCCCACCATCTCCCAGCTTCCTGCTAGGACAGGTGAAGCTTCGGCTCATTTCTAAGCCAGCCGGTCCCCTCTTCTGCCAACATCATTATATTTTTAGTTTTGGTTACCTTGGAAATTTCAGGTAATGGACTCATACATTTATTTCTCTAAAAATAAGATTACACGTTTGAGGGTAACGGTGATTACTATTTATTGGCCCACGTAACCAGAAAACACAGGGGGTAGAACTCACTTCATCTGTGGCTGGATCTGGGGTTCCAGCTCCTTCCTGTGGTTTCCTATCTCTGCTCTCTTCCGTGCTGACCTCATTCTCAGGAAGGCTTTCTTCACACTGCGGAGAAGATGGCTTAAGGGATTAGGCTTCTGTCCCTCGCTATGAACAGTTCTGCTTAAAATAAGACACACTCAAGGGTCAAAACCATATTCCCAAAGGGAAATGAGTCCTAGAACTGAGAAGTGCCGTGTGTTTGCCAAGGTTAAGCCCTAACCACCCAGCCTCAAAACAAATATTTATAAAGCTCTCATTTTGCGCCAGGCCTCGGGGACCACGATATGAGCCAAGATCAGCAGTCTCTGATCACATGGAGCTGACAGTCTAGTGCAGTAGACAGATGTTAAGAATAGCATAAATTAGGGCCGCCCGGGTGGCTCAGTCTGTTAAGCGTCCCACTTCGACTCAGGTCGTGATCTCGCAGTTCGTGGGTTCGAGCCCCGCGTCGGGCTCTGTGCTGGCAGCTCAGAGCCTGGAGCCTGCTTCGGATTCTGTATCTCCCTCTCTCTGTCCCTCGCCTGTTCTCTCTGTCTCTCAAAAGTAAATAAACGTTTAAAAAATTAAAAAAAAAAGAATATCCTAAATTAACGTGAATTTGTAGCCATAATAAATACTGTAAGGGAGGGGGTGAAGTATCGTGGAGGCATAGGTATAGGGGATTTCTTGGCACAGAAGGTCAAAGAGGATATCCTTGAGGGGGTGATGGTTGGGCAGGAATTAAAAGTTTAGGGGCAGAGTGGGGAAGCTGAGGTCAAGAAAGGACTACAGGCAGAAGGAACGGTCTGTGCAAAGGCCCTGTGTCAGGAAGAATGGTGCCATTCACAGAGGACTGAAGATTCCCAATGATCTCAAGAGTGGAGAGTGGTGGGGAGCATGTTAGGTATCTTCTCAGGAAGGGACAAGGGATGGGTCTGATTGTGCAGGACCTCTCAGGCCAACTTAGTGGGTCTGATCTGTATCCTAAGAGAGAGGGAGCCGTGGAACAGGCAGGGAGGGCCCGAAGAAGGGACACGAAGGACTAGTTTCGTATTCCAAGAAGATTTCTTGCCTGCCACACGAGGAGCAGATGCCAGTGGGGAAGTCAAAACGGAGCCTGGGCGTCCCGCTGGCAAGCCGCTGCTGCTGAACAGTCACCCTCACTAACTGAGGGCCTCCTGCCCGCCCTGGCTGCATCTGGCCCCAGAACCAGCAGACGGGAGCCTCCCTCTTCTGGAAGAATCCAAAATGTCTACCAAATGACTTTTATGACATCCAAGATAAGACCCCAAAGGACTAGAAATATGACAACGTGAACTACAATCAGAAGAGTGGCAGTCACAGAGAGCATCTCAGGATGATCCAGATGTCAGAGGTACCCAACACAGACTTTATAGCAGGTGTACTAAGTAAACCCAAGGTGGCAAAGAAAAAGATGCTCAAGACAATGAAGGGAAAGAGAGATAATCCCAGCAGTGAGGTCGATCTGTCAAAATGAACCAACTGGAAATTGTCGAACTGAAAAACAAAACAAACAAACAAAAAAAAAACCAACCAGTATTAAAAAAAAAAAAAAAAAAAAAAAAGCACGGGATGGATTGATAGCAAATTGGAGGTGGAAGAAAGAATCAAGAAAGTAAAGAGCTCCAATAGAGATTTCCAATCTGAAGGGCACAGAAATAAAAACAGAAAAAGAAAAAGAACACAAAAAAACCAGAGTCTCAGGGATGCATAGAACAACGTCGAAAGAAAAGCCTGACATACACGGATTGCAGCTTCAGAAAGGTGTGTGTGTTGCGTGAGAGGGTGCGTGGGCGCAGATGTGGGCGTGTGTGTGTCCGCATGTGTGGGCGTGGGCGTGTAGGGGAGTGGAAAAAACTAGTTAAAGGAATATTGGCTGACAATTCCCCAGATGTGATGAGAGACAAATACATACGGATTGACGGATCCCGGCAAACCCCGAGCAGAATGGGTTTAAAGAAAATTACACTTCAGTGTACCCAAGTCAAACCGTTGAGAGCATTTTGAAAGCAGTTAGAGAAACATGGGGTGTCACATCACTGTGCATTTTGCAGCCGTAGTAAATAGCACGTAGCACATGATAACACAGCTGACTTGCCCGGTTCTACCGAGAAACGATGGAGGCAACAGGGCAGTGGCCTTATATCTTTAAAGCATCATCAATCCAGAAGCCTGTATCCTACAAAGGCCAGAATGAAATCAAAACATTGTCAGATAAAAGACAATGAGGGGCGCCTGGGTGGCTCAGTCGGCCGAGCGTCGGGCTTCGGCTCAGGTCATGATCTCACGGTTTGTGAGTTCGACGGGCTCTGTGCTGACAGCTCAGAGCCTGGAGCCTGCTTCGGATTCTGTGTCTCATTCTCTCTCTGTTCCTCCCCCGCTCGTGCTCTCTCTCTCTCTCTCTCTCTCTCAAAAATAAACAAACACTAAAAACAAACAAACAAACAAACAAAAAAGGCAACGAAGGGAATCTGTTAACGGTAGAAATGAATTATAAGAAATACTAAAGACCAGGGACGCCTGGGTGGCTCAGTCGGTTAAGCGTCCGACCTTTGGTTTCAGCTCAGGTCATGATCTCACGGCTCATGAGTTGGAGTCGGGCTCTGTGCTGTCGGCTTGGAGCCTGCTTGGGATTCTGTCTCCCTCTCTCTCTTCCCCTCCCTTGCTTGCTCTCTCTTTGTCTCTCTGTCAAAAATAAAATAATAATAATAAATAGTAAATAACAATAATAAAAGGAAATACTACAGACCGAAGCTCTTTAGGCTGAAAGAAAATGCTGGAAATGCATTTGGAAATGCAAATATTCAAAGAGGTAAAGGAGAACACTAGGAATTATAAATGTGTGAGGATGAGACTATATTTTTATTTTATTTCTTAAGACATGTTCGATTCCTTACAGCAAAAAATACGATATGGCATTGAGGAATTTATAACTAGGTAGCTTCAATCCCCATAACTAGCGTATCACAAAAGGGCAAAGGATCGGACCTATACAGTTCCAAGGTCAACGCTTAAGGGCGTCTTTTGTAATCTTTAGATCAACAAGTTTGAAACACTAATGCAAATAGGCACGGCTGAAATGCCAATGGAGAGATACAAATGAAATTCCTCAAAATAGATTCGATTAATTCAAAACGAGGCAGAACAGGGGAATTAGAGAAACAAACGATAACTACAACAAATAACCTAGAAGTGATGAAGAGAACATCAAGACTAAAACGCTAAATCTCACTCCGACCACATCATACTTAACATTAATGTCAACAGACCGAACACTCCAGCAAGCAGGGTGTTTGTTTCTTACAAACCTCTATTCCTTTTGTCTCTTACAAACCTCTCCCGCCCTGGAAGGTGGCCAAGGGCATGGTCCCGCCCCACTTGACTGAAGAGGAAAATCCCAGGCTCAGAGAGAGGCAGTGGCCCGCCTGAAGTCACACAGCAGGTCAAAGTTAGAGGCCAGGATGGAGACCTCAGCCTCCGGCTGGCCTCCAATGGGCCCCGCTGCCTGCCCCCTGGCTCCGATATGAGGGCAGTTGGGGGCCTCCTGCTTCGACCCCAGACCTCCCCACCAGCTGGGCACTGCACTAACCCACCCATGTTCTAACTTGAATAACAGATAGAAAAAAATGAACCTTAGGTTGGGAAAGGTGGATGAAGCCTTGTTGAGGGGGCTCGGGGTGCGCAGGGCGGGGGCTCAGAGGATGGGCAGAGCCTGCCCCGCGGCCTGGCAAACTTGGCTGGGCGTGTTGCCTTGCTCCTGTCCACGCACAGCGCCCTACGATGTGTGGGCTGGCTGGGGAGGCGGAAGGCGTGGAACAGAGGCTGGGAGACCATCCCCGGGACCGCGGGAATCACGGGAGTGTATCCAGGAAACGGATTAGGAAGTTCTGGGTTCCGTCCCAGCTCTGACGTCCCCCTGGGTGCTCTGGGGCTGCTCAGGTGGGGAGGGCTCAGGTGCAGGTGCTGGGCGCCTCCACCCGAGCCCAGTGTTTTATGGACATGAACTCAATCTTCATAACGACACCGCAAGGAAGGCACTACCCTCACCCCCATTTTACAGATGCAGAAACAGAGGCTCGGCACAGTTCAGCAGATCCCGCTGAGTCTGGAGGCCGAGCCCCTCACCACCCCGCCCTGCTGCTGCCTTAACAGTGACAGTAGGCAGCGCGGACTGAAGTCCTCCTACCTGCAGGCGGGGCCAAGCGCTCACGGCCTCAGCTCACTGAATCCTCTCCTCCCTCCAAGGTGACCGTGTTCTGCTCTTTTTGCTCATGTCTTTGGCCCCAGGAACAGACGGGAGGCCGAGGCCCAGCGTGATCGAGGACGTGCTCCAGGTCACACAGGGTGTGAGTGGCAGAGACGGAATTTGAACTCAAGCCCGTCTGAATCCCGCCCCTGTGCAGTGTGTGACGTCAGCCCCTGAGCTCCGTGACGAGGCCTGAGTCCAGGGCTCAGCACCCCCAGCGGACTGGGGGGGGGGGAACTGGAGGACGTTGGAAGCATGACATGCTTCCTTCCCCGGGGATGCCCATTCCAGAAGGACCGCTCTGCCCGGGGCACTGCTTACCCCACGGCTGAGCATGCTCCTGGGGGAAACCCGAGCGTCGGGCAGGTGCTGGTGGCCATCCAGCCACAGACCGTCCTCCTTCTCCCAGAGATACTGAGTGTGGCACCCCCAAGCCCCACAGAGGTGCTCCCATACTGACCTGGGCACCGATCAGGCACCCGGTGCCGGATCCCCGATCCGCCCTCCCCAGTGGATGTCCTGAAGGCCAGCACCCCAGGGAGGATTTGGGCTCAGTGATCTTAGTGCTGTGTTGGCTGATTCTAATCCAGGCATCAAAGGGCCCACACTTGGAGAAGCTCTGGGATTTTCTCTGATTTGCAGGCCGAAGAGGAGAGCAGGGGGCCGAGGAGCCAGAATGGACTCTGCCTTTTGGAAGGGGTGCCCCGCGGTGTCTTTTAGCCTAAGGGAATGGGGGAGCTCATGGTGGGCACACAGGGTCCCTGCCCCCGCCTCAGCAGCTCTCATTTGTCTGCAAACTCCGGGGGTCCAGTGAGCCTCAGGTGGGGGGTTCTTAACGTCCCTGGCAGAGGTCGGCCAGGCCTGAGGGTTTCTGGAAGAGTGACCGCCATGATCATTCTGTGTGGCGGACGCAGGGGTCTTGGGATCAAGGGTAAACAAACTGTTCTTTAACACAGCCCTACGGGGCTGAGGTCTCAGGTTCCTGTCCTGACCCTCCACTAGCCTAGTGTGTCACCATAGGCAAGTCATTTCCCTTCCCCGGGTCTCTGTCTCTTTGTCTGTAAGGCAGGAAGGCCCTGTGATCCCGCATGCTGCCAGTGGGGACAGATGGCCCTAGAGGCGGGGCGAGCGCTGACCTGGGAACAGACAAAGATATACCGGGTTTAACCCTAGTGCTGCTTCTCATGGAAAGCCTTTCTTGGGGACCCGGTGAGAGGTCAGCATTGGTCTCTTCTCCCTCTATTCCGTGGGGATTCCTGTCCCCACTGCACCACGGCTGCCTCAGCTCCGGGCCACGTCACCCCTCCCTCACTCCCCAGCCCCCGTCGCCCTTAATAACTTAACAAAGTCCTCAGCACCCTTGAAAGTCTCGATCAAGTCCACGTTGGACTCCAGGCCCTGTCTGAACTCAGTTCGACTTCGAAAAACTGTGTAGCGACGAAAATAATCTTAAAAGGGATTTCCATTCTTATTCCAATCCCTTAATGAAAATAGAAGGAGGATTCAATTTATCCCCTCCCTCCCCCTGCCCATGACACTTCGCAAAGGCCCATCCCTCCCCTGGAGCAGCGGCCGACTTCTCCAAGGCCAAGCCCCTCTCCCCCAGTGTCCCCAGAAGCATGCGCACGGCTTTGCCTCTCCGCTACCCTGACCCCTTCCCCGTCCTGTAGGTTAACTCACGCTGCTGGCTCTCTGCTGTCTTTCACTCTATCACTTCTCTGCACCCTGACCTTTAAAAAGTGTCCCACAGGGGCGCCTGGGTGGCGCAGTCGGTTGAGCGTCCGACTTCAGCCAGGTCACGATCTCGCGGTCCGTGAGTTCGAGCCCCGCGTCGGGCTCTGGGCTGATGGCTCAGAGCCTGGAGCCTGTTTCCGATTCTGTGTCTCCCTCTCTCTCTGCCCCTCCCCCGTTCATGCTCTGTCTCTCTCTGTCCCAAAAATAAATAAACGTTGAAAAAAAAAAATTTAAAAAAAAAGTGTCCCACAGAGACAGTGTCTTCCTTCGAGGGCAGGAGAGGGGAGAGGTGGAGTGGGCAGAGCGGAGGGCACAGCACGGGGACACATCTCCTCCTGGTCGTGCGGTTTCTCCATCAACGCCCAGACAAAACTCCCTGCAGCCCCAGGCCCCTTGAGTGTATGGATTTTGAAATTGAGAATGTGACAGTGGTCAAACCCCGAGGGATCAGGGACGGTCTCCCCCCGGTGACTCTCAGTTCCCTGATGCCCCCAACGGCCTCTGGGCAGGTCCGGTCCTGCCATGGCAGAAACCCGCCGGCAAGGAGCCTTCTTACGACGCCAGTGAACCCTCTTCTCGGAGGAGTCATGTGGGCCCTGCCTCTCTGTGACTCTGTCTCTGGCGGCCGGACCCCACACACCACAGACTGTGGAGCCCCGGTGAGGGAGACGGATTTTCCCAGAATCTCCGAGGGTTGTCACATCATCCGGGTCACAGTTGGGGCAGGCGGGACGGTGTGGGTCTCAGCGGGCAGAGCGAAGAGCTTTCGACCCCTGTGGACAACCAAGTACTTTCCTTCTCGCGAATGCCCCTCCCTCACGACATCAGAAACACCCCGCCCCGCGTGCCTGCTCTGTGCCCCGCTCTGGATATAGCCCGGCCTTCAAAGTGTCCCCAGTCTGGCTGGGGAGGCAGGCGGGGACACGCCATCGATGAAGCAGTGCGCTGCAGGCTCCAGGGACAGGAACCCAGAGGAATATGCCTGGGAATTGAGTCTGGGGTCAGAGAAGTTTGCCGGGGTCGGGAGTCCCAGGCCTCATAGGTCAGTCAGAGCCATAGGACTTAGTTAACCTCCCCCTTCTCTCTCCTCCTCCCCCTCGCTCCCTCCCTCCCCTTTCTCTCTCTCAGGCACCTGTTCCACATTTCTTGTCTAGACCATGATGTTGGAGGGACAGGTGACTAGGACACAGGGGCTGCCCTCGCGGAGCTTGCGGCCAGCAGAGGAGAGATGTCCTGGTCGGATCACTGCCCACATCGTTAATTCATCTCTCCTGGGGCAAATGTCACCCAGGAGAGGGCTTTGATGCTCTGAGAGAGACACTACAGGGGCGCCTGGGTGGCTCAGTCAGTTGAGCGTCTGACTCCCGATTTCGGCTCAAGTCACGATCTCGCAGTTCGTGGGATCGAGCCCCGTGTCGGGTTCTGTGCTGTCGGCATGGAGCCTGCTTGGGCTTCTCTCGCTCTTTGCCCCTCCCCTGCTCGTGCGTGAATGTGCAGGAGCTCTCTCTCAAAATAAATAAAATAAAAATTAAAAAAAAAAAAAATGGAAGAGACACGATAATATAGACTTGACCTGCCGCGAGGAGGCGGGGAAGAGCCACAGGGACCGGGAGGGTAATCTCGGCAGAGAAGAGCACGCGTAAAGGTCCTGTGGTGGGTGGGAGCCTGGTGCATTCTGGGAGGCTGAGCGAAGGCTCTAAATGCTGGAGGGCAGAGAGCACAGTCTGGGGAAGCCTGGCCTGACGGAAAGTGGGGAAGGAGGAGGAGTCAGGCTGAGTTGCCCATTGGTGAACCTTCCATTCCCCTGGCCCATGGCTGGGCCATCACTTCCCTGCCCCACACACCAGGCGACGCCTTCTCAGAGCCATGCTCCGTGCCAGGTAAGTGGGATTCTGGGACTGACTGAGCCCTTACCCCACCGATCCCACCCTTCACCCCCCCGTCTCTGACTCTGCTCTCGACCTCCGACTGACCCGAGAAGGGGCCTTGGTCTGACAGAGAATGGGGGCCCGTGTGCTGACCTGAAAATGGGAAAGCGACAGTTCGGACGGTGGGTGTGAGGAGTAAAAGAGACAGTGTGGGAAGAGGACGGAGCCCCCTACACCCAGCTACAAGGCTCCTACCGCCCTGTGCGGCCCCACCTCCCGGGGCCCCTCTTTTCTCCAGAACAGCATCGAATGTGCCCCGAAGCAGAGCACCCCATCCCCCCAGGGTGATAAAAAGATCCCCGCAACTGGATGAGATCCGTGCTGGTCCCACGGGGTGGGCGCTGCCCCCGGGGGAGGACTCCAACTGCCCTCCCGGGCCCCCTGTCCCTAGACGGTGACCCTGGCCCCTCCGCTCATAACAACAGAAGGAGGGGGCAGCCCAGCTTTTGTGCCTCACCTGCCAGAGACCTGCTTCTTCCCCACCAGCCCGAAGGGCGGAACGTGTTGCCTGCACACAGTAGGCGCTCCGGACTGTCCCTGACACCTGACGCACCCAGGGCAGTAGCCCAGGCTGAGGCCCACATTCCTAAATATCTAAAATGGTAAACTAAGGCTGCAAACCGGTAAACAGAAGCCACCCTGACCAATGCAACTTTGTAACAGCCTGGGCGACCAGGTTTGATTCTTATGTCCTTAGGGCCCCTGGAACTCCAGCCCAGACTTGGAGGAGCCAGACGTGGTCCCTCCTGGGCCCACCCCTGTCTCCGCCCATCCCGAGATCTGCCCCAGCCTCCAGGACCGCACCTGCCGCGGACACCCCAGCGCATGCGTTCAAACGCTTCCAGGACCCCACAAACAGCTGCCCCCGGCAGGCCCGGGACGCTCACCCCACGGAGAGTCCACCCGCAGCAGACAGACCGAGGGAAGGGGCCCACGAGGCACAGGAAGTGGGCCTCGAGCCGTTCAGATGGGGAATTCTGGGGCCCCGGGGACCAGGGGACCCCGGGGATCACGTCTGCCTAGAATGGCAGAGGCACCAGGCAGCCCGGGCTGGGCCCACATCACCCCGTTGGCCCCGCAGACTCCTTGCGCCGTGGGGAGGGGACAGGCAGAGGGGAGGGGACTGGTCTCTTGCTCAGCTCTCTCTCCACCTGCCAGGCTGTCTGCCCAGTTCTGCTGTGGGAAGGGTCCCAGAGGCTGGAACAAGTACGGGGAGAGTAAGGATCACAGGCTGGCGCCAAGGCCACAGTCAAAGATCCACAAGAAGGGCCTGGAGCCCACGAGGTGAAGCCCGCCAGCGAAGCGGCCTGGGCTCAAGGGTGCTGTCCAGGCGAGAGGTGCGGCTGGGGCCTCGCCTAGCTGCCTTGCGGGGTGGAGGCAGGGCCCACGTCTGCTGCACCACTTTCCCGAGTGTCCCCCTCAGAAACCGAAGCCACCAACCTCAGTTAGGAGCCGGTGATCATAGACGGGTCCACAGCAAGACCGCGCGAGTCGGCACCTTTATGGCCCCGCGAAATTGCCCGCATTTCCACACGCGCTGAACCCCATTTCACGCAGCAGACGAGCCCGTTTTCAGGAGCCAGAGCATCCTAGGAGTTCATGAATTTCCTGGGCTCATTCTTTCAAGGTCTTTCGTGAGACAAAAGCATGAGCAAGAGATACTGTCATTTAGAGGGGGGGAAAAAAAGGAAAAAAAAAAAAAAGAATGGCTCATACTGTGTAAATTCTGCTTTTTACATATTGTGTCTTAAAGGATTAGCCTCATTTTCCCAAATTGTCAGCCAGGAGCCCCTCGCTGGTTGTGGGGGAGGGTGTGCACAGCCTGAATTGTTCAGAGAGGTGCAAAGTGGGGACACTGACAGGTCTGTGCTCCCGGCATAGCGAGGCAGAGGAAAATAGGGCTTTCGGCGGGATATTCGAGGTAACTGGACAGGTCTCACGAGCACAGAGAAACCACCGCTGCAGACTGAGTTCACATGTGCCTTGTCAAAGCGGGACAGAGAGGCACAGGATGGCATGGGGTCAGGAGACGGACAGCCACAAACCTCCCATGTGAAATTCTGGAGGGGACACCCCGGGGCGAATGGTAGCTGTGGGGATAACAACTGTCCTGTGGGTCTAGGAGGTCACCGAGTAAAAGGCCCCTGCAGAGCCCCAGCTCGAGGGGACACCTGCTGCCTTTGATCCGGGCGTCTTCTGTGCCCAGCCCTGTGCCAGGCACTCTGTGAGGATTATCTCACTGAGTCCTCACCATGACTTGGAGGAGGGAGGTGCTGTCATGATTCCCATTTTGCAGATGAGGAAACTGAGGCGTGGGGAAGGGGAGGGGCTTGCCTGGAGGTCCCACAGCCAGGAGGCAGTGGAACAGGACACAAGTCCCAGAAGTGTGACCGTGGAGCCCACGTTCCTGCGCTGGGATGTCTGGGCCCCGGGGAGGGCAGGAGGGAGCCCCGTCTTTCTGGGACCTTCACGTGCCGGGCTCTGGGCCGGCGTGGTGCGTATTTCAGGGCACATCACTGGGTCCTGGGACCGCGGTCATCGGGGCCGGTGTCGTTATCCCGTTCCCTGGCTCAGAGCAGCGAGACAGCCGGCCCGGGGCACAGAGGAGTGTGCGTGGGGCAGACCGCTCGCCCCACACCCGCCTCGTCCCCGCGGAAGAGCGGTCCCTGGGGTGCGGCGTCCACCTGGCACCTGCACCTGTCTCCGTCGGGCCCCCCTCCTCCCGGGCTCGCTGGGCCTCGTGCTGCCTGCTGACCCTGCCCCCGTCACGCAGCGTCACTGCCTGGTCCCAGACAGACCGCTGGGGGCTGACGGGGAGGGGCCGGCACAGCCCTTCCGGGGAGCGGGGAGCCGCTGGCAGGGGCCTCCTGAGACCCCTACACCCGGCGGGAGCGACTCCTCAGAGGGAGACCTGAGCTGTGATGTTGTCAGAGGCTGATGCCCCGGTGGGATGGAGGCGCCTGAGGGTGTCCCTCGCTCTCTGCGGGCGGCCTGGGCTTTGGTCCGGCTCAGCCCTGACTCACGGTGCGAGCTGGGACAGGCCCCAGCCCCGTCTAGACCGCAGTATCTCTCCCTGCCAGGCTGTGGGGCCGGCTTCTGTGCAGGGGCTTCCTGAGCCCCAAGTCTCTGGGGGCCCCTGAGCCCTTGACAGGAGGTTCTGTCACATTTGCACCATCCAGGGTGGCCTGGACCCCGCAAGGTCAAGGAGCCCATGGCTCGGCCCGAGAGAGGCCTGAGCTGTCTCTGAGCCACCACCCCTCTGCCACGCCCCCCCCCCCCCCCCCACTCCACACACGCAGGGGACACTTCATATCTGCCCCCCTGCCAATTTCCAAGATTGATCTCTGAAGTCCCCAACCCTGCTTCACCTCGCCCGTCCCTCTCTGATACCTCCCAGCCCCTGACCCCCCTCCCCTCCCATCCACCCGAGGTCAGCACTCCTTTCCAGCTCCTCCCGCCCTTGGTGGACACTCAGCTCCGCCTTGTCCCCCATTGCCCAGAAAACAGCTGCTCCCTCCCCGCCCTGAACACCAGGCCTCATGGAAAATTCCAGACATCTTCAAGGTAGACCCCACAACAAAGGTAGTGTGGAGCCAGGCCAGCCCTCTCATTCTTAGCATCTCTGGGACACCTGTTCTTTCTTCCTCCCCAGTCACCAACAGGTCTGGATCGGGGACCGTTCATTTCACCCGGACAGAAACCCAGATGGGTTCCTGCTTTGGCTGCATTTCAACGGCTCTCCCTCCCCACCTCCCCTCAGCCAGTTTCATCCGAATCTTTTCCAGCTGCCAGGCTCCCATCACTGGGGCCTCCTGGTTCCCTCCTTCTAAGGATCCTCCTATATTCCAACACATCGCTTTTGTCTCAGTGAAGCGAATCACCAGCTTTGCAGGAAGTTCATCCTCCCCGGGCCTGAAGGATGGCTCTCCACCTTCCCTCAGCCTCCCCTAGCCCCACGCTGACTCCCCAGTTTCCTGATCTCCGAAGGAAGATGGAATAGGGCGTTTTCTGTGAGAGAAAGTTCTCTCTCCCTGCTCATTAAGGAGGCTCCCCACGAAAGGGGGCCCGCTGGCCATAAACATACTCCCGAGTGGACTGATAGGACGGGCTCATGTGACAACCGTCCTGCCGTGGTTGGGGAGTGTTGACATTGCTGGGGCGTTCACTGGGTTGGCCACTGAGCTGAGCTCTCCCCAGACACGGTTTCCTCCAGCTGCTCGAGGAGGGCTCTGATGGCTTCCAACGTGCCAGCCTGGCTGGCCGCACCTTGGCTCCCAGGATTCCTTTTTCCTGTGTTTCCCGCAAGGCTGGGGGCAAAGGAGGTCCTCGAGAGACAACTTGTTGGTGCTTATCTGCTGACCCACCCGTCAGCGGGAAGCACGTTGAGCCTACAGATGGCTTTCCATCCCCCTCTTCCCCCCATCTTCCTTGAGTTTCTTTGACTCCTGGGTCAGGTGTGTGTGTGTGTGTGTGTGTTGAGCTCCATGACGAAGGACCCCGGCACCCAAGGTATGCTTGTCACCAAGCTATTCTACAAGAATAGACAGGGGTTTCTGCTAGTCCTCATGGGCTGCCTTCCTTCATGCTCTTCCCTCCCCGACTGCCTGGCCGTGGACGCTGGGCTGCAGCGTTAGATGTGGGAGCAGCCTTGCGGAGACAGCCTGGTCAGCCACACCATTCGGCAGAAGCTGAGTCCCCCCGATGAATCCTTACCGCACATGCGTGCATCCTTACCACGCACGTGCAGGCACACACACACATGCACACACGCACGAGTATATGCATACATATCATCTCCTACTGGTTCTGCCACTCCTGGATGAAACCTGATTGACACCGTGATACAGGTGGAAACCGTTAACACCCTTATTCTCCAGATGACGGCATCAAAGTGCAGAATTCCAGTTTCATGGGTCCACAGATGGGAGGGGAATTTTGCCCCAGGGTGTCTCACACCCAGAAGCTCACCAGATACCTGATTTGGATTATTTAGATGCTTAGATTTGGGGCTTTTGAGCTGACGAGATTGAGATGAACCTTTGCTCTCTGGGTTGATGCTATCCATGGATTGAGGTTTTGGACGATGTTGGGTTGGGGTGAATGAGTTTTGCACGGAGGATAGGTATGAATCTTTGGAGGGCAGAGGGCAGGCTGCGGTAGGCAGGACAGTGGCCGTCCAAAGGTATGTCTTTGTCCCCGGCACCTGCATATATGTTACCTTGCATGTTGAAAGGGACTTTGCACACATGACTAAATTGAGGATCTAGAAATGGGGAGTTTGTTCTGGAGTTTCTATGTGTGTCCAACGTACTCACAAGGGTCCTTGTAAGAGAACAGGAGAGGCAAGGGAGTCAGAGAAGGAAGTGGGGTGGCAGAATCAGACTGAGCAATGCAGAGGCACAAGTCAAGGAAAGTGGGAGCCTGTAGATGAAAAAGGCAAGGAAAGAAGGAGAAACAAGGAAGGAAGGGAATGTTCTCCTAGGACTTCCAGAAGAACTGGAGCCCTGCCAGTCCTTTTTAGATTTCTTATCTTCAAGACTTAAGATAATAAATGCATGGAGTTTTGAAGACTTTATTTATTTTTAATGTTTTTTTCTTTCTTTCTCTTCTTAATGTTTATTTTTGAGAGAGAGAGAAGAGAGGTGAGGGGCAGAGAGAGAGAGAGGGAGACACAGAATCCCAAGCAGCCTGACAGCTCAGAGCCTGATTTGGGGCTCGAGCTCATGGACCACGAAATCATGACCTGAGCCAGAGTCGGAGGCTTAACTGACCCTTGAAGACTTTATTTCTTTAGGAGTGGTTTTATACTTACAACGAAATTGAGAGGGAGGTACAGAGATTTCTGGCATACCCCCGACCTCGTTCACACACAGCTCCCCCGTCATCGTCACTCAATAGAATCGTGTACTTGTTCCCAAGCATGAGTTTATACTGACATATCATAGTCACCCACAGTCCCTCCTTCACCTTAGGGCTCACTCTTGCTGGTGTATGTTCTCTGGGTTTGAGAAAATGTGTAAGGACATGCATCCATCATTATAACATCATATGGAGTATTTTCACTGCCCTAAAAATCCTCTGTGCTCTATTCACACCTCCATCACTGGCAACTACGAATCCTTCTTTTGTCTCTATACTTGTGTCTCTTCCAGAATGTCATGGAATTGGGGAAAAAGAAATCAGCAAAGACTTTTCTGCCTTTTGTGGTTTTAATTGAACATCTTATAGGATTTAATTTCTACCCTTTCTTAGCATATCAGCTATATGTCTTTCAGTACTTTTAAAACTTTTGCAATATACATTTGCCACTAATGTAAGTCCACTTTCACATAAGGCTACACCACTTCACGGGTAGTGTGACTAATTGATAATGATGAAATAATCCTAATTCTTTCCTCCTGTCCCTTGTATCATTGTTGCCTTTCATTTCACTTACCTGTAAGCAGACATAAGCATATTGTATGTACTCACACACACATACATAAAATAGATCTATACAGAAACATACCTAATCAAATACATTGTTGCTATTAATATTTTGAACAAACTATAATCTCTTAAATCTATTAAGAGTAAGAAAAGCAAATGTTTTGCTGTTACCTTCCCTTATTCCTTCTTTGATCCTTTTCCTTTCTTTACGTAGATCCTAATTTCAGACCTGTAGCATATTCCTTCTCTCTAAAGGACTTTTAGCAATTCTTTCAAGGCAGGTCTATGACAACACATTCCCTGAATTGTTTGTTTGTGTGAAAAAGTTTTGATTTCTTCACTTTTGAAGGATAACTTAGCTGGGTATGAAATTCTAGGTCAGTAAGTTGTGTTTTTTTTTTTTTCTCTCCACCCTTCAAATATCTGACTCCACTCTCTCTTTGCTTGTCTGGTTTCTTTCTTTCTTTTTTTAGTGTTTATTTATTTTTGAAAGAGAGAGAGACAGAGGACAAGCCAGGGGAGGGGCAGAGAGAGAGGGGGACACAGAATCCAAAGCAGGCTCTCGGCTCCGAGCTGTCAGTACAGAGCCCAAGGTGGGGCTCAAACTCACAAACCGTGAGATCATGTCGGACGCCCAGCTGACTGAGCCACCCAAGTGCTCAGCTTTTCTGGTTTCTAAGAAGAGGTTGGATGTCATTCTTACCTTTACTTCTCTATAGGAAAGTCATATTCAGCTTCTGGCTTTCTTCAGAATGTTTTGTTTCTCTTTGCATTTCTGCAGTTTGAAGATGATATGCCCAAGAGTAGTTTCGTTTTTGGTGTGTGTGTGTGTGTGTGTGTGTGTGTGTGTGTGTGTGTATTCCCTATTTTGGAAGGGGTGGAATTTATCCTGCTTGGTGTTTCCTGCACTCCTGGATCTGATATTGGTGGCTTGTTGCCTGACATTAATTTGGAGAAATTCTTGGGCATTGTTGTTTCAGGTATTTTTTCTGTTCCTTTTTCTTCTCCTTCAGGTCTTCCCATTATATGTATGTTACCCCTTTTGTAATTGTCCCACGGTCCTCGGATAATTTGATTATGTTCTTCTGAGTCTTTGTTCTCTTTTCTTTTTGGCTTTTGGGGATTCTACTGATACACCCCCTAGCCCAGAGATTCTTCCTTCATCTGTGTCCTGTCTACTAACAAGCCCATCAAAGAATTCATCATTTTGGTCACAGTGCTTTTTATCACTAGCATTTCTTTTTGGTTCCTAGGATTTCCAGCTCTACTTGTATGGCTTATCTGTTCTGGGATGCTGTCTACTTTATCTGCTAGAGCCCATGGCAGATTCATCATAGTTGTTTTAAATTCCCAGTCTGGAAAAAAAAATTATTTTTTTTTATTTTTGAGATGCTGAGACAGAGCGCAAGTGGGGGAGGGGCAGAGAGAGAGGGAGACACAGAATCCGAAGCAGTTTCCAGCTCCGAGCTGTTGTCAGCACAGAGCCTGATGCGGGGCCCGAACTCATGAACTGTGAGATCATGACCTGAGCCGGAAGTCAGATGCTCAACCGACTGAGCCACCCAGGTGCCCCCCCCAGTCTGGAAAAAAATAAATAAATTCCAGTGTTATAACTTTAGTGTCCCTGCCATGTGTGTCTCTGATGTCTGCTCTTCCTCTTTACATTGTGTTGACTTTTGATATGCTTTGTAGTTTTTTTCTTGAGAGCTGGATATGATGTGCTGGGTGAAAAGAATGGCTCCAAATAGGCTTTTGGTAATATCATGAGGTGTTGGGGGGGGGGGTGTTCTGTAGTCCTATGGTTAGGGCTCCGTCTTTTAGTGACCCCCCCCCCATGCCTCCAGACCTCCAAGCTCACAAGGCTTCTCAGTTTTTTTCTCCCCCTCTCGGTGGGACAGGATGGTTTGAATAGGCTGGAGTTGTGTATTTCCCTTCCCCAGTTGTGGGTCTCTGATGGCCCAGCAGGTTGTGCTCTGGTTAATTAGTTCCCCAGAGGGCAGGCTTGATTAAGAAGCACAGGGTGCTCTGGCCTGTTTCAGAATGGTGTCTTTTCCAGTGTGCCTGCTAGAAGCCCGGGGGGAATTTTTCTCCAATATTTACTGTGGAAATCTGGCTGCCTTCCTGTAGAATTTTGTCGGGGCCACCTTGTCACTGGGTCCCCCGGAGATTTGACCTCTGAGCTGTCCACACTGAGCATCCTTCAACTTGTCAATTAAGGTTCAGGGTTTCCCGCCCCAGCACTGATTTCCTGCTCTGGTTTCCACTTGGGAACCTCCGCCTCGGTAAGCGGTGCTTCCTGAATTCACCGGCTCTCCGGTCTGAGGGCCACCAGTTTGCCCTGGATCCTCCCTTCCTTCATGCTTCCAAGAAAAGTTGTTGATTTTTCAGTCTGTTCAACTTTTCACGTGTCAGGATGGAGTGGGGACTTCTCTGTTCCTTACGTGTAGAGCCGATTTGTGCTGTTTCGAGCCGTGGAGCTTGTGGCGTAATCTGTTACAGCAACAATAGGAAGCTCATAACGATTCTGGTACCTTCTTGTGCTCCTAGTCACATCACAGGCACTGGTGAACCAGTGGCAGTTCGTGTCAATGCTCATCAAGAGCATCCCCTGCGGGCACGGCAGACACACGCCTGTTGCACCTGTCCTGTGTGCGCTGACAGAAGGCCTTCGTGTCCACGCACATGGCGCCGTGGACCCCAGCGATACCCTCCCCTGCCCACAGCTGACCCCAGCCCCCACGTGTGCTCCACATCCAGCCTGGCAGGCCCTCTTGGCCCTGGGCTCGGTGGTAAATCCATCCTCAGTAAACCCAGAAACCCCCTTCTCGGGGACCCATTGCAAGTACAGAAGGGCCAGCGATATACTCACTAATGACTACATTCTCTAAGTCACCCCCCGCCATTGTGGGGCTTTGTAGGCACCAGAGGGACACAAGCATGGCCCCTTTCCCCTCATAATCTGAGTTAGCCGTTTACAAAGACCCTAATACGGTGGTGTGCCCGCTAAAAAGAAAAAGAAAAAAGAAAAGCCCTGAATCGACAATTTCTGTGGTGTAACTATTCCCACCATGGCCAATTTCAATCAACCCACGGTTTAACAACTGGCTCACAAAATTCCTGACTATTTAACATTTGGCTCTCGACGGGCCCTCACGAACCAGTCCAAGCCAACTCCGACGCCTGCCCACTGCCCAGCCGGGGAAGCCAGCCTCGCTCCAGCAACAGAAAGACAATAAATTGTTAATTGTTTTGGCTTAATCAGCTCCGAACACAGGGCCGGCAGTGGCAATGGAACTAGGCCCGGGTTTCGGGGGATGTGAATTATCTGCCCCAGGAGCTTCATTACCCTTAGTACTGTCTTATTTGTCTTATGTTTATTCATTCTGGCAGAGGAAACCAGCATTGTCCTTCCAGTCTCGTTCTCCCGGCAGAAGTGGAGAGCAGTAGTAGCCAAGAGTGGACCGGCCATAATGAGAGTGATTCGTTCGCCAATGACCTCTGTTTCCAGTGTCTTCAGGTTCCACGACCCCAAAAGCTGCCAGGCAGGCACACCCCCTGGGGATGTGGCTTGGGGCACTGAGCGGGGGACAGGCGCACCCCCTGGGGATGTGGCTTGGGGCACTGAGGGGGGACGCGCCCCTTTTCCTTATCCCAGACGAGGAGAGCGGTCCACAGTGTCAGATCCAGTGGTACCTTCCCCGCAACACGTGCATTCTGTGCGTCAGCTGTCCCACCAGTGAAATGGGCCCTGGGGTGGTATTAGTGTGTAAGCCTTGGGGGTCTCAGATTTTAAATAAGGGCGGCTTCTGATGTGATGCTAGGACATCAGTGAGCCTCCAAGATGGCAGTATGGAGGCTATAAATAGAAGAGAGCAGGCATGCAGCCCTCCGATTGGACAAGGCTCCGCTCCAGCCGTGGCCAGACCTGTGCACACATTCACCTGTGTGTGGCCAGACCTGCCACCAGCCGTGGCCAGACCTGTGCACACATTCACCTGTGTGTCACATCCACCTGCGTGTCAGGTGACACAGTTTCCTGGACCATAGAACAGAACTCCCCAAAACTGCGGCCTGGGAATATTCAGTTTCTAAAATCTCCAAATAATGTTGACATTCTATTGCCCACCGACATCAGGCCGTCCTCTCCTTCCCGGGTGAACTAAAGACTCCGCCCCCAGCTTCCTCTGCGGCGGCGGGTTGGGCCATGAACTACTAGTTCCAGCCAATGGGAGCGACGTGTGTCACTTGTGGGCTGAGGGCCCCCCTCCCCCCCCCCCCAGCTCGCTCCCCTTGTTGAAGGGAATGGGGGCTGCACGTTGAGATGGATGTGACTCATCCCATCACCGGTCACCAGGGACAGCAGCCCCTGAGTGTCACCTGACACGCAGGTGTTTATCAGAAGAGGAAGTCAACCACTTAGATGTTAATCTACTGAGATTTAGGGTTTGTCGGTCACGGAAGCAAAAGCCTAGCCTGTTTTAACTAATACAGACTCCTTTGAGACTCTGATAAATGCTTTAGACTTTCCTCCCAGGAAAATGCCCTCCCGCCTGTACACCCTCCCTGGGTGTATAATCCCGGAGAGCTGGGAATCGTTGGCCTAAACCCCGGCTGGTTTCCCACCTCGCGACCTGGTTTTTGGGGCAAAGCTGGCGTTCCCTCCCATCTCTGCTCCTTCTCCCTGCACCCTCTCTGCTTCTTGGGGGCAATCCGGGCCTCAGCTCCTACAGCTCCCCCTCCCCCCAACGGGATGGGCCTAAGCCCACGAGCAGGGATGCAGGAATTGTTAAATTGACCAAAGTTTAAGGCGGAGAATTTGGCGTCCCTGAAGCTCATCCAACTCAGAACGTCAGCTTGTTAAAGCTCATGTAGATTCTCCAGGGCCTCACTCCTGTTCGGGGCAGGGTAGTGAGACGACTTCAGTTAGAAGGAGCCCAAGCTTTGAAACCTGAGGCCTGATGGGAACAACCCCCACCCCACCCTGGTGGCCTTGGCAGCTGAGCTTAGTGTGCGCATGCCCGCGCGTCGATGCACGGCCTTCTCGGAGAGCGCACCCTGCCCACCTTGGTAGCTCCGCCTCTATTTCTCAATCAACCAATGGCTTTCTCTCCCTCTCTTCCTTGCTCACTCCCCCCCCCCCCCCCCCCCCCGTATTTGCTGCTGTTACCAATCCGGGGATCTGGGAGACTCAGATCTGAGGGCCTCAGGTTCCTAGCAAGGATGATGAACCAGTTTTCTGGCAGGCTGGAAGCTCCCAGCAGATCTTCAGGGATTGGACGTGTTGCGAACCCTGAGTCACCTCACCGGGTGTCGTGGGAGAAACACTGCACCCAGAGCCAGAGGATCGAGGCCCAGTCCTGCCTCTTCAACTTCCTGCGTGGCTTTGGGTGAGCCACTCAACCTCTCTGACCCTCCTTTTCCTCATTTGTAAAACGGGACTGTTGTAAAGATTAAACCGCCGCAGCCCAGTCCCCCCAGTCATCGCCCCAGGGAAGGCCACCCGAGGGCTCCACGGAGGTGGAGAGCTCTTGGGGTGCAGTTACCACCCTCTGCTTACAGGAGAGGACCTCGAGGCTCAGGAGGTCCTGTGCCTCTGCATTGCTCCACTTCTGGGCCCTCGGGCCCTCCCCGTGGGCGTCTCTGTCTCCCCACCCCCCGTTTTTCTGTGTTTCCACCCCACCCCCAGTTTCTGGACTCTCGCTCTTTACTTTTCCACTCTCGGCCACTCTAAGGACCTGACAGCGTCTCTGATGACCCGTCCGGAACTCCAGCCCCTCTCTCTTCGCCTCTCTGTCTCCATCTCAGGCTTTGCCTGGGTCTCCCCGTCTCTCTCTGACTCTGTGCTGCGTATGTAGGTGGCTGCTTGTCTCCCTTCTCTGGGTGTCCCTGTGTGCATCTCTGTCTCTTTTTATCTCTGTCTCTGTCTCTCTCCCACCACACCGGCTGAGGGCAGGGCTTCAAGTAGGTGGGAGAAGGGAGGGAAGGGGGCCTCCGCTCAGCTACTCGGATCATATCCAGCCCCTCTAACCTCGGCTGCTCCCAGGGACTTTGTCTGGGTAGACCGGGCAGAGAGGGGCCGAGGATGCCTCTGCACCCCGGGATTCTCCCACATCCAGATATGCTATTTCACTGCGTCCTCCCGACTCTGCAGAGCGAAGCAAGCAGGTGTGGACCACACCATATTCTGCAGAGGGAGAAACCCCAGCCCAGAAAGAGGAACAACTTGCCATAAGCCCCTCGATGATTCGGGGGAGAGCTGAGATCTAGACCCCGGTGTTCGGATTCCCTTCCTAAGCTTGCCCAGTGTCTCAGATCGCCACTCCCTCCTCTGCCCACCCCCCTAGATCTCCGTGTGCTCGCTCTTTTTTCCGCAGTCAGGCCTCAACCCAAATGCTTCCGCCTCCAAGAAGCCCTCCCTGCCCAACTGGAACTAAAGCAGCCTTCTTTCCCGGCCCATGTCGCTCTAGTATCTCATCCTGTTTTATTTCTGTCTTGGCCTCATCACATCGGACTCCTTCTGAATCCCAAATCCCCGCCATTAAAATGGTGTCGAGAGTGGTTCACACCCCGGAGGAGGGGAGAGTGGAGGAGGGCCCTGAACACCAGCTGGCTCAGAGACTGGAAGCGGCTGTGGAGGCGGGAGCGCCTGGCGTCTCCCAGCTTTGGGGCCGGGGACACAGGAGACCACGGGTGACCTGGCCCTGACTTTGGAACTCCCAAGCAGGTCCGCAAACGGCCCCGCACAGAAGCTAAACTGCACAGTCTCAGGTCCGAATGCGCCGCAAACATGACCGGCTCGGCCTGGACATCCGTGACTGTCAAGTCCAGAGATGGGGGTGGGACACCTGGGGGTCACAGGTTCACCCCACCGGGATTCACGGCACACCACGGCACACGAGGCCGAGCCCCAGCTCTTCCTTCCGCTTCCCTCCCAGCCCGTGGCGGCTCTGAAATCAGCTGTTTTTGATTTTTGCAGACAATAATCCATGAGGGAAGTCAGGGAGGCCCCTGAGTGGGCAGGAGGAAGGAAGCCAGTCCCAGCATGTGGGTGCCCTGGGCTCACCTGCCTGGAGGGCAATCCAGCTGGACCTTTCTCTTATGAAGAAAGCCCTGGCCACCACTTGCTTTATTAAGAGCAGTAAATCTAAAAACAGAAAAAAAAAAAAAAAAAAAAGGAAAAGAAGAAATAGAAAAAGAAAAAAAAAAAGCGGTAGATCTCTGAGCTTTCCATTAATGACCAGGCAGGGTCAGGGAAGCGAATGACATTAGAGGGTCTCAAGCAGGTGCTGGCCAAGCCCCTGCCATGATAGGCCTTTCAGCTTTTTTTTTTTTTTTTTTTTAGTATCTATTTATTTATTTTTGAGAGAGAGAGACAGAGCATGAGCAGAGGAGGGGCAGAAAGAGAGGGAGACAGAGAATCTGAAACAGGCTCCAGGCTCTGAGCTGTCAGCACAGAGCCCCATGTGGGGCTTGAACCCACGAACGGTGAGATCACGACCTGAGCTGAAGTCGGACGCTTAACCCACTGAATCACCTAGGAGCCCCAAACCTTTATGCTTTTAACTGGCCACCTTTACTAACACACACAGCAGGCATTTAGAGGCTTGGTGACTTTCCTTCTCGGGGTCACGGCATCTTTAAGCTGCTCTTGGTCCAGCCCTACCTGATGTAGTCCGCACTTGTACACCAAGCACCCATTAGACTCCCCCATGCAGGATGCCACTTTGGGGCATGGGAGGGCGAAGCGTGGGGACGGTGTCCCGGCCGGGGATGCCCACGCTGCGTTGAGGGAGACAGAGCCTCGAGGAGGGTCCTGGATGGGATTCCATTGCCCCTCCCATCCCCCCACCCTCCCTCCTGCCCCGGTCCAAGGCCACTTTTCCTCTGAGCAGCTGTGTGACCTTGGCTAAGACATGGTGAACATGAATAAAAGGAAATATCACTAGAGGAGGAGGCTAGAAGGGGAAGCGGGCGCCACCCAACATCAATTACAGCAAGAATTGTCCGTGACAGACCCCAGCAGAAGAATGGTCAGCAGGAAAGAGTCATCAATTACAGACCCCAGAGGGGAAAGTGTGCATCTCTTACAGGAAATCACTATCCCAGCAAGTCAGGCAATGAGACACTGTCATCACCCTCCACCCCAGCTTTTCCCCACGGGACTTTCCTTCCCAACAACCCCTCCCACTGCCTCCTTCTCCATAAAGTAACATTCCTCTCCTCTGTGGGCTCGACTTGCTACGGCGTTGCTACAGATTGCTTGTTCCACCTTGCAACTCGGTCATTCCCAAATCAACTCACTTCTGCTGGTAAAATCACTGTTAGTTTTTATTTTATTTGTTAACGTTTTTTTTTTTTAATTTTTTTTACATTTATTTATTTTTGAAAGACAGAGGCAGAGCATGAGTGGGGAAGGGACAGAGAGAGAGAGAGGGAGCCAGAATCCGAAGCAGGCTCCAGGCTCCCAGCTGTCAGCACAGAGCCCCACGCGGGGCTCGGACTCACGAGCCGTGAGATCATGACCTGAGCCAAAGTCGGACGCTTAACAGACTGAGCCACCCAGGCATTCCAGTTTCATTTCTCAGGTAAACAGCATTCGACCTCTCTGAGCCTGCTGCCTCACCTGCTGGGGGCCTTGGGGGTTTATACAGCACCTACCCCACATGGTTGCTGTTGGGATCCAGAGACAATGACCAGGAAGTCCTTCCCCTGGCACTTGATAAATGCTCATCGTTGCTCTAAGTGCGATGGCGCCTGCGATCTTACCCCACGCTGTTCTTCCACAATGTTCTGAGCTCCGGGCAGATGGTAACACCCCAGTTGACAGATGAGGAATCCAAGGCTCAGAACAGAGAAGGAACTTGCTCAAGGCCACACACAATTTTACGGCAGAAGGCTGAATTTCTACCCCCGGCAGATGCGTCCCACCTGCCTTCAGTTGTCTGCCCCTGCTGAGAAAGGCCGCCAGCCCCTCGGTAGTTCTCTGCATATTCTTCTAGAGTGCATTTGTCAAATGTCCTCTGAAGTCACACACCAGAAGGGGAAGCTTGCAGGCGGGGGCCGGCTCCATTACAGCAGGGGCACCAACCCCAGCCCGCGAGGGAGCTGGGCTTGGATGAGGCCCAGGGGCTCCAGTCGGCTTTCGGAGCCTCCAAGGACTCTGGGCTAAGAGCCAGCCCTGGTCTGTCTCCCACATCTGCCCCGGAAGCTTAACACAATTCCAGGGAGAGCCTCCTGGGGCAGAGATGGCTAGGATGACCTCAGGCTCCAGATAAACTTCTAAGCTAAGACCGGGGAAGAAACCATGCCAGGGAAAGCCCATTTGACTCTGCCTGTGCACAGGGAGTTCTAGTATCATTAGCTGTGAAAGAAGATTCCCGAGTGAAGTAAGCAGACCTAAGAGTCATTCAAAATAGGGTCAGAGGGATATTGAGGAAACAGGGCTGGGCACGTCTCCTGTTTCAATTCTTAGAACACGGTGGACCCTTGACTTTTGTCAATTATCACTGGTCAGTATCACCTTGGCCACCTTCTGGAACACATCTTTCTATTTCAGACTGAAAGAGAGATAATGTAGCATATGTTAGCTTAATAGCCAATTGCGGATCAGCCAGGTTAATTCCGTCACTGCCTATCATAATTCCTCCAAAACAAGTTATGGGACTCTGGGGAACTTGCTTTTATAAGCTGCTCTCCCTGCTTGGCTTGCGATTTGGAACACGCTTTCAGCGCGTAGGTCAACGGTGTCTCCTGGATTGCAATCCTTGAGACCCCCCCCCCCGCCCCACCCGCCCCCAGCAAACTTCTGTGGTTGCTTTACAGCCTCTTCTCGGCTGATGGAGCTGCTAACTGCTATCGAGCCCTTGCCCGGTGTGCCCGCCACTGTGCTGCACGTCCTACCCTGCCGTTACAGCCTGCAGAGGTGGGCTCTACTCTTATACCCAGTTCCCGGATGAGGAAGCTGAGGCCGGACCAAGGTCTCAAAGATGGGAAGGCCGGGATTGAAGACCGGGCCTATCGTCTGGAAGCTACCTGTCGTCACCTTCTCACCTTCCCATCCAGTATGAGAGATGCCAGGTTGAACTCCCTCCAGGTAAGTACCAATAAATGGACACTAGAGTCCCCCCAGAGAGAACACCTGTTGGACACCTGTTTCCTGCTGAGCTTCTGAGTCCTGACACGATCTGAGGTAGGTCCAGGAGGGCATGAAGATGCCAGGGGTCCACCCCGCATTCTCCCCCAGCCCCCAGGAACCCTGCCCCCATCTCAAAGGGGCGGTAGCCTGACTCAGCACCTGAGGTGGTCTCAGCAGGCAGGGGCAGGTGCAAAGGGCAGGGTCTGGCCACGGTCCCCATGTGCCAGTGGGGCAGTGGTTAGAGCACCGGCTTCAGGGGCATGTGGCGTGGAGTTTGAGCTCAGCTCTGTGACTCACTCGCTGTGTGTCCTTAAACAAGTTGCCTTCCCTCTCTGTGCCCACCTGTCCTCACCCGTGAAACGAGGCTGAGGATACCTGTGTTTCTGGATTTCTTCAATCGGTAAATAAGAAAATAACAAAGAGAGCTGATATTATACAATGTGTACTTTGTGCCAGGCAGTCTGGATTCCCACGCGGGTAGGCTGGACCCAGAATCTGTGTTCTGAAAAACTGTGAAAAATGAATGCAAAGTCTTTAGAACAGGGCCTGGGATATCCTAAAAACCAGGATACGTTCATGTGTCAGGGTCACCTTAGGCTGGGAAGAAGAGGCCAGGGGGTGGTGGGGGCGCCTGTGTGAATGACAGATTCCACTTGTTCATCTGATAACCACCCAATCAGAACTGCTGGGGCCTGGGGAATCAGCATTTTGAGCAGACATATCCAGCCTTAACCAGGTGATTCTTAAGCTCCTTAAAGAATTAGCATCAGGGACTAAGTGTGCCTTGAAAGCAGCTATGAATTGATTTCACAAGTTTTATGATGAAAAATCTAGAGTCCTGTGTTTTGGAACAAGCCCCTGCCCCACCCCCCACAGCCGCCACCAAATAAGCTTCAGCACCATGGACAGCCCCCCGCCCACATTTCCTGCGTTCGTTTTCTGGCACATTTCTAGAGAGCCTGCTCCCCACACCACCCACTTCATGAACACATGTGAGCATGGAGGTGACAAGTGGCTGCAGAGACTGCCCATGACAGGGTGAGCAGGCACAGAGTCACATTGGCCCAAGATGGAATCTCAGCTCTGGCAGTGAATTTCCTTGTTTCTTGTTTCTTTGTTTCCTTGTTTCTTTGACTATATTTTACAATTACTTTCTAAGTGGTTGCCTCTGGGTTTACAACTAACATATTAATTTAAAACAATCCAGTTCAGATTAATACCATATTAGTTAATATCAGATTAACTCTAATAGTATAAAAACATCTTTGCTCCCATTAAAGCCCCATCATCTCTTCCCTCCTTTGTGCTAGGGTTGTCTTGGAAATTATCTGTATATATTATGAGCCCAACAATAGATTTATAATTATTGCTTTGTGCAGTTGTTTTTTAAACCCTAGAGAAGAAAATAATTGCCAAAGATTAAATTCCTGCTTTTTTTGTTTGTTTGTTTGTTTGTTTGTTTGTTTGTTTTTTTACATCCACCTATGCAGATACCTGGACCAGTGCTCTTTATTTCTTCTCATGGACTAAGATTATCATCTAATGTCCTTGCAGCCTGAAGCAATCCTTTCGATATTCCTTGTAGGACAGGTCTGCTAGTGACAGATTCCCAGTTTTTGCCTATTTGGTAATAGCTTAATTTCTCCTTTCATTTTGAAGGATAGTTTTCCCGGATACAGAACTCTTGGTTGACAACTTTTTCTTTAAGCACTTGGAATATGTTATCTCACTGCCTTCTGGCCCCCATGGTTTCTGATGAACAATCAGCTGTTAATATCATTGAGAATTCCTTGTATGTGATGAGTCATTTTTCTCTTACTGCTTTCAAGATATTCTCTTTGTCTTCGACTTCTTGACAGTCTGACTACTGTGTGTTTAGTGTGTATCTCTTGAATTTATTCCGCTTGGAGTGCGTTGAGTTTCTTGGATTTGTTAGATTAATGTTTTCCATAAAGCTTGGGAATGTGCAGCCACTACTTCAAATATTCTTTCTGATCTTTCGCTGTCCTCTCCTTTATGTGTATATTGGTGTGCATGATAGTATCCCATGAGTCTCTGAGACTGCTCATTTTTCTTCATTTCTTGTTCTATTACCAATCGACCTAGCTTCACCTTCACTGATTTTTTTTTCTGCCAATTCAAATTGCTGTTGAGTCACTATTGAGTTTTTTCTTTTAGTTTTATGGTTTTTCAACTTAAGAATTTCTACCTGATTCTTGTAAAATACAGTTTCTATCTCCATAGGTATTCACTATTTGGGAAGATATCAGGTGCATGCACTTCTCTAATTCTTCAGATGTGGTTTCCTTTAGTTATTTGAATATATTCATATTTATATAACACTTAATTTAAAGTCTTTGTCTAGTAAGTTCAACCTCTGGGCTTCCTCAAGGACATTCACTGTTGACTGTTTTTTCTGCCTGTGTATGGGCCATACTTGTTTGTCTCTTTGCATGTCTTGCAATTTTTATTGGAATTTGGACATTTTTTTTTTTAATTTTTTTTTTCAACGTTTATTTATTTTTGGGACAGAGAGAGACAAAGCATGAACGGGGGAGGGGCAGAGAGAGAGGGAGACACAGAATCGGAAACAGGCTCCAGGCTCTGAGCCATCAGCCCATAGCCTGATGCGGGGCTCGAACTCATGGACCGCAAGATCGTGACCTGGCCGAAGTCGGACGCTTAACCGACTGCGCCACCCAGGCGCCCCGGAATTTGGACATTTTAAATAATCTAATGGGGCATCTCAGGAAATCAGAGTCCCACTGCCCTCTTTGAAGTTTGTCGTTGCTGTTTTTGTTGTTGTTTCTGCTGCCGCTTCTTTGATTAGTTGAAGTTCCTGAGCTGGTTCAGTAAAGTCTGTATTTCTTGGGGTGTGTTGCCATTGAAGTCTCTGCTCAGATAACTTAGTGGTCAGCTAGTGATAAGAGATTTTCTTTTTTTAATGTTTATTTATTTATGAGAATCAGAGAGAGATGGAGCAGGAGCAGGGGAAGGGCAGAGAGAGAGGGAGACACAGAATCCAAATCAGGCTCCAGGCTCTGAGCTGTCAGTGCAAAGCCTGATGCTGGGCTCGAACTAACGAACCACGAGATCATGACCTGAGCAGAAGTGGGATGCTTAACCAACTGAACCACCCAGGCACCCTCCTTTGCCCATTTCTAATTGGATTATTTGTCTTTTTTGTTGTTGAGTTATAAGAGGTTTTAAAAAAAAAAAAAAACTTACTCTATCCTTATTAGATATATGATTTGCAAGTACATTCTCCCAATATCTGTTTTGCCTTTCACTTTCTTGACAGTTTCCTCTGACGAGCAGAAGTTGGTTGTTCGTTTTTTCATTTTGATGAAATCCAATTTACCTATTTTTCTTTAGTTACTCATGCTTTAGGTGTCCTACCTAAGAATTTATTGCTAAATCCAAGGTCATGAAGATTTGCTCTTGTGTCTTATTCTGAGTTTTGTAGATTTGGCTCCGACATTTATGTCTGAACCATGTCTTGTATTTTTTTGCATATAGTGTAAGGTAAGGGTCTAATTTATTCTCTTTTATGTGGCTATTCAAGTGTTACAACATCATTTATTGAAAGGACTATTCTTCCCCTCCCTGCCCCCCACACACCCAAATTGTTTGGAACCTTTGAAGAAAAGCAGACATCTGAGTTTATTTCTAGGCCCTAAGTTCTATCTCATTGACTTATATGTCTGTTTTTATGCCAGTTCTATGCTGTATTTATTTCCATTGCATTGTGGTCAGTTTTGAAATCAGAAAATCTGACAAAATTCCTCCTTTCCAAAGTTGTTTTGGCTATTCTGGGTCATTTGAAATGCCACATGTACTTTAGAATCAGCTTGTTGATTTTTTTTTACCACTTCTTTAAGTTGGCTTCACACCCAATGTGGGGCTTGAATTCACGACCTTAAGGTCAAGAGTCCCATGCTATACCAACTGAGCCAGCTGGGTGCCCCCAGCTTGGTGATTTCTACAAAGAAATCAACTGAGGGGCGCCTGGGTGGCGCAGTCGGTTAAGCGTCCGACTTCAGCCAGGTCACGATCTCGCGGTCCGTGAGTTCGAGCCCCGCGTCGGGCTCTGGGCTGATGGCTCGGAGCCTGGAGCCTGTTTCCGATTCTGTGTCTTCCTCTCTCTCTGCCCCTCCCCCGTTCATGCTCTGTCTCTCTCTGTCCCAAAAATAAATAAACGTTGAAAAAAAAAATTAAAAATCAACTGAGATGCTAGTAGGGATTATATTGAATATGTAGATCAATTTGGGAACTATTGTTATCTTTAATGATATTGGGCCTTCTAATACCTGAACGTAGACTGTTTTTCCATTTATTAGGTCTTCTTTAATTTCATTCAATAATGTTTTGTAGTTTTCAGAGTATAAGTAAGTTTTATACTTCCTTTGTTAAATCTATTCCTAATGGTTTATTCTTTTTGATGTCGCTGTAAATGTAATTGTTTTCTTGATTTCATTTTTGGATTATTCATTGCAAGTATATAGAAATATAATTAATTTTTGTGTATTGATCTTATATCCTTCAACCTTGCTGAACTTATTTATTAGTTCTAATAGATTTTTAATATTTAATATGTTTACTATTTTAAAATATTTAGTTTTTTATTAGTTGTGATAGATTTTGTGGATTACATAGAACTTTCTAAACATAAGATCATGGCATCTGCAGCTAAAGATACTTCAACTTCTTCTTCTCGAATCCGATTCTCTTTTATTTCTTTTTCTTGCCGAATTTCCTTGGCAAGAACCTCTGGTACAGTACTGAGTAGAAGTGGGTATGCCCACAGTCACCCTAGAGTGACCACACCCTGTGGGGACATAGGTTCTATTTACATAAATAGGTCAGAATGGGATCATGATTACTTTCCATCTGATGCCAATATACTATTTTACTTGATCACAAACTCCACTTGCCCCCGTGACCCTTTGCTTCTGACACACACAAGTTAATGACTATTGTCTGATTGTTTTCTCCACATTAACATGTGTAAGCTCTTGTTTTCTTCACATTCACCACGTGGGCAATATCTTGTGAACTCAATAAACACGGTGCCGAAACCCTTGTTCGTCACTCTTGTCTCCTCCCAGACATTAGCCTCTCTAGTATTCAATTCTGCCTCCACTCTCTTGCTGGACAAGAGAGAACTCCAGACTCATAGTCCGTGACAATACCCAACTGTTAAGCTCCACCAACTGCCTGCTAATTGCCCTATTGTTTCAACAATGCTTTTGACTTTACCTCACAGACAAATTTAAGCAAATTTGGGCTCCTTTGAAGGGATCATTCCAGAGCTCAGTATTTGAGATTTATTCTGACCCAAGGAGGACTCTTATACCTATATCTTTTCCTATTCTCTGGCAAAATTCGTGGCCTCCAATTTGATCCACTGGATTAATCCAATAAATCTATTAATCTCTTTCCAATTGCCTTTTACCAAAACTTCCACTGATTTTGACAATTCCTATAGGTTTGAACTTCCCCACATTCTGTGGTAAATAAATCGGCTCATTGGGGGTGGGGAGAGGTTGATTTGATGCTCTCTATTCCATGCCCAGCTTCCCCTCTGAGCAAAATAAATGTCTCTGCCTCAGTTCTGGTTCTGGGAGTGGGGACAATGGCACTTCTCTCTATGTGACCTCCCCATTTCAGGATCTGAGTGTTTCAGGGATGGGGAAACCATACCCCAGGTCTCTTGGGCTTGCTTCTTTCAGTCTGGAACTCCCACTCTGTGACCCAGGGCAAGGGATATCAGGGTTCCATGATTCTCAGTGATGGTGCATTCAACTCCATGAGCAGGTGGGTATTGGACAGAAGGAGGGAACCTCCACCTCTCAGCTGAAGTTGCCTTGAACTTAACCATAGCAACAGGCATCTGGGGGCAGGATGAGAAAAGCTTATGTCCTGCTCTTCCTGGGAAGATGAATCTCTAGCTGGAAGCTACAGTGAGAGGGAGCCCCATGTACTTGGCTGTACCATCTTTTAAAAAAAAACATTTTTTAAATGTTTATTTATTCTTGAGAGGGAGAGACAGACAGACAGAGCTCAAGATGGGGAGGAACAGAGAGAGAGGGAGACACAGAATCCGAAGCAGGCTCCAGGCTGTCAGCACAGAGCCTGATGTGGGGCTTGAACCCATGAACTGCAAGATCATGACCTGAGCTGAAGTAGGACATTTAACCTACTGAGACACCCAGGCACCCCCACCCCCCCACCAAATTTTGAGTAAAGCTTCCATCTGGGAGCTGGGAAGGAGTGGTAAGGACATGCGTCCTGGCCCAAATATCACAGACTTTTCACAGGTCTTTTCAATTTTTAGTACATTTTCTTGAGTAAATGTTTCTTCTTTTATTTTATGCTCACAGGGCCATTTCTAGAGACCTTAAATGCTTGTTTTTGTTTTTGTTTCTTTAGTATTTTTCACCAATTTCATAAGAATATGGGTCTGTGGAACTCTACATGCTGTCGTGCCAAAAGAAGAAAGTCCTTGTTATTGTTTTTTAACTTTTCTCCTCAAACACACTCTCCTCCCAAGTTCCCACTGAAAGGTACCTTCATCCACCGAGGCACCCAGACAAGAGTGTTTGGTAGGGGATTCCTTGGTTCTGTCCACCGAGTATCTCAGGACTTCACCTTTCCCGGCACATGGTAGGACTAAGCTCCTCGTCCTCCTGGCTCAACAAGGCTTGTTAGGTGCCTAACTCTGGCCCATCCATTGTGAGTGGAAGCGCCAGGGCGCTTAAATCCCAGTGTGAGACCCCCCCCCCCCCCGCCGTTACCTTCTGCCCTGGTGACAGAAGACTTTCCAGATGCAGAGCAAGACCACGGCTGACCCCTGACGGACACAGAAGCTGTACAAGAAACCAGGAGTGAAAGAAAACCCCACCCCCAACTCTAAATAACAAAGACAAGAGACCACTCAGCGAGCATTGCTCTGTGCTAGGTACAGCTATCACTATTTTATAGAGACCACAGTGAAGTTTAGAAAAATCAACCTCCTTGCCTGAGCCCCTGGGAGAGGGGGAGTTGGAGAGTGAACCCACGTATGATCCACACAGCCCTTGGTCTGAACTGTCTCCCTTCAGTAACCACACCAGATTCTGGACCTTACTCGCTTCACCCTTGGACCTGGGATGGCTCTCTTGGTGCTGACTGGCTCTGGCCATCAGCTTCTTCGCCTGAATTCCTATCTGCCTCCAGGAAGATTCTGGCAAACAGTTTCTGTTTGGCCCTCCAGAGCCACACAGAATGAATCTAATCTCCGCAGAAACTGCAAAAATAAATTTAATGAACTCCACTATAGTCTGTAATCTCATAGACAGGACGCAAAAGTTTTGTCCTTTGGATTTTTTCCCCATAATTACTAGAACCATGAACATTGGAGAGATTAGAGTCTTGGCTGGGGAGGGGAAGAAACTACAAATGAACTGCCCCCCCCCCCAAAATAAGACGAGCTGGGATTTGCATGAAATTAAGAGGCTGGTCCAGGCCCATTAACTCCATGGGGACTAACAGTGAACATCTAGGATTTATTTAGGAAACCCAGAAGTGGAGAGATTTGAGGTCTTTCTTTAAAGCACAAATTTATCGGGACGCCTAGGTAGCTGAGTCCATTAAGCATCCAACTCTTCATTTCGGCTCAGGTCATGATCTCACGGTTTGTGGGCTCAAGTCCCACATCGGGATCCACACTGACATAGTGGGGCCTGATTGGAATGCTCTCTCTCCCTCTCTCTCTGCCCCTTCCCTGCTCTCTTACGAATTCTCTCTCTGTCTCTCTCAACATAAAAGTTAAACTTAAAAAAAACCCCACAAATTTATCACTCATGTTCTACTCAATGCCGAAATTGTGAAAGCTTTTTCTCTGAAATCAGGAAAATGAAAAAGATCTGTTTTCACCACTTCTATTCAACATAGTACTGAAAGTTCTAGAGGGAGCAATCAGGCAAGAACAAACAACAAAAGGCATCCAAATTGGAAAGGAAGAGGTAAGATGATCTTTGTTCACATATGACGTGGTCTTATATGTGAAAAATCCTAAAGATTACACCCCACCCCCACCCCCACCCCCACGCAGCCCCCCACCCTCCCTGCCACCTTCCCACACACCTATTAGAACTAATATACATAATAAAGTTGCAGGATACAAAACCAACTGACAAAAATCCGTTGCATTTCTGTATATTAACACTGAACTATCCGAAAAGGAAGTTAAGAAAATGATTCCAGGGGCGCCTGCATGGCTCAGTGGGTTACGTGTGTGACTTCGGCTCAGGTCATGATCTCACAGTTTGTGAGTTCGAGCCCTGCGTCGGGCTCTGTGCTGACAGCCTGGAGCCTGCTTCGGATTCTGTGTCTCCCTCTCTCTCTGCCCCTCCTGCTCACGCTCTGTCTCGCTCTCAAAAATAAATAAACATTAAAAAAAAATGTAAGAAAGGAAAATGATTCCACTTGCAAGCACATCACAAAGAATGAAATATTTAGGAATTAAGTTAATCACCAAAGTAAAAGACTTTCACATTGAAAACTATAAAACATTGCTGAAAGAAATTAAGGAAGATGTAAATAAATGGAAACACATCTCGTGTTCATGGATTAAAAGATTCAATATTACGTACTTCATGTTAATTTTTTCCACGACTTTCTTTTTAAGTGAGCTCTACACCCAACCTGGAGCTTGAACTTACAACCCTAAGATTGAGAGTCACACACGCCACCGACTGAGCCAGCCAGGCATCCCTACGTTGCATGTTACGTTAATGTCAAGACGTCCATGCCCCCCAAAGCAATTGATACATTCAGTGTCATCCCAATGATTTTTTTTTTTTTTTTTTTTTTGTGGCAGAAATAGAAAAATCTACCTTAAGATCCACATGGAATCTGAAGGGATCCTAATAGTCAAAACAACCTTGAGGAAGAATTTGGAGGTCTCACGCTTCCTGATTTAAAGCTTATTACAAAGCGACAGGAATCAAAACCGTGTGGCACTGGCATAAAGACAAACATCGAGGATCAGTGAACTAGAATAGGCAGCCGAGAAATAAACCCACGGTATAGGGTACAAGAGTTCTGAGACCATTCGGCATCACTGTTCCTTATTCATAAGTGAGGCTGCTCTCTGCCCTCAGCCTCCACCCCAGCCTCCCTGCTCCCCGTCCTCTGGCACATTCAGCCGCCCCCAGTGACTCAGCCCATTTCCTCCTCCACCAGCCAGTCCTTTCAGGCTGACTTTTAGGGCAGCCTGGCTGACTGCTTGGCCTTTCTTCCCGCCTCCTTTGCGGACGCTCTCTGCCGTGTTTCCAGAGACTCTGGCTCTGGTGCCCACAAGCCAGTCCTGTCCCTCCCCAGGATCTCCCTACCTGGGCTCCCACAGGTGTGTTCAAGAGGTAAGCGTGGACCCCGGCTCCTCTGGAGGGACTTGGTCCCGTGTCCTAGATCGGGCTCTGAAAGCAGAGCCCAAAGCAAGGGCTAGGGAAGGGTTCTCAGGAACACAAGTGAGAGGGGCTGAGCCAGGGAAGGGTGTGAGTAACTGGGGCTCGGTCTTGCGAGGGACCCTCGGAGGCACTCATGCCCAACGTGCTTCGGGATGGAAGCTACACCCTTGAGGGACTCGGAGTTCCGGGTGGCCCCACGGAGGGCAGAGCAAGGTCCCGCAGCGCTGGATAAAGTCCTCAGACAGGACAGCGGGGAGAGCGGGCCTTGCATGCCTGGGGACCGTCCGCTGCAGCGACCGGTGGCCTCAGAGGTGGCCGAGGATGGAACTCGCCCCAGAGTTGGGGATACGTGGCCGGTCTCCGTTGTACTCCCAGCATCCCCTGCGCATTTAGAGAACCCTTTAGTGTTTAACATCTTGGTCCCCTGGGCTGAGTAGGGGCTTGGCAGTGAAGTTGCTCCTGGCCCCTTCCTAGCTGTGTGTCCTTAGACCAGTTCCTTAACCACTCTGAGCTTTCATTTCCTCACCTCTAAAATAGGGCAATGGCAGCTTGGCAGGGACTGAGGTGCTGGGAGATGCTTCAAAGCAGCCACATCACCCCCTTCCCTCGGGACTTGGCCCTCTGAGGTCCCTCTTGCTGGCCCCCCAGTGACCTGTCCTCATGGCCCTTTCGAGCATCCCCTCCTTGTCCTCGGGCCCACGTGTGCTCAGCTTCTTCAATACCCTCATCCTCTCCCTTCGGCCACCACTGTATCCTGCCAGCACTTGGTGGCTGCTGTGAGCCACCCTTAGATCATGTCGTGCGCTGAGAGAAGGCCTGGGTCGCACAGGGCCGTGGGGCCACCGGCCTGGAGAGGCAGCGGTGGGGACAGGGAGGACCCCCTGTGCTGGACGGGGCCTTTGAGCTCAGACTGGGACTCTAAACCCCCACCCCTGCCTGAACCTTTGTCCCCGTTGTCCCCATGCCCCCCGGAGAGGCAGCAAATGGCCGTGGCTGTGTGGGTTGCTCAGCGGGTTGCTCCCTGGGGGCGAGGCTCCTTGGGTTCAGTCATGTTGCAGCCCAGGCTCCCAGGACCCAGCTGGGCTTAGCGGTGGGTGCTCAGTGCGGACTTGTGAATGAATGAGTAGAGTGCATGAGTGACAGCCCCCTCCTGGTGAACACTACGTGCCAGGCCCAGGCCAGGCCCTGGAGCTGGAGCCACCAGCTGGATGCAGCTGCAGTCCTCACAGCCCTGACAGTCTCCCCTGGGTGACAGCTGGGGAAACAGCCCCCACGGGCTCAGGCGTGAGGACCGGGCAGTGGGGGAGAAGGGGCCACGAGGGAGGGGGATCGGCCGGGGCCGTTGGAAGAGGCTTCAAGGAGGGTGGAGACCACGGGGAAGACTGAGGTTCGGTGCTCAGAGGAGGATAAACGGACCCTGAGATGTTTGGAGGGAGACGCTCCTTTGGATCAAGGCTGAGCCGAGGGTCTGATGAGTTTCCTGGAGGAGACTTCCCATAACTGGGAAATTCTGAAAGGTAACGAAGTACCCGGCCCGGGAGGGGAGGCCCCCAGGAGAGGGAGCAGGTGGGCAAATACCCCAGGCAGGGACCATGAGGTCTGAGTGGCCGGTGGGGGCCAGGTCACCCCAGTCCCTGTGACCCCTTTAAGAACAGAGGGAGGCCCTGAAGGGTTTTGAGCAGGAAAATGACACGATGGGATTTGCTCTTTGAGCCCACGACCCTGCTAACTGATGGGGAACAGACTGGGGGGCCAATTAGGGGGGACCATGCAGACACGGGGGGCCTGGCTGTGATCGGAGACCAGGAGAGGGACAATGGGGGATTTGAGGTTGGATCAAAGAGTAAGAAGCCTTTTGAGCGAGGTGCTGATGGAGGTGGGTGGGGAGCAGCTGGGAGAGCCTGTCCCTTAGACCACCCAGGACCTGGTGGCCCGGGTTCTGTGACGAGCAGGGGCCTCCTAGCCCTGCCTGCGGGGTTTCCGTTCCCAGAGCCCGTTATTGCCATGACTCTCAGCGGACAAATGCTAATCCCTGGTGGGGGATCCAGGCTGGGGAGCCCCGTGCCTCCCTCTGGATCTTCCCCGATGACCTTGAGCAAGACCCTGCCACTCTCTGGGCCTCAGTTTATCAATGTGCAAAAGGAGGAGGTTCCTTTCAGCTTCAAGCTTTACCCGTTTGCTCCTCTCAGACTCCCCAACCCTTGCAGGAGGGCCAAGGGGCCTGGCGTCAGGTGACCACCAACGAGGTTCCAAACAGGGTCTTCCAAGGAGGCCCCTGGGGCCCAAGGTCGTCCCTGTGGTGGCCTCGGTGAGGACTGAAGGGTTAACTGCTCCTAAGGCTCAGATAAAGCCTCCAAGGCTCACCCACCCTGTGATTAATTCAGTCCCGTAAAGCAATATTTGCGCTGGATTTAACCGTCATTTCTGATGATAAAGGCACTGAGAAATAAATGGAAAGTGTCAAGGACCGAGTGAGGTGGCGGTCAGGCTTCCTGGGCTTGGGCCTCCGCATTTTGGGCTCTTTCACAGAGAGGACAAATTAGACAAGCGTTTGTAGGATCAAGAACCAGGGAGGCTGGCTGGGGGACGCGGTGGGGGCGGGGGTGGGGAACGGAAGGGAGGGGGGCAGCGGGATGCCAGAGCGGTGCAAACCGACTCGCAGAGGGGACGGTTAAATTGGCAGGAATTTTGTGGGCCCGTCGTTAAACACGACCGCAACTTAAAATTAAGTTGTAGGGGCGCCTGGGTGGCGCAGTCGGTTAAGCGTCCGACTTCAGCCAGGTCACGATCTCGCGGTCCGTGAGTTCGAGCCCCGCGTCGGGCTCTGGGCTGATGGCTCAGAGCCTGGAGCCTGTTTCTGATTCTGTGTCTCCCTCTCTCTCTGCCCCTCCCCCGTTCATGCTCTGTCTCTCTCTGTCCCAAAAATAAATAAACGTTGAAAAAAAAAAAAAATTAAAAAAAAAAAAAATTAAGTTGTATTAGCTTACCATGAAGAAAATTACATTTTAAAAGGGTGGGAAACACTCAAAGCCCATGTCTTCCTAATTGCTTTATGATTCCGCGCCGTCGTATTTGCTTTTGAGGTTATTTCCATCTGTTGCATGGAAATCCTACACACGGGGCTGTTATTCGGCATCGCCTCCAAACTCGCCTGCAGTGACGTCTCATTGGTGCCTTAAAATGGTGGCTTTACCCCAGGGACCGGCAAACACCACGAACCGGGGTTTGTTGCTGTTTCTCCTGGAGAGCCAGTTGCTAAACATTCACCGGCCCACCACCGAGTGTGGGGAAGAGCATAGGGCAAGAACAGAAGGCAGGGGATGCCCCCGTGCGCCGTGGGCAGAGGGAGGGACAGCCATCACACGTCACCCAGCCATCCCTGGGCCTAGAGACGGACAGAGCAAGTCCGCAGTGATACAGGAAGCTTCTGGTAAGGGAGACTGGGACCCAGGCCTCCCATCTCCCAGGGAACGGCAGGGACGGGGTCAGAGCGGGTCCGTGCCTATGGAGGGAGCTTGGCTTTAGGGTCCGAGGACCTGGGGAGGGCAGCTAGCCCTCTGTCTCCTGCACAGAGTTCAGGGAGGGGGTGGCCCCTTATGAGAAGGGCCACCTCCCTGATGGTCTCTGTCAGGACAATGTGACCCCGTGCCTCTGGGAGTCCGCAAGGACCGGGATCCCCTCAGCCGTTCCTGGTCCCTCCAGGAGGGCTCCCGACCCCGGTGAGGACCAGGACTCTACCAGCAGACTGCAGGTTTCTACAGGCAGGACTGTCCCCACCCCCCAACTCCCCATCCGACTGGAGGTATATAAGGCAAGGCTATTTTTCCACCCAGACTAGGGGCTCCTAAGGGCAGGACGGTGTCTCCCAAATCATACTGGGGGATCCAGGGGGACAGGACTGTCTCTCTCTTCAGATTCGGGGCTTTAAGTGCTGCTTTTCGTGAGGCTTCCAAGGGCATGACTGTGTCCCTTCTGCAGCCCGAGGCCTTCTCTGAACAAGCCTCCCATACTGGACATCCTCCCACAATCTTTGTGAGACCGGGTTCTGGGGTGGGGGGAGGGGTAGAGTCTGGAAATCCCATGGCTCAGCCAGCTCTGTCCATGCGAGGAGACTGAGGGCAAGAAAAGAAGGAGCTGGAAAGAGCAGAATGCCGAACCTTGGGTACGAGGGAACATCGGTGTTGGGCTGATGTGGACAGGCCCCCCACTGTGTCTTCCAGCCGGGGAGGGACCAAGCAGGGCCAGGATCAGGCCCTGACCCTAAGTCCCCACTAATCACTGTGGCACAGGGAGAGCCGGCTTCACTCATCCATGCATCCATCCACTCATTCATTCATTCATTCATTCATCAAGTGTCTCGTGAGCATCAAGTGGCTGGCCCCGTGCAGGGCCCTGGGGATGCAGCAGGGCACAACGCAGACAAGGCCCCAGGGAGCTTGCAGCCTGTGGGGGAGACGAATGATAACACACCAAGGAATGAACAATTTCCGAAAGCGGTAGATGCCATGATGGGGATAAAGCGGGGTGATGGGGCGAAGGGTCCCCGGGCCGGGGTCCTTTCACCATGGGATCTGGGAAGGCTTTGGCTTCAGGCCGGGGTCTGTGGATGAGATGGTCGTCTTTGTTCCCCGGATTCCGGATGGTGGCCTGGACGGGTGAGCACCGGGGGAGGGGCGCTGTGCAAGGGGTGACGTCAGTGAGCGCCCCGGGGCCTGAGAAGAGGCCGGCTCGGGGGTGGGGAGCGACAGGGACGCTCTGTGCCCCAGGCCCCGAACAAAGCGCTCACGGCGGCTCCCTCGGTTTGCACGTGCTCACTCAAAGTGCCGTCCCATCACTAGGCTCAGGGTCACAGTCACCGCCGTCATCGCTAGCCTCTGCACTAAGCGTTCACCCTGGCCCTGCCCTAACTGCTCTGCGTCCGCCCACAGCCGACCCCCCGCACACCTCGGTGTCAGGGACGACATGATCGCGCTCCTCCCGGTTTGACAGCTGGAGGTGAAGCAACCAGCTCAAGGCCACCACGTGTGCTGAGGGCCGGGTCTGAACCCAGGCCACTGGGCTCCATGTCCCAGTTGTAAACACTGCACCACACGCTCCCTGTGTAGACCCACTGCCCCCCAGGAAGCGGGGGGTCCTCGTCCTCACGGGACAGGTGAGAAGACCGAGGCCAAGAGGAGGGGAGGGACCCACCCAAGGTCATACCGGACGGTCCTGCAGAGGAATCTGCACCCCGACGGGGAGAGAGTCCCTGACCTCACGATCTCTCTGCCACCCTGACCCTTTAGCGAGAGAGGCGGCTCACCCAGGGACCCCGAGGGAGTGATCCGTGGAGGGGCCCTGGGAGAGGAGCAGGCCCCTGTTTTCCGACAGACGCCGGCTCATGTCCCCACCCTGCTATTTAGTGGCCTGTGACTCGGGGCCAGTCACTCAGCTGCTCTGAGCCTCAGTTTCCTCCTCTGTAAAATGGGGCAGAAGCAGCTTGTTGGGAGGATGGGAGCCAAGGCAGGCACAGGTGTTTAGCACACACGAGGTGCCATCACCCCCTTGGGGTTGGGGCTCCGGCAGGGGCCCGGCCGTGGGGCCTCATGGTCCCCCCTGTGGATCCTAAGCTCCCACTGGGAGACCCTGGGGGCAGGAGAAGAGGCTGGGCTGGTCTTGGCACGGAGCGTCCCTGGGCCTCGGGAAGGCTCCATCAACTCCCATCCGCTGCAGGAGAAGGTGGCCCTGTGGCTGGCTCAGGACGGATTCAGGTGCCTGGGGTCCAGCAGCCTTGTCCCGCTTCCCAGTGAATTCCCACTAGCATCGGACAGTGCGGCTGGCGACAAATGGGGTCCATCTGAATGGGCCACAGTCCACAAACTGCGCAGGCACAGGAACCCATGTGGCACCACCGGGTCAGATCGGAAATACCTATAAGGTGGCAGGTGGCAGCTCACCCTGTGGGCCATGGGCCCCCAGCCAAGGTGAGCCCTGCCCCCTGGACAGCACAGCCCGGCCTCTTACCCGCCCAGTCACCTGGGAGGTCACACTGCCCCTCACTAGGGGATGGCCAAGTGTGTGGGTTTTGGCTCAGGAAGTCCCAAGTCCAGCGAACCCTCCAGACCCAGGCAAACTTGGAGGGGTGGCTGCCCTCCCCGTCCCTGGCACCCTGGGGTGGACGGATACTAATAACTAACCCTCCCTGAGTGCTCACCTGATGCACAGCTCATCACACGTAATCCTCGTGACAAACACCCTAAAGCCTCCCTCACAGCTCTTGTGTCAGGTGTGTTATGAAATTTGCCATCAAGTTCAAAGGTGAGGTGTGGCAGGAACCCCGTTTCTCAGATGATACTTTTAATAATTGAAAAATCTCTTATCAGCGATGGGGAGAGAGGTTCTGGAAGGAAGAACGCGAAGGGAAGGAGGCGGCGGTGGTCAAAAGATGAGATCCCACTCCAAAGACTCTCTTGCCTCCCCCGGGGCCCAGTAATCCTGCAGGAAGCTCTGGGGCTGGGGACAGATGAGGAGATAGAAGCTTCCAGAAAGCAGAGCCTCGTCCCCACGGCCCCTCTCTGTGTCTTCAGCTCCCCGATCAGGGCCTGGCACCCAGGAGGCTCCCAGAAAACGTTTGTTTAAGGACACAGGGATGTGTAAACGCACGGGACAAATCCATGAGGTGGGCATTCGTCTCCCCTTCAACAGAGGGGACGGACGCTCAGAGACTTGAAGGTCTTGCATGAAGTCACCTGACTGGTGAGGGGACAGGGATTAGGAAGGGAGGGCTGGTGGTGGGGCTGGGGGAGCAGCATGGATCCTGGGGACACACAGCCGGAGAGGTCCTGCCTTTAGACAGTAAAGCCCATGTTTTCCAGGCTGCAGCCTTTCCTGGGGAAACAAGCCCAGTAGCCAGCGGCCTTGGGGGAGAAGGGGGGCAGGGAGAGACCTGCCTCATCTGCATAGAGGCTCCGCCTCCTCCAATCAGCTGGGCTCTGAGGGGCGGGGACGCCAGGGCCTGGCCAATCACCAGGAGGCTAGGTGCAGAGGCAGGTGGGGCAGGGCCAGGACCGACCCCTGTGCTCCTGAGGGACCTTCCCCACTGGCTTTTCCCTCCTGGACCCCCTTCAGCCCTGCCAGCAGCCCCCCATCCAGAGCAGGAATAATCATCTCCACTGTGCAGATGAGGCAGCTGAGAGAGACCAGAGAGGCCCTGTGACTTTCCCCAGGTCACACAGCCGGTGAGCTGCAGAACCAGAACCGACCCAGGCTCTGCCTCCCAGCCCAGGGTGGCGTCCTATCCCTCTGGCTTCGTCCCTGCTGCCCTGGCCCAGGACCCCGGCCGGACACCCCCACCCCGGGCGTGTCCCCTGTGGCCCCCAGCCCCCTCTTCCCCACCAATCGCCCCCACCCAGGGCTTAGCTCAGAGATGCTGCCGACCCCAAGCCCCCTGCCCAGCCTCATCCCTGAGCCCAGACCCTTTGCTCCAGCGGCTCCAGACATGGGGTCAGGGACCCGCAGAATGTCAGGGCTGACAGGGGTCCCAGGAAGGTCCGGTCCATCCCCCTGGGGGACACGTGGGGGCAGTAGTCCCTCACTGGCCACCCTGTGCCCCCCTCCATCCCACAAGCCCCCCAGGGCCTGACTAGGGGCTCTGCTCTTCTCCCTGCGATTCTCCCCCAGCTTCCTGCCTCACTTCCCCGCAGCACAGGCTGCAGATCCAGGTCTAAGGTTTGATTTACAAACTTCCTGGGGAGGGAGGGTGGCTGCAGGGCCGGGTGATTTACTGTGCCGGGAAGTGTTTGCTTCTCATGAAGGATCTTCTCGGCCCCTCCTCACTGAAGGCTGGGATTTACTGAGGCTTCCCTCTCCCAGGGGCGGCCCCGGTGGCTTTGGGGCGGCAACAGAGGTAGGGGAGCCAAGGGGAGCCCCACGCAGTGAAGAGCAGACCTAGATGGTGGTTGGGGGAAGCAGAGGGACTTGGGGTCACCAGGGGCCTGGGTTTGAATCCCTGCCCGAGCACGGGCACACACCTTCTTTGCGCCTCGAGTTCCACCCCCTGCAGCTCAGGAAAGTGAACAAAGAGGCCCCGTTGGCAAAGCTGGCCTGACTGCCCAAACCAGGACGCCAAGCACAGATGGTTCATATGTCCAGGGGTTATTAGAGGTGCGGCCGTTTCCCTGCTAATGAGCTAACAAATCTTGTCTGGAAAGGGCCCTTGGCAAAGAATGGAGCCTGTGAGGCCCAAAGTTCTGCTGTGATCCAGGGGTCAGCAGAATCCTTTCATGCATCTAATTTCTAATAAAGAAATGAGGGACCAGGAGTGGGGGGCGGTGTTGCTGGCTGACTTAGTCAGCTCCGATGACCCGGGTCCGTGTAGACTTGGACAACTCCCAGGGGAGAGGTTGGGAATGGATCCAGAGACCCCAGGTCGATTCACAGCCTCCCAAAGACGTCTCCAGGCCCCAGGGAGACTCGGTGTCTGAGAACAGTCCTGCACTCTTGTGGCCATCAATGCACATTGTTGGAGGAGGGGGCTCTGGCATCAGACCCATCGGAACCCAGAGGGGCCACCATCCCGGGCAACTGCACCAGTCCTGTCTCTCCTGAGCCTCAGATTTCTCACCTGGCAAGTGGGCATGACCGCCCGTCTTGCTTAGCTGTTGTTCAGTTGACGTAATGTGAGCAAACCCCGCACGCGGTGCCTGACACATAGTGGGTCTTCAACAGGTCCATGTGACTCTATGAAAGTCCCACAAACCAAATCTTAGTGAAGCCAGACTGCCAGGAGTCAGAGCCCTCCTTGGCCACACACACCAGCCCTGTGACCTTGAGACGTTAACCTCAATGTGCCTCGATTTCCTATCTGTGAAATGGGGCAATAACAGTAGCTCCCTGACAGGGTGGCCGTGAAGGTTGCCTGAGATCTTGTGTGTCAAGCGTGAGAACAGAGAGGCGCTCAGGAGGCCCGGATGGTTAGCTTCGTTGCAGTTGTTTGAGGTTGCTGTTCAATGGCCACTGTCCAGCCTGTTCCTTCCGGACCTCTGTATGTTGCCTTGGTGTCCCCCCGGGGTCTGTTAGAGCCCTCATGGCTTCCTCTGGGTCCCTGTCCCCCTTCTGCTCCCTTCTGCTCTAACTCCTGACCCATCACCACCATCACACACACACACACACACACACACACACACCTCTCCCCCAGCCCCTGACCCAGGGGGCACAAGGACACCTCAGGTTTGTTCCTGTTGACAAGACACAAGGAGGCCTTTCCCTGCCCAGGGCGGGCACGTCCTCACAGCAGCCTGGGCACAGAGCAGGGGCTTGGCGGGGCCTCCTCTTCCCTCCCACCTCTCCCTGCGCCGCCCCATGTTTTCTTAGAACCTGGACTCCGACAGCCAAGAGTGGCCCTGCATTGAAAGAGAAGGCTCGGGACGGTGCCCCCCGATGGGCACTGCGCTGGCTGCGGGAGCCTCTCCCCTGTGTTGGAGGGACAGTCCGTGGAAAACCGAGGCCTGCAGGCCAGACCCCTCCACAAACGGGTGGAGTTTTAGCTGCACAGTATGTTTGTTTATTGGGTCAATGAGCTAACGTGTGAACTCCGAAGCTTTCGTACGAAAATCTGTTGTATTAAAAAAATCAGAATGCAGGCATGCCACGGAAGGGGGTATTCTCACAGCCACAGCTGCCAGAAGATGCAGCCCGGGGGCGCCATCGTCCCCACCGGCCTAGGAGGGTCATTAGCATTATGGCCTCGAGACCCGTGAAGATACTGGAGGCTTGTGACTCTGTCCCAGAGACTCCAGCCTGCTCTGTGTACAGATGGGTAAACTGAGCAAAAGGCGGGGCAGGGACCCATCTGTCCAGCCCATCCTGAAATGCCACTTTGAGGACAGGACTGCCCCTGCCTCGTTTATGGCTGTATCCTTAGTGCCGGAAACTGCCTGGCGCCTCGTGGGTCCTCAGCAAGCATTTGTCGCCTGGTGAATTCGTTGGCGAAGTAAGTCAGAAGCAGAGCCAGACCTCGGCCCCGCATCTGACTCTCAGGCCAGGGGCCCCCTGAACCCCAGCTGTTTATCCCACAGCTGCCAGGCCCCATGACAGGGATGCCACCCCATCCCCTTCCCCATTCACACGCACGTGTTCATCCATCGCCTCTGTCAGCTCAGATCCCCGACAGCCCGTTCCAAGTTAACCCTGGAAGGGAAGGGAAGCCTTTTGCAGAAATCCTCATTTGTCACTTTTTTTTTTTTTTTTTTTTTTGTGCACGAGGACTATTTTTAACATTTTAAAAAAGAAGGGGACCCGCGCACATGCTGTGAGCTGCCCATTTAAGTGGGAGGTGACAGGGCACACCCGGGAGGCCGTGGTGACCAGGTCCTCACCGCCCCGCATTCTGGCTCGGTGTCTTTGGACACGGCGCCCGATTCCCTGAGCCTCAGTTTCCTCGCCTGTAAAATGGGGTCATAACCGCACCTACCCCCCCAGAGGTGTGGTGAGGATTGAGGGAGATAATCCAGGTCAACCGCTGCGCCCGGTGCCTGGTGCGCAGTAGGAGGGTGGCCTGCTGGTATTTGATCGCTGCCCCGACCGCCACGGGGAGATCCCAGTGACGGAGGAGGCCACCGGGAGCGCAGAAATGCTTCTCAGTGACTTGCTCTGTGGCCGGGATCACGGTAGCACGCGCGTGTGACAAACTGGAGCTCTGTTACGTGCCAGGCCAATTGTTCCCTCCCCGGACAGCGCTTGGCACACAGGTAAACTCAGGGGCCCCTACGGTCAGCACCCCCAGGAGCTCTGGTTCCCCAGGTTAGGAATCTCACAGGTGGCTCTAGTCAAAGCTCTAAGGGATTTCTAGCATCCGCAGTCGTGGTGGCAGGGCAGTAACAGGGCCACCTGGGCCCAGCCTCCCCTTCCTTCCCACCCTGACCCCTTCCAGCCAGAACTCCAGGCCCTGCACAGCCCAGCCATGCCTAAGCCAGAGATGGGAGGTGCCCTGCTGTCCCCCTGCAACAACTCTCTGTCTTCCCAATGAATATATAATCGCCTCTCAGGATGGACTGAGATTCTGGTTGTAATAAAACCATTTTATTACCTCCCTCTACATGGAGCCATTTAATGAACAGCGGCTGCTGGCTGTCCCTGCCCCCTGAGCCAGATGCAAATGAAACACGCTGCACAGTATCATTTAATTAGCTGGGGGAGGGAGAGGGGGTGGGGAGCGAGATGGGAAGAGGGAGGTGACATTATGGAGAGGTGGAGAAAGAGAAGTCTAGAGAGAAGTTGTCAGGGGAGGGGCCGAGAGGAGAGGGAGGGTGGGGAGGAGGGGGAGCTGTGGAAAGACAGGATCCTAAAATGATGTCCTTTGAGCCACCAGACTCAGCGGTGCGCAAAGCTGTTAACCCTTGGACTTCTGGATCGATCAGCCAACAGGTGTTTTGTTGTTTTCTCCGTTTTGCTTAAACCTGCTGGAGTCAGACTTGTGCCCGTGGAACTAAAAGTGTCCCAAACGGTGAAAGTCAATCTTGGCATCAGAGAAGGCCTTGAGGATAAAGAATCACTCTCTATTCAAAGACGGCACAACTATGGCCGGAAGTCTGAAGCATGGTGGCCGAGGCAGGATGAGTGTCTGTGTATCGCGATCAGGGGGCCACAAAGCCTGATGGAAGTTAGGCAACAAGACCTGAATGACAGGCTGAACTCTCACCTCCTATCCCTGGCACCCCCATCTCCCCCAGTAGCCTGACTTCTCAGCATCCTCAGATCCAACTTGGTCCATGCCTAGAAAGTCCAGAATCAAAGATCCGGGGGACCATCAGGGCTGGAAGCCATCGCGTATACTGCTTCATCAAATGCCTTCAGCTTCTTTACTTTTGTGGTGGCCAAGGAGTACACGAATATGTTCTCTCGTAGGTATTGTGTGCTCGTGCACACACACGGTGAAGAGTCCAACCATACAGAGAAAGGAAATCACTCTTACGTTACAGATGAGGATAAGGGAGTTGTATGACCCGCCTCGGTTCTTGCCAGGGTTACAGGTGACAGTATGTGTCAACTTCACTGCCCAGTGCCTGGCACACAACCAAATGGGTCAACACTTGTATAAAAGAGAAAACATTAATGGGGCGCCTGGGTGGCTCAGTCGGTTAAGCGTCCGACTTCGGCTCAGGTCATGATGTCATGGTCCATGAGTTCGAGCCCCACGTCAGCGTCGGGCTCTGTGCTGACAGCTCAGAGCCTAGACCCTGTTTCAGATTCTGTATCTCCCTCTTTCTCTGACCCTCCCCTGTTCACGCTCTGCCTCTCTCTGTCTCAAAAATAAATAAACGTTAAAAAAAAAACCCAGAAAACATTAAGAGCTGCAAGGGAGAAAAAAAAATTACGCGTTAGGCACCGAGGAACCAAATAAGGATATCAGAAACAAAAATAGATTGTAGCAGATTTCTAATTAAAACGATGTAAATGAGTGACATCATGCCAGTGAAAATGGCATAGTAAGGATTGCTAAAAAAAAAAAAAAAAAATCTCTTCCATAAAGTAATGAAAAAAGTGGCAAAAAAAAAAAAAAAATCCTCCGAATCAACTTTTTCAGAACTCTGGAAATTGACCAAAGGCTTGCAACCATCCTGGGTGCATTTATTCGAGACAATCGGCTGGATGTCAGTAGCAACAGTGAGCTTTGTGACATTTAGCATGCTGTAGTCCTATTCTCTCTCCAACTCCATGGTAACCTTGAAATCTAATGGCCCAGAATGATGGTGAAAAGGGTAGCCTGGCAACCACTGGAGGGGGAAGGAACGACGTTGGAGAATCTTCAAAGCCACATTCTCAGATAACTCTCATTATTTGACCTGTCTGGTGGGAAGATCCTGTCTGGAGCATCCCTAGAAGATCTTACTTGTAAGGCTGTCTTTATTTTACTGGAGTCAGAATTTGCCCTGTGTTAAAAAAAAAAAAAAAAAAAAAAAAAAAAAACAACTTTCTGCTTGAGGCAGTGGGAGGAGGGGTGCTCGTCAAAACAATTACAGGCAATTGTTTAATTTCATGACAGCCTGAGACAGTGCACATCAATCAGTTGGGGTGTACGCAATAGATTAAACCCAAAAGCTTAAAAGACAAAACCAGGGAATGGGATGTCCCTACAGGCTTTGAAAATCTCCAGAATCTCCCTGGGAAGCTAGGATACCATGAACACATACGCGTCTTCAGGAAAGACCTGAGAAGGCCCTGATGCTCACCTCTGACCGACCTGGAGGCCTTGTGGAGGCTAAGGTTGAGAGGGGTAGACGACCTGGTTGAGGGTTGAAGGCATGCCCCACCACTCACCCGGAGCCCCTTGGCAAAGACGAGAAAACTTACCTGTTCTCGGCTTTTTTTTTTTTTTTTTAATTTTTTTAACATTTATTTATTTTTGAGAGACAACGTGAGCAGGGGAGGGGCAGAGAGAGAGGGAGACACAGAATCTGAAGCAGGCTCCAGGCTCTGGAGCCTGACGTGGGGCTCGAACTCACAACCCGTGCGATCATGACCTGAGCCGAAGTCGGATGCTCAACCGACTGAGCCCCCCGGGCGCCCTGTTCTCGGCTTTTAAGAAAGTCTCTGTCCAATCAGTAGCTGACCACCGGCTGTTTATCTGAACAGGCAATTCAATGGCCACGTGTGACAAAGAACATAGGCTTTATAGAACTATCCTTAAAGTGGGGCGCCTGGGTGGCTCAGTCGGTTAAGCGTCCGACTCTGGCTCAGGTCGCGATCACATGGTATGTGACTTTGAGGCGTGCACTGGGTTCTCTGCTGTCAGTGCAGAGCCTACTTCAGATCCTCTGCCCCCCTCTCTCGGGCCCTCCCCCACTCTCTCCCAAAAATCAATACGGGTGAAAGAAATATCCTTAAAGCAAAAAACCTACACAAATAAGTGCTAAAACAAAAGCAGCACAACAAACCCCGGGGGGGGGGGGGGATTGATTTCCAGAGTTGCTACATTGTATTATTTGTAGTGTCCAGTTTTCAACAACAGATTTTAAGATGCACAGAGGGGCAGAAAAGCATGGCTCATAGCAAGAAAGAAGCCATCAGTAGAAACCATCTCTGAGGAAGCCTAGACCCTGGACTTACTAGACAAAGACCTCAAGTTAGCCATTTCAAGTACATTCAAAGAACTAAAGGACAATAAGAGAACAACCCTTCAGGGGCGCCTGGGTGGCTCAGTCGGTTAGGCGTCCGACTTCAGCTCAGGTCACGATCTCACTGTCCGCGAGTTCGAGCCCGGCGTCGGGCTCTGGGTTGAAGACTTGGAGCCTGGAGCCTGCTTCCGATTCTTTGTCTCCCTCTCTCTCTGCCCCTCCCCCATTCATGCTCTGTCTCTCTCTGTCTCAAAAATAAATAAAAACGTTAAAAAAAATTTTTTTTAAATAAAAAAAAGAGAACGACCCTTTACCAAATGGAGATCAACAAAGAGATAGAGATTAGTTTTTATTTTTATTTTTTTTTTTATTTTTTTTTTTCAACGTTTATTTATTTTGGGGACAGAGAGAGACAGAGCATGAACGGGGGAGGGGCAGAGAGAGAAGGAGACACAGAATCCGAAACAGGCTCCAGGCTCTGAGCCATCAGCCCAGAGCCTGACGCGGGGCTCGAACTCACGGACCGCGAGATCGTGACCTGGCTGAAGTCGGACGCTTAACCGACTGCGCCACCCAGGTGCCCCTAGAGATTAGTTCTTTAAAAAGAACCAGACAGAAATTGGTATGTTGACCAAGAATTCCATAGCCAGAAAGATCACCCTTCAAAAATGGAGATATTAAGACACTCCCAGATAAACAAAACTTGAGACCGTTGACCCCTAGCAGATCTGCCACTCAGAAAATCCTAAAGGGGAGTCCTTCAGGCTGAAGTGAACGACACTAGACAATAATTCACATCCTCGCGAGGAGATGGAATGCAGCCTTCAGGTCACGGCCATGCAGGTGGCACCACAGTGGACATCTTGGGGCCTTCCCTCTACCCCCCTTAAACTTCTCAGCTCAGCTGCAACATGGAGCCTTCTATTTCAGCTCTCTTCACATTCATTCCTCCAATTCCATTCCCACAGCCACTACCAGTTACGCATTCATTTATTCACTAAGGGATGTATTTATATATCAAAGTATGTATCCATTGGAAAGTCTGTAATTGATGACACTTTGTCGCACAGAGGCCTTGTGAAATCCCAAATCAGATTCGCTATTGAAGCACACCTTGGTATTCTTTTCCTTGTGTGCCTCAATTTAGCAACATTGACCGACTCCAGTGGAAGTTCTAGTGGCACAAACAGGAATCCGAAATCTCATAAGAACTTTGTACAACGTATGGCCTCCCAGTGGCTTATAAAGTTACATGTTCTTTTCCCATCGGACCCAGACCTCCTTTTTTCTAGATATCGGACCCAAGTGAACTGAAAATTTATGTTCACACAAAGACCCGTACACAAATAATAATATAGTACGCAGCTTATAACATAAGTGGAAGTAAGATACATGGCAACAATTGCATAGCCATAGGACGGATTTCTGAAAGATTCTTAAATTCTACGGAAGCAGCACAATATCATGTAGGTAGACTTTGTTAGGTTCACCATCTATACTATAAACACTAAAGCAACCACTAACATCACAAAACAAAGGGTTATAGCTAATAAACCAACACAGAAGACCGAGTGGAATTCTAAATGATACTCAGTCCAAAAGAAGGCAGAGAAAGGAGAAAGGCATCCAAAGAACAGATTGGACTTATAGAAAACAGATGGAAAGATGATAGAGTTGAACCCAACAATATCACTATGACCATCTCCTTTGTTTTTTTTTTTTTTTTTTTTTTCAGGGAAGTAAACCGAGGCACAGGGACAGAAAGGAGCTCGTCCTAAGTTACAGAGCCAGGAAGGAGTAGGGCCAGCCTTCAATTCAGCCTGTCGACCCGTGCTCATAACGTCACAAGGAATGTGCCCCTGGCCCTAAGGATGCTGGAAACTTCTGTTCCCCAGCCAGATTCCCCAGTCAACGTGGACACGTAACTAGATGGGGCTGTAGAGATGATCTGTTCAACCCTTTGATTCTACATCTGGGGAAACTGCGGCCTAGAGAGGCAAAGGGGCTCATTGAAGTCACAGTCCAAAGTAGGGGCCCAGCTGGGATTGTGACCCAGCCACCAGCCCGGTTGTCTCTCCCCACCTCCAGCTGCCGGGGTCATCACCGCTGCTCCCAGTTCCTTTCCTGCCCCTCCCAACCTGCTGTGACAGCACCTGGCCCTTGATCCCCTCAAGTCCCAGCAGACCTTAATTACGAGCGCTCATGATTGTACTTTAATCATTTTGCAAATGCTCCCAGGTGTATTCCAGCAGACATTTTTCTCGATTATTTTCCTCCATATAAACAGGTTCAAGAGTCATCAGTCTCCCATAATTAGAGAACACTGGGCTTCTCTGATATTGCTGCCTGCTGCCTTCTCAGAGGGCTTCTGGCCTTTGGAGTCGGGAAGCCCATTAGAGATCACTGATGCAGACTGGGGAAACTGAGGCCCAGAGGAGGAGGGGCTCCCTGAGGTCACCCTGCAGGGTAGAAGCTGAAGCAGAACCTGAACTCGGATCTCTAGCCTCCTGCACCTGCTCTGTCACCGCAGCCTCTTTGCCGAGCCTCGAGCGTGACCTTGAGATTCAGTTTCCAGGTGATGTCAGGATGTCAAGGTCACCGAGCACAAAGTCATCTGATTGCCTTTTGAAATAGCTTCGTAAAACAAATGGTTCACCCTCGGAGGAAAATTCAACGGATACGAAAGCAGAAAGAAACCAGAAGGCTTTAGGGAGGTCATGATCTCACCCTTCCCGAGTTCGAGCCCCGCGTCAGAGTCTGTGCTGACAGCTCAGAGCCTGGAGCCTGTTTCAGATTCTGTGTCTCCCTCTCTCTCTGCCAGAAATAGTTGGGGGTATCCCTTCCTGCTCTCCTCCTGGATGCAACTCTGTGTCTGCAGCTCCTGACGCCCCAGGGCAGGGACCAGGCCAGGTCTTAACAAAGGCGCCCACAGGTGGTCTGGGCCTGACTGCCCGCTGGACACCGCCTGGACTCTGGCTGCCACCCAGACTGGCCTTCGGCTTCCTCACTTGGGTCTTGGGGGCCCACCCCACCTGGGCTGCAGCCCCAGAAGTGGGGCTTTTGCTGCCCTTCCAGCTCCTCTGCGCGTGCCTCCACTTCCCTCGGGGGCCCTGCTTCCCACAGCCAGACCTCCGAGATCAGCCGACCCGCCTGCCTCCGGCTCCCTTCTCAACTTCACTCGTCCTCCCAGGCTTGTGCAACGTGCGGTAGTCATGGTGGGGAGGAGGTGACTAAGACGGGGTCTCCCCCACCCAGCAGCTCCTCTCCAACCTGCCGCCGCCCTGCCGCCGCCCTGCCCTTTCCCTGCATGAGCTTTTTTCAGGGCACGCTATAGGACCTGGCCTGATGGAGCACATCTCGTTTTCCTCAGGCTCCTGCGCTAGAATGGAAGAGGTGCGAGGGCAGCAGGGAGTCTCTGCAATGCGCCTTTACAGCCCTTGTGCCTGGAACAGCGCCCCTAGAGGCTTAACAAATAAGTGCTCGGCGATGTCTGGGCTGTGAATGACTGTGTACAGGCGGAGCTCCTGGTCCAGAGGAGGGGAGAGAGCAAACGCTCACGTAGCCGCGGTTACAGGGATGTCTAAGAAGGAGTCAAGGGCGTGAAGGAGGAGGGAGACCTGGCCAGCGCTGACGCACACAACGCCGCGTTTGTACCGGGCTCTGAGACCGGAGCCGACGCTGGGCACCTTAGTCCCTGCCCCAGGAGCTCTCCTGCAAATGGAAGGAGACAGACACGTCCCCAGGAAGCCTATCCGAGGGCTAAGCTCCAGAGCAGGACGCGCGGCGAGGCCTGCCGGAGGAGGCACCAGCCTCTATTGAGCTACTCAACTCCGTCCTTGGTGACGGCCGCTTGAGTTGGGTCTTCGGCACTTTGAGCCTCAGGATTCAAGCCGCTTTCACCAAAGAGGGAGTTGCCTAGCCTGCAGATCTGGGAAAGAGCGAGACACAGCTGGATTCGGGGGCTCCGATGATTCCCCTGGGTCGCTCATTCCGTCTCAACATCTCCTTATTATACTTCTGCATGGGCGCGCCTTTCTCTTTGCTCTCTCTTTTTATGAGGCAGGGGAGGGGAGGGGAAGGGAAGCAGAGGCGTAGCTTTCAACCTCACTTCTAGGGACTCCCGGGGTAGAGAGACGCTCTCTCTCCCGGGGGGGGGGGGGGGCGCATAGAAAGTCCCGGTCAAGGATTCTGCTGGCCTGATTTCGCTCTCATGCTCTCTTGGACCAATCACTAGTCGTTGGGTCACTGGAGTGCTATGATTGGTCCAGCCAAGGCTCGTACCTTGTCAAAGGAGTGCGATAGAGTCACTGACTGATAACCTGGCCAGACTCTCAGGGCCCCGGGGGGTACAAAAGGCTTAGTTTTCTGGAGGAAGGCTGGGAGGAGAGAGGATGCTGAGAATAGAGGGGGAAACAGACGGGCCAAAACAGTGTGCGTGCCAATTACAGCAAACAGCCTTCTTCCCCTGTATCGAGAAAGAGACCAGGTCTCAGAGAAACGAAGCAATTGCTGTAAATCAGCAGAGGGCAGAACAAGACCCTGAACCCTTCTCCGCTGGACACAGATGCCCTGTGCTTTTAACAGCCCAGCGACGGCGCTCCCCGCCGAGTCCGGCTTCCGTGGCGTCTACCAGCTCCACACCCTGAGTTCCGACCGGTTTAAGCTCATAATTCCTACCCACACAGGAAGAGCCTCGAAGCTCAGGCACGCAGGCCCCTCGCAGGCCCCAGCGCTTACAGATCTCATCCTCGTGATGGATTTAACTGGAGGCTCCCTTTCCTTCTGGATCGCAGCGCGCCGGAAAAACACCGCTCCTGGCGGTTTCTTGTCCACGGAGCAGGGCTGAGGGGGAGCACATCAAAGAGAGGAGAGGCCAGACTGATATTGCCAGAGGCGACATTAGCGGGGAGATAGAGAGAGCATTAAGGTGGCTGAAGGGTGATCTGTCTGACATATGAACGTACCCTCCGGGGAAGCACAGGGCTCAGAACGCTCAGACGAGCCTCCTCTTCTGCCGGGGTGGGGGTGGGGGTGGGGGCTTCCGGCCCGCGCATTTCATCGAAGGGGCGATTCATGGCCATACAGCTCGCTGGGGCTGGAGGGAGCCTCTGGTCCCAACTTGTTCCCTTACAGATGAGAAAACGGAGCCCGGAAGAGGCCCAGGTCTGTGCCCAAGCTCAAAGAGCAAGTTAGGCATCCGTTCCCGTTGACTGAGGTCGTCTGTGTGCCAGGCCCGGGCCTGGACGTTTGCACATACTTGTTTAATCCCGGTAAGACAGCCCTGCAGGGTGGATGTCATTATCCCCATTTTCTCCGAGGCTCTGAGAGATTAAACGACGTGCTCAGGGACACAGAGCTGAGTTTCCAACTGTTTGGAATTAGCACCAAAGTCCAAGCCGTGGGCCATCGTGCGGGGCCCTCCGTCCGTGGGCTGTGTGCTCTGCCCTGTCACAACGCGGCGTGATGCTGGGGCCCTGCTGGCCCTGTTTCCCAGGTCCCCTTGCGCCCCAGCCTCCAGGTAGCCCCGGACGCATGAGGGTGGAGTGGAGAACCGAAAAGCAGGAGGGGGGAGAAGCTGTTTGCATCCCCCTCTCTGCTCCTGGAAGAGGTTCTGGCTGCATGCGGTGGCCGCCAGTTCTGTGGCTCTTTGGCAGCTCTGGGAGGGGGGTCTGTGGTGACAGGGGTGGGGGCGGGGGGGGGTGGAGGGAAGGGATGGAGGCGGGGTGCAAAGCCGGGCTCACAGCGCCTCCCCCGCCAACCAGGCCCCAGGCCCTCTCATCATTCCCTTTTTACCGTTCCAGCCCTTGAACACATTTATAATCGGCTCCCTGCGTCAAATCCCCCCTGCAGCTCCTCATGTAGTGTCTGTGTTCTCTAAATGAGCCTGAATCATACAGCCTTTGGCATCAGCAGTGACGTCGGGAACAAAACCTTCACTGACGGGGCTTGAGGCTGGGCTGTCTGCCTGATGAGGCTGGAGCGCGGTGGGCGAGGACGAGGACCTCGATGCCAGGGGGCGGGGGGACCACAGCCTTCGGCCCCTGAAATGCCCCTGTGGCTGGCCGCTTTGTCAGACCAGCGGCTGCTGCACTGGTGGCCTCCGTTACCAGGCAGAGGAGTGTGGCGGCTGCTTAGGACACGGCCGGCCCCTTTGCAGAAGGCCAATGACAAGTGCGGTGTTTCAACTCCCCGCGCCGGAAAACCAGAGGCCTTCCTTCTCTGGTGACCCTAAAGGAAGCTTTGGTTTTGTGGCCAGGAGGCGGACACAAATGGCCGTATCTAAGATGCCATCTTCGAGTTGAACTCAACTGTCCTGCACTTGAAAGTGAAGGCATTGACGGGGAAAGGAGGCACCGCCCAAGAATGAGATTCAAGGCTCGCGGGCCTCTCTGAACTTTGGCAGCTGCCTTTAGGACACGTGTGTGCCTCACGCCGTCCGCTTTTTAGCGACCGGCACGGCTGAGCGGGGCTCCGAGCCAGAAGGGGTTCCCGTTTCCGGGGCCGGCTGCCCTGACACCTGGGCCTCAGGACCCAGGCTGTCCGGCGGCACCCGACTCCGTGCAGGTCGGGACGCTGCGTGGGGCCAGCCCCGGGCCCCGACGGGAGCCTCGCGCACCAGCCTCTTTTGCAAAGAGCTGTTGGCTTTTCACTGGGACCTGGTAGAGGTGGGATGGCTGACCTGGGGCTGCCACACGACGGGGAACCCCGGAGGGGCCCATCTAGCCCTGGGGCGGTACCGTGCAGCGTCCAGCCGGGGCCAGGCGGCAGGGACATCTGTAAACTAGGGCTCCAGCGCGTCCTGGAGGCAGGTGACTTGCAAGAACAGGTGGCGACTCCCCAGCACCCTGGCCACTTGCATCACCGCTTTGCCTTCAACCCACACGACTGGCCTCGTGTGACACTTCCCATCACCCGCCATCCAGGCATACCTTGGAGACGTCACGGGCTCCGTCCCCGACCGCCACCAGAGAGCAAGTTCAGTGATTCTTATGGTGTTTCAGTGAATAGGAGAGTCATGTTTACATGATACTCGAGTCTCTGCGTGTGTGACAGCAATTAACATCTAGAAAAGCCATGTATTTACCTTAATTAAAAAAATACGTCATTGCTAAAAAACGCCCACCGTCATCTGAGCTGTCGGTAAGTCGTAATCTGACTTGCTTTTCGAGGGTCTCGCCTGGATGCTGATGGCTGCTGACGGCTGGGGGTGGTGGGTGCTGACGGCTGGGGTGGTGGGTGCTGACGGCTGGGGCGGCGGGGGCCACTTCTTCAAAATAAGACAACAGTGAAATTTATCTCATTGATGGGCTCTTCCCTACACTTGAACACTGAGAGGCCACTGTAGGGTAATAAATTGGCCTAATTTCAAGATGATTGTATCTCAGCGAGCAGGGAGGGCTGAGGAGATGGGGGGCGGTGGGGGGAGGAAGTGGGGGGGGGAGATGGGGGAAGGGCTGGTCCCGGGAGCAGTCAGCACACACAACGTTTATCGGTTAAGTTCACCGCCTTCTGTGGGCGTGGTCTGTGGCACCCCAAACCGTTTCAATAATAACATCAAAGACCAATGATCCCAGATCCCCGTAACAAATATTGTGATAATGGGAAGCTTTGAAATTTCGTGAGAATTACCAAAATGTGACCCAGAGTGAGCAAATGCTGTTGGAAAATGGTGCCGACATGCTTGTTCAGGGCCCGGGTTTCCACAAACCTTTAGTTGGAAAAAAAAAAAAACAAAAAACAAAAAAAACTCATCATCTGCAAAGCTCAATAAAGCAACAAAACCAGGTATTTGTTCCCTGCGGCTGCTGTAACAGATCCTCACAAATTTGGTGGCCATGCTCTCACTAAAGGCGTTGGGGGAGAGCCTTCCCTGCCTCCTACAGTTATGGATGCTTCCGGGACCTGTGGAATCTTCCAGTCTCCAGCTTTCGCCCCCTCCCCACAGGACCCTCTGCACCCATCCCTGAGTCTTCTCTTCTGTCTCTCATAGGGACACACAGGGACATTGTCATTGGATTCAAGGTCCACCCTAATGCAAGGTGATGTCATCTTGACATCCTTACCTTACTTACATCTGCAAAGACCTCTTTTCCAGGCAAGGTCACATTCTGAGGTTCTGGGTGGATATATCTTTGAAGGGGGCCACAGGAAAGGGACCCTTCAATCCATTGCCCCAGCTGACATGATGGCACCGGCTGAAGTGACCCGTGCGGCACTCCAGAGTGACCCAATGACGGGAAGGGAAGAGCAGCCTTCCCCGGGGGCAGGCCTTCAAGCGGTTCATCTCTTTGTCCGCTTAGCCCGGATGCGGAAATGGCCAGAGGCAAAGATCCGCCCCATACACAGGCAGTGACAAGTTTGGCTAAATGATAGAGGGCTTTGAGAGAACCAGCTGGAAGGGTTGCTGACAGGCAGGAAGGCGAGGAAGTGTGTGGACAGCCCTCTCCGCACTGCCTACAAGGTGAGGACGTTAGGGACCCGCATGGATGCTCACTGACTGCACAGGAAGTGGCTCTGGGGGCCCTTGCAGCAGCCACGGCCATCAGCCACAGCGGCCCGTGGGCACAGGCTCTAGGGGACCTGGGGTGGGTCTGGCAGTGGAGGCCGAGGCGGCCCCAGAAGCAGCGTCTCCCCCAGCACCACAGCAAGTGCCCCGGGCGCTGGCTACACAGCCCCTCCCTGTACTGCACTTGGCTCAGCAGCCCCTGCGGGAACTAACCTCTGTGTGGTCTCTGCTTCCCTTTGGCGCCTGCGGCCCTTCCAAAGCTTTTGCAACTGGTTCCTTCTTTTTTAATGTTTTATTTTATTTTTGAGAGAGTACAAGCAGGGGAGGGGCAGAGGCAGGGGGGTGGGGACAGAAGATCCGAAGAGGGCTTCCTCTGAGTTGCTGACACCAGTGAGCCCGATGTGGGGCTCGAACTCACGAACTGTGAGATCACGACCTGAGCCGAAGTTGGACTCTCAACCCGACTGAGCCATCCAGGCGTCCCACACTGGTTCCTTTTATCAAATTCCTCTGCGTGAAACACCCACTGTGGTGTCTGTGAGACCAATGGTGGCCTTGGCCTTCAGGGGTCTTGGGACCTGTACTGCATGGGGTGGGCTTCCTCATGGCTTCAGCAGAGCACCTGTGGCTTGTCTGGGCCACCCCCCACCCCCCACCCCAGAGGAAGGCTGGCCCATCACTGTTCCCACCTGCCACCTTGTAGACACGGCCCCTTCCAAATCATGAAAGTGGACCTCCCAGGACAGGAGAGAGAGACAGAGACAGAGGGCGATGGTATTATGACACAGCGTTCAATGCCCCATCCAGACGCGGGATCGAATTCACAAGTTCATCGAATGCCAGAGCCAGACCCCCCCCCCCCCCATCCTAGCCCGTCCCAGTTCTGAGTTCTGAAGACAAAGCCCATAGACGTTAGGTGAGCTCTTCAAGGCCACAGGCCAGGGAGTGCCAGCTGGGGACAAGAGCCTGGGGCTCCAGACTCCTATCCTGGGCACCACACACTGGTCCATCTCAGGCGGGCACAGACGTAGCCCAGACAGCGTCTGGCATTGTGATACATAACGTGTGTATCTCCCGTGCGGTGTGATGCCTAGTTCCATTTCAATGACTAACAAGGGAAAGATGACATCGCCATCCGGGCGATAAGAACGGCTCCTGACGTGAGGCATAGCTCCTTCCACCCCAAACTCCTGCCAGCGCCTGCAGTCGCCGCAGGGGTGATTAAATTTTACATAGTTTTCTTTTTTAATACTTCAATAAATATTGCCTGTGAAAATCAATTGGCATTTTCTGTACTTAATGCGTAATAACTGGTCTTATAAATTTAAATTATCCCTATAAATCTAAATTAAATGCCCAGGTTTCAGTGTATTTAGGACACTTAATTAATAAAGTGCTAGCACATAACCGCTACTAATCTGTTTACTTCGAGCCGGCTTTCACTTTCGAAGCACGTCGTTCTCCCCGGCATGTGGGTGGGAGGGAGGAGCAGTTTGCCCCTGGCGGTGGGCACTGCCCGCCTTCACGGTGCCCTCCAGGGCTCCCTACCTGGGTCTCCACGTGTCCAGCTGCTTCCTGCTCCTGGGTCACCTCCCTGCCAGCGCCCAAGGACGCAGTGGCCAGACGGAAGAACCCTGGGCAGGAATCAGGAGGCCTGGCTCAACTACGAATGTGCCGGGTGGCCATTAAGTTGCTTGCCCTCTCGGGGCCTCAGTTTCCCCTTCTACATAATAAGGAAAAGACTGGATTACCGTGGAGGGCCTTCTCTGCGCCCCTGGGGAGCAAATTACCTCTGAGAAGAGGTCAGCCTGCACCCTGCTCAGTTCGTGTACATGTCATGTAAATATCAGCTGCTGTGCCTCCCCCAGGACGGCTTCTCTCCTTTAGTTTCTCAAATGGTTGTCAAAACTGGATAAAAAGATTTGGAGGAAGCGGTATGAAACCCACGGGGATATAGTAGAGCTGAAATAGCAGTAATCAGTGACCAGTGTCTTTCCCTGGTCTCACTCTGTGCCCCCACCTGTTGGGTCCGGGACCCGCTACCTCTGCTCCCACTTTGGACAGCCCACAGCCCAGGGCTCTGCGTGACAGTGTCTCTGAGCATCCGGGAGAAGGAAGGGCGCACCTCCGCGGTGGAATGTAGCACCCGACAAAGCCGAGAGACACCCCCCCCCCCGCCGCCTTGTGCTGCCATCCCCAAATTCCGTGGCAGAAACTGGCACAGCCTGTCTTCAGGGTCTTGGCACCCCCACGGTCCCAGAATCTTCCTTGAGAGTCAAGTCTGTGCCCCCACCCCTCCCAAAGGACTCTGTCTCCAGGAGGCTCCCAGAAGACATCCCGGCAGTGAGCCTGGGGAGGTTCCTTACTCTGAAGAGGGCAGAAAGCAAAGGGCCGCCAGCCCACTTGTGATCTGACTCCAGGAAGAGGCTGAAATGAGGCCAGATTTGCATCTCGGCTGTGACTGTGGGAGCACTGTGGCCTGGGGACCCCCGGGGTATGCACGGGGCCAGCCAAGGGGACCTTGGGAGGTCTGACGGTGGTCCCCCACGGCAAGGCACTGGGGACAGCGATAGGAAGTGTGCGTCCTAGGAGGCACCATGGAAAGGCCATCCTGAGACCAGGGAGAAACAGCCGGGACCGGGTGGGGCCCTTCTAGGACGTGAACAGCATTGGAATAGCAGGGGCTCGAACAGCTTCTCTGTGCTTCTGCTGGTGCCTGGGCTGCAGCTCTGGTTGTGAGCCAGACAACCCACCCCAGCCCCTTCACCCATCTGAGTCATCCCCATCCGCCTCCACCCCGAGTTTGCCCCGACAAGGTCTGTTTCTGCAGACCTTGCTGCTTCTAGGAACCACCATGCCTGCCTCGAGTGACCCAAAGCCTTCTAACTGGTCCCCGGCCCACCCTCCTCACCGCCCCTCCCCCAGCCTACCCTCCTGGCCACCCTTCCCCCAAACCACTCTCCCCACCTTCCCAGATCAATTCTCCACCCAGCTCACCCTCCTCCCCACCCTTCCCCACCAGCCCACCCCACAAGGAGCGGGATTATGATCTTTCTAAAATGGACCACCTGCAGAAACTCTCCATGGCCTTCCATCCCCAAGGTCTCCCACCGGACTCAGGGTCAAGGTGGAATCCCTTCATGTGACCCCAAAGATCCCTGGGGATCCAGCCCCCACTGCTTGTTCTGTCTTCTCAATTCTTGGCCACCCCCCATCCTGCACGACCTACCTGGGTCATACGGACCCACCTGCCGTCCCGCCAATGTGTGTTGGGTCACTTGCTCTCTCTTGGGCTTTTGCAGAAGCTCTTCGCTTGGGGCCCCTCCTCCTTTACGGACCACCGCCCCTGGGGCTCCTGGGGCTCCACAGGGTGTCCTCAATTCAGGGAGGCCTGCCCTGACCTCCCCACACTGCTGGGGGCTCTCTTTGTGCCCCCACATCCCCTGGCACCAGCAACTGCCCTGTGGATGTAAGTCACTTAACATGTGAACGGTTAGTTTTTCTTCATTTATTCCGTGGAGTTAACAGACCCTACCAGGTAGGTACATTCCATGAGGCAGGGATTGTGTCTGTCTTGCTCCTTGTGGCACCAGCACAATACTAACAATTGCAGACATTTATCGAGAACTCACTTAGCTGTGCCAGGAATCAACCACAGCACTTTGCATGGACTCTCTACCTTCGTCCTTACCAACACACTGTGAGATAAATAACATCGTTACCAAGTCTTAGAGGTGAGAAAACGGAGGCACAGAGAGGTTAAGTCGCTTGCCCCGGCACACACAGCCGGCAGTGGCACAGATGGACTGCGAACCCCGGCGGTCAGATTTCCTCGTGTGCCCACCTAACCAGGGGTGCCCTGCTGTCCGGCACGCAGTAGGTGCTCACTAAACAGTTGTTGGGTAGTGGACGAACACAGCACGACTTGCTCAAGGGCGCACGGGCTCTTGGCCCGGCTTCTTCCTCTGTTGCCTCAAGATTTCAGGGAAATGCTGGGTCACCGACAAGGTGGGGGGAGCCCCTGAGCTTGTACCCTCCCCCACCCCCGGGAAGGCCCCACCTCTGGCGCACTCAGGCTCCTGGACCCAGAGCTGGGCAGGTTTCTGGACACCCTCTCAGGACCTTCTGTGATGAAGGTAATGTATTTGCTTGTATGTCAGCTTCGGCTACTTTTTGACTTTTCCGGCTGGCTTCAGCTGTGTCTATTTTTATCTGTTTAAAGTAACAGATGCACTCTTTCCCCAACAGAGTGGGAGAGACTGTAAAAGCCAGTGATTGTAGCCAGAGGTCCTTGATTCTATGAATGGGGCCATTCTCTCCTGAGGAAGACAGGAGAAGGGGCGTCCCATCGCTCTGGCCACAATTGCTGGGTGGGGAGGGGCCTCAGGGAGACTGTCCCCTTTCCAGGTGGGGGGGCAGCTGGGCATGTGGGCAGGCACTGGGTGAGGGGCCTGAATCTAGGTGTGATGAGCAGAGGCAGAGGATTCTGGAGGTGAGGGCAGGACCGCGTCTGAGCAGAGGGAGAAGGTGGGGGGGGGGCACGGAACCTTGAGGAGCAACTGAAGGGTTTTGGAGGGGGGCGTGCTGTTGGCCACCTTGTAGAAAGGCCACCCGTGCACCCTGCCCTCAGTCTCCACCCCCTCAGAGAGAAGAGCCCCGATCTTCTCCATGGGCTCTCGGGACCAGCAGGTGAGGACTAGCCTACGTCCCACAGGTCAGCTGGGAGCTGCTTTCTTGTTTGTCCCTTCATCTTTATGGATGACGGTTGTTATTTTTAAATTCAGAAGGAACATTGCAACCATAGCTATGGGCGAAGAAGGAACACCCGCCCACGAATGACCCAAACCCCAGCCACCTGGACCAATCATTTGCATCTTGGGGCCTCAGTTTCCTTGTCCGTAAAATGGGACTTGTAGAGTCAAGGCTCTAAAGCCCCTTCCGGTGCAGACATCGAGGTTCCTTCTGGTTCCACCTGGTCTCAGCCACCTTCGTGGGTCACCGTGAGGTCTGTGTGCAGAAGGAGTCAGTTCATCAGGAATTCACCATCTTCTTCAGTCCTCACAACAGTCCTTCCAGGGGGTGTCCCTGTGACCCCCTCCCCCCAGCCCCACTGCAGATGAGGAGAGACCCAGCGTCACTCAGATGGCGAGGTGTTTAAACCAGGCTGGAGCCGCTCCGGAGCCCAGGCTTCACCACCCTCTACCCAGAAGCTGTGAGGCTTGGAGCAGGTGGCCACACCTCTCTGTTCCTCAGCCTCCCATCCGGGAAAAAAAGGCTAGTGCTTCCCCGGATGGGCTGATGTGCAGAGGAAACAGGTCAGCGCAGGTCAGGTGTCGGACTAGGCACTGAGTATACAGTTAGTGCTCGTTATGCTGTCTGGAGGCGGGCTAAGACTCCTCGTCTCAGCTGGAGGACGATGGCGAGAGGGCCCTCGGAGAGAACTGGGACCAGTGCGGTAAGTGATCAGTGGGGAGACGGCTCCTTCCCGCCCTCGCTCTCCAAGCCCCAGGTCCCAACCCCTGTGCCGAATTTCTTGGAGAAAAGCAGCACGAACGCGATGTGTAAGTCAGTCGGAGCCTCTGATCCCGATGAGTGCAAGGAAAGGCCTCTCCCAGAGTCACTCAGAAACCCCCCGGCCAAGTGCAGGTGCAAGGTCCCTGCCTTCCATGTGCAAGCCAGGCCCCGTCTGGCCGCCTGTCCTCCTTGCCACCTGTCGCTCGGCTTGCCTCGGGTTGGCCGCGCGGTACTCGCCACCGGGGATACAATAGCGAGTAATCCGCCCGCGCCCCGGCCGTCGTGCTTTCCCGAAGCAGCTCGGAGTCTCGTGGGGGGGAACACAGCTATCTAAGAGTCACAGAAACAAATTGGGAATCGGGATGTGACACATTCCGTGGAGAAAGGCAGTGTGATGGGTCTGCGTCTGTGTCTTGCATGGGCACACAAGTGTGTGAATGTGTGTGTGGGGGGGTGTGCATGCGTGCATATGTGTGCCTGTGCGGGTGCACACACGAGTATATTTTTGTGCACGTGCTTATGTGTGCACGGGATGCAGGTGCGTGCATGCGGGTGCATGTGTGTGTGTGTAGTTGGGGAGGGCAGGGAAGTGTTCTGTCTCTCTCCCTCTCTCTTTCTCTATCTCCCTCTCTACACACACACACACACACACACAACCTCTTCTGATTGGCTGACACAGTAAGACCAGTGTCTTCCTGGCCTTCTCTCCCTAGCCTGGCTCCCACCCTCTGCTCTCCCGCCCCCTCTCTCTGCCCCCTGCTCCCCCCTCTGCCCTGCAGGAGGACCCGGCCGCAGGCCCCTGGGAAAGTCGGCTGTGTACTTGTCGCTGTGGACCCTGGAGCTGCCTGATTCCCAGCCCGCAGAGAATAACTTGGGTGAAGCTCTTTGCTGACGGAGCTCAAAGACTCAGGGGCTGTCGGTGTGAACAGACCTCCCTGCTTTACGGCTCCCTCGTACGAGGGCCAGTGGAGTAAGTTACCCAGGTGACCGGTAACCCCAAGGACACTTGCGTACTCACGCTCGCATGGCAACGGGTCAATGAACCCGTTCTAGCTCGTGCTTCTGAGACGATATGGCCCCCTCTTCCCCTTGTGAGGACGGGGCTGAGCTCTCTGGCTCTCTGCTGTCTGTGCATCCCTCACACTGATGTCTGCTCAGCGAGTGCCCATCTCCTGCAGGGTCCCTGGTGCTGCCTGGGGGGAGCTGAGCGGGGCTGGTGGGCACTGAGCCCTCGCTGTGGCCCTCCCACATCCTTCCCCACAGCTGGCCGGTGCCACCCACAAACCTCCCGATTTCACCGTGCAGGAGTCTCGCAGAGACCTGGGAATCCGTTAGAGTCCTGATAAATGAACACACAGAGAAAACACGGCCCGTGTTCCTCCTGTTTCTCTGTTATCGATCAACGCGCGGCTCCCTCTTTCCTATCATCTCAAATCTCCACCCATCCATCTCCTCCTTCCGCCCTTCCTCCTGGACCCGAGTGTTCAATTCCTTTAAAAAACAGAGCAGTGACTGAAGAGCCAACACTGGAGAAAACATCGCCTGCCCCCAAGGTGGGGGGGTTGGTGCGCCGAGCGGCTCAGATCAGCCGGGCGATGGGGCAGTGGGAGGACTGAGCTGGTGGGGCGGGCAGCACCCTCACAGCACGGAGGACCCAGCCTGGGCCTGCCGTGCGCGCGTCACTCCTCGCCAGTTCCTTCCCCTCCTGTGCCTTAGCTTCTCTGGTGGGAAATGGAGAGAGAATATTGACACCACCTCTTAGGGGCGCAATAAAGAGGAAATGCATCCATTTGGATAACCCGAGGGCTAAGTGCGCAGGACGCACGAAACGGGTTTAGCTGCCACCACCACCATCATCGTCATCTTACTGAGCCTTCACCTGTCTGCCGGGGCAGGTGTTAATGTTTCCATTTCACGGACGGGGACACTGAGTCTCAGAGGGGACCCCCTTGCTCCAAGTCCCGCCTCTCGAAGCCCGTGAGGACAGCTTGCACGTAGGCATAGAGAGAATGTTTCCTGGGAGCTCCCTCTGTGCCGGGTGCTGCGCTCGGCCCTCGGGAAGCCTGTCGCGGGCTACCGCTGTCACGTCACTGGAGGGAGGGGCTATTCCTGATGGTTCTGAGTTAGAGATGTGCAGGTGGGACTTGCAGAGAAACCACCCGCTCAGGGGCCCAGGAGAGCCAAGGCTTGAACCCAGACCTGCCTGATTTCAGACCCCGGGGGCGTTAGCCAGCCGTTCATCAATCAGCTCACGTGTTCAGCCGGGACTTTTTGCGCACCGACCCTGTGCGGGCACTCTGCTGGGCAAGGGGACCCCCGTGAACAGGATGGACCCAGTCCCCTGCAGGTGGGACTAGCATTCCAGTGCAGGGAAAAGGAACAAACATCCGACTGTGGAGCACCAGGGGCGCCAAGGGCCGTGTCGAAAGTAACGCAGGGTTAGGGGGCAGAGAGCGGAAGGGCGTCAGGGCCCTGAGATGTCTGCAGATTGAAGACAAGCATGCATTTTCATTAGGAGGGATCTGAAGAGACCGACTGTCCCCACGCTGCCTGACTTTAACTCAGGGTTTATGTGCCTTCTTTCTGGAGTCAAGCGACGCACCCAGAGACTGTGGGAAGGAGGGGATGTCCAACCAGCCCCCTCCCCGGGGCAGTGCAGTTTCTATCACACAAGGAGATTCCCCCATCGGGGCTGATTGATGTCACCATGAACCACTCCTTGGCGACCATTGTCTAGAGGGGGAGAAGGACATATGGATGCACCCTAAGCAAGGGGGAGACTGATGCTTTCACAGAGGGACTCTGCCCCGGGATGGGGCTCTGGGAGCAGAGATCAGGGAAGGCTTCCCAGAGCAGGTGACACTTGGTGTGGCCCTTGAACCAAGAGCGTACTTTCCCTGATGGAAACACCATGGGGCAGGTGGAGGCCACCCTGAGAAGAGGACACAGCAGGTGCATCATTGAAGCTCAGGGTCAGGAGCACAGGTGCCAGAGTCAGCAGTTGAGGTGACATCTGGTGGTCGGTGCTGGGTGACACCTCATCCGTAGACCCTGATGGCCCCGCCCAGAAGGTGCGTGGGGACTGAGGGAGTTAGCCCACCACGTGCCCTTCCAGGTGCCTGGAGCCAGTGCTCGGTGACATTAGTGATCCGGGGGACAGAGCCCAGAGGCGGCGGATAGGATGACGGCAGGTGCAGGGAGGGCGCAGGCTCTGAGCCCAGATGCCAGTGGCCCTGACTGGGCTCTAGTCCCCCTCACTGGGCCCCAGCTTCCCATCTATAAGTGGGGGGTGGGGGTCAGGCCCACCTTGCAGGGCTGCTGGAAGCATCGGTGACAAACCGGCAAAACACCGGAGCTCAGGGCAGATGTCCACGTGGTTCAAGGGCTCGGCAGCAGGCAGATCCATGGGATACGAGGGGTTTGGGGATTAGCAACAGGGAGGTGATAACAGAGGTTGTCAAGGGAGAGTTTCTTTTTTTTTTTTTTTTTTTAATTTTTTTTTTCAATGTTTATTTATTTTTTTGGGACAGAGAGAGACAGAGCATGAACGGGGGAGGGGCAGAGAGAGAGGGAGACACAGAATCGGAAACAGGCTCCAGGCTCTGAGCCATCAGCCCAGAGCCTGACGCGGGGCTCGAACTCACGGACCGCGAGATCGTGACCTGGCTGAAGTCGGACGCTTCACCGACTGCGCCACCCAGGCGCCCCCACGGGAGAGTTTCTTTACCCTGGCAGGCCAAGGCAAAATCAGAAAGGCCTCTAGGAAAGTCTCTGTTCTACATGCTGCCTTCGGCTCCCGAGGTGGGGACGAATGCTAGTCCCCCCAGTGTCTTAAGGAAGGACACGCGTGCATAACCAAAGCCTGGGGGACGAGAGTCTGAGTTTTCACACTTCCTCAGCTCCAAAAGGCACAATCGGTTCCATGTTACAGACGAGGAAACGGAGGCTCAGAGAAGGAGGTCACCTGCAGGAAGTCACACGGTCCAGGTTTGAGCCAACCGGTTTTGTAAGGCTGGCTGAACGGGGCAGACTTTGGGGTTTCTGCCTCTTGGAATCCAGTGGCGCATTCGGTCAAGCATCCGACTTCGGCACATGTCGTGATCTCACGGTTCATGGGTTCGGGCCCCGTGTCAGGCTCCACACTGATAGTGCTGAGCCTGCTTGGGATTCTCTCTCTCCCTCTCTCTCTCTGCCCCTCCCCGACTTCTGCTTTCTCTCTCTCTTTCAAAAACAATAAACTTAAAAAAAAAACTGTATACAGATATAGAATCTGAAGTTCAGAGAGGCCTAGTGAACTGCTTGAGGCTGCACAGCGGGTGAGGCACAGAGTCCCGCTCACATCCTGCCCACCCGAGTTTCGGGCCACTGACCTATGACTTCCTAGGCGGCTTTCCCTGGCTTTAGCCACACTCATGGGTGTTAGTGAGTCGTGAACGGTGGGTCAGGGGCCAGCGGCCTTCCAGCCTGCTTCCTGCCCGATGTTTCCATGATTCCCATCCATAAAGACTCACCGACTAACGTACATTCTCTCACTTAACCCTCCTTACTACCCTTCATGGCGGGAGAGGTGAGGCCCACGACAGAGGTATGGAAACTGTGGCTCAGAGAGAGCAGACACGTAGGCCCGGGTGTTGGAGTCACTGGGATTCGAACAAGTTGCCGTGGTCGCAGAGCCAAAGTGGAGCCACCTCGTCCCGCCCCCCCGCCTTGCTGAGACCCCGCTAACCTGCCACCTGCACAGCACGTGTCTCAGTTCGGCCGGAGCATAAGTGCTGCCCAAGTTCACCAGGTCCCGCCCGCCCCGCCCCCACGGTTCACCTTGAATGCAGGGAGCCTCCTGTTCCTTTGTGGGATCTGAGGACGTGGCCGGGAGCCCGCAGGACTCACGCGCGGGTTCCGGCTACAGCCCCGTGGGTTGGCATTATCAAACTTAATATCATGCTCAATTTGATCTCCATGATTTCCAAGCTCAGCAAAGCCGATGTTTCCTCATTAATCTGCATTTATACTTAAAGGCAGTGCACCAAAGTTCAACCCTTTTTGACTTCGTTGAATGAACACGGAAAGGTCAGAAGACTTTTTCACAATCAGAAAGCATCTCCCTCTCGCTGGCTCTCCTCCCTCCTCTTAGCCGTCCTCCCGCCCCTCCACATCCTGCTGCTCTGGTCCTACTCACCGCGGCTGTGTCCCCACGCCCCGGGTCAGGAAGGGCACGTTGCCGCTGGCGATGAAGGGGAAGATGCAGAATGGCTTCGCGGTGGAGAGCCAGCCTGGGTGACACAGATCCAGACGTGAGCTCACGCTTTCCTGCATCCTCCAGAGCAGGAAACAGCCAATCTCTGAGCCTTGACTTGAACCTGTGCAAAATAACGGTAAGAACTGTACCGCTTCACAGGGCAGCTATCAGGATTCAAAGAGAAAATACACTTGGGGAACTTATCACTGGGCCTGGCGTGAGGGAACTGACCGGTCAGCTGTGTTGAGCAAACTGTCACTTGGGGTGCTAAAGGCCTCTCCACCGGGCATCCGGAGGCGGGGCTTCTAGGTCCGCCTTGGCCCTGACCATGAGTGAGGCACCTAGCTCTCGGGCAAGGTTGGGGGTGGGGGTGGGGGGTGGCGTCTGGTTTTTCAGCCAGGAAATCAGGGGATAAGATTGAGCCCAATCAGAGCCCAGACAGAGTGGAGCTGTCCCAGTGGAAGGACCATCGGGAGTCAGTCTTGGGATCAGTGGGGGAAACTGACATCTTCAGACTCGCTCATTAGTAAGTGACAGGCCACAGTCTCGTGGCCAGTTCTGGTCTCAGTTCCGCGCCTGGACTCGGGGACCATGGGAGCTGACAAGGCCCCAAGAAAGTACTTTGACCCGAACGAAGATGAACATGTAACGTGTCAATATGTATGGGATGCAACGGAAACAGCGAGAGGGAACTGAACAGCACTGAACGCCGACGTGAGACAAGAAAGGAGGTTTCAAATAAATGACCTCACATCCCACCTTAAGAAACTAGAAAAAGAATAGCAAATTCAGCGGCACCTGGGTGGCTCAGTCGGTTGAGCTTCCGACTTTGGCTCAGGTCATGATCTCACGGTCCGTGAGTTCGAGCCCCGCGTCGGGCTCTGTGCTGACCGCTCAGAGCCTGGAGCCTGTTTCGGATTCTGGGTCTCCCTCTCTCTCTGCCCCTCCCCTGCTCATGCTTTGTCTCTCAAAAAAAAAAAAATGTAAAAAAAAAAGAATAGTACATTCAAAGGAAATAATAAAGCGAAGAGCGGATATTAGTGAAACCGAAAACAGGAAAATAGAGAAAATCGTCAAACCAAAAGCTGATGGTCTGAGAAGATCAACCACATGACATATATATATATATATATATATATATATATATACCCAGAGTGATCAGTTAGAAAAAGAGAGAAAAGACAAATCACTGTATCAATAATAAGAGGGGTGAAATCACTCTTCTACGGATATTCCAAGGATCATGAGGGGATAGTAGTGACAGTGTTTTCACAGTACATTTGGCAACATCATATGAATGGTCGAATTCCTCAAAAGACTCAACCTACCAACGCTTGCTCAAGAGGAAACAGATACACTCCCATAGCCCTCCCTTTATCTTGTCAAGAGGTTGAATTTTAACCACGAGCCTTCCTGTAAAGAAAACTCCAGGACCACACAACTTCCCTAGTAAATCCGATCAAACATGTAAGGAAGAAATAATACGAGTTCTATAGGAACAATATCAACTCTACGATTCTACGAATGGTGCCTCCCAAGCTTGTTTTATGAGGCTGGCATCATCCTGATACCAAAACCTGACAACGACATTACGAGAATGGACATCTACAAGCCGAGAGCCCTCAAGAACACGATGTAAAAATTCTAAACATTGTTTTATCACGTGAAATCCAATGATACATAAAAAAGAAAAGAAGCTGATCATGACCCAGTGGGGTTATCCCACGGATGCAAGACTGGATTAACAGTAAAAAATGAAGAAAGTAAGTTCATTATATTGACAAATGAAGAAGGAAAGATCCTATGACCAACTCAACAGATGCCAAAAAAGCATTTGACAAAATCCAATCTCCATTCCTGGTGATGAGTGTCGGCAAAGTAGGACCAGAAGGAAACTTCCTCGGCCTGACACAGGGACAGGGTGTCCACGACAATCCTAGACCTAACGTTGTGCATCATGGCAAAAGATTGACTGGTGTCACATTAGGATCGCGGCACAAGAGTAGGATGCCTACTCCCACCACTTCTATTCAACATTGTTCTGGAAGTTCCAGCTGGCACAGCACTATTTGAAAGAAAGGAAGAAAGAAAGAAAGAAAGAAAGAAAGAAAGAAAGAAAAGAAGAAAGAAAGAAGAAAGAAAGAAAGAAAAGAAGAAAGAAAGAAAAGAAGAAAGAAAGAAAGAAAGAAAGAAGAAAGAAAGAGGAAGAAACAAAGAAAGAAAGAAAAGAAGAAAGAAAGAAAGAAAGAAAAGAAGAAAGAAAGAAAGAAAGAAAAGAAGAAAGAAAGAAAGAGGAAGAAAGAAAGAAAAGAAGAAAGAAAGAAAGAAAGAAGAAAGAAAGAGAGAGAAAGAAAAAAAGGAAGAAAGAAAGAAAGAAAAGAAGAAAGAAAGAAAGAAAGAAAAGAAGAAAGAAAGAAAGAAAGAGAGAGAGAGAGAAAGAAAGAAAGAGAGAAAGAAAGAAAGGAAGAAAGATGCACTCAGGTTGCTAACAAAAAAGAAAAACTGACTTTTCTTGCAGGTGACGTGATCACCTACCTAGAAAATCTGATGGAATCTATAAAAAAAATAGTTACTAGAAATAGTGTGTGCAGCAAGGTTGTGTGATACGAAATGAATGTACAAAAATCAATTGTCTTTCTATATACTAGCAACGAACGATCAAGATTGAAATTAATGAAACAACACCCTCTACAATACCATCGAGAAATATAACGTACTCAGGAATAAACCTGGCAAATGGTGTGTACAACCTGTCCCCTGTATAAAACATCGCTGAGAGAAATGAAAAACCCAAGAAATACAGGGATATACCATGTTCGTGACTCAGAAGCTCAATATGGTTGAGATGTTAATTCTTTCCACATTGATCTCGAGATGAATTTTTGAAATTCGATCCGTATACAGAACGTCAAGTGAATTATACACCCAAACATAAACTATAACTACAAAACTATCAAACTATAAACTTCTGGGGGAAATCATAGGAGAGTATCTCTGCGACCCGGGGTCAGGCAGAGATTTCTTAGACAGCATGCCAAGAAAACAATCCATAAAAGAACAAATTGATACGTGACGCTTCATAAATATTTAGAAGTTCTGCTCTTCAAAAGGCACTGTTAGGGGAATGAGAAGACAAGCCAGAGAAAATCTTTGCTGATACAATAAGCAGTTGCCTGCCGTATATTTAGAGGACTCTGGTAACTCAATAGTAAAAAAAAAAAAAAAAAAAAAACAAAAAACAAAAAACGAGCAACTTGATGTTAAAAAATGGAAAAAGATTTGAACAGACCCTTCACCAAACGACCTATATGGGTGGGAAACAAATACTTGCAAAACGCTTTGCTGTCCTTGATGATGAGGGCTCTGTATGTCAAAGCCACAGGGAGATCCCAACACCACTCACCCAAAAATAAGAAAAAAACTGACCAAACCAAGTGTTGGTGAGGCTGTGGAAGAAATGGAATTCTCCTGCGCTCTGCTGGAGTGTAGAATGTTACAGTCACTTTGGAAAAGTGGGCAGGTTTTTGTTCTTTTTTCCCTGTAAAGTAAGACGTATGCATAACGTAAGACCCAGCCATGCCCTTCCTAGGTATTTACCGAAGAGAAGTGAAAACTTATGTCCATACAAAGACTCCTACGTGAAGGTTCATAGCTGTTTTATTTGTAATCGCTCGAAACAAAGCCACTGAAATGTCCATCGACAGAAAAATGCCAGGATGAATTGTAGATCCATGCAATAGAATACTACTCCATTTTAAAAATGAATAAACTCTTGATATACACATGAGAATGAATGAGTCTAAAAAGAACGGGGCTAAGTGAAAGAAACCAGGCAAAAACGAGAGACAGAGAGAGAGAGAGAGAATGTGCCCTTTGATTCCATTGACATAACATTCTAGAAAATGTAAGTTAACTTTTGTAGTGACAGAAAGCAGACCTGTGGTTGCCTGGGGAGGAGGGGGGGGGCTTTCGGGGTACACGACAAAGAAGCAGGAGGGAAATTGGGGGGATGATGGCTACTTTCATTATCCTGATTGTGGTGACGGTCTCATGAATGCATACATATGTCAAAACTTCTCAAATCATCACTTTAATTATGTCTTTAAATATGTCGCTTGAAATATGTTCAGTTTATCCTATGTCAATTATATCTCAATGAAACTGTTAAAAATAGCCACGGCGGCTGATGAGCTCTGGAGAGGAAAGAGGTGTCTCCCATCCAAGAAGAAGTGGCCTGAGTCCTCAGGCCCAGGGCGGGAATTCAGCAAGGGACACTGAGGCAGGTGAGCCGGACAGATGGGAGGGCAGGCAGGCCGGTGTCACGGAGTCATAGTGTTTCCAGAAGGAGGGGCTGTGGTTCCCCGTGGCACGTACCTCCCAGCAGAGACGTGGTCCTGAGACGAGGCAGCGTGAGGCTTGCCAGTGACCTTGACAAGTCAGGAAGCTGTGGCAGGTGCAGCGTGAAACGTGATGAAGATGACAGGGTGGAAGGAGCGAGAATGGCCGCAGGGCAGTCGAAGATGGAACCCAAGGGGCAACGGGAGGCTTGACATGCGAAGAAGAGGAATGTACGACTTTGGGAGGGTTGGGGGGGGGGCGGCAAGCAGGCAGGCATGACTACCAAGGTCATGGTAAGCAGGTGCCAGCCGGGGTGCCCTCGTCCCTGCGAGAACCGAGTACGACTAGTCCCGGACAGTCTGGGGCCACCGGCGGTCCTGAGTCCCAGGACTTCTCCCGTGTTTGGGCTCCTCTGTCCGCCCGGCTCGGTCTCTTTTGTTCTGGGTTATTTCAAGTGCAAAAGCTCAGCTCCGTCACTGGTTTCTAAAATAGCCACCCACACCAAGCGTTTCTGAATTTATTAGCTTTATGGCATATTTGCGGGGAGACGCTATCACCTCACTGGCTGTTCTCCCCTGAGTCCACACCCCCCTTCCCTGGAAGAGGCAGACCCCCTTATCTCTTGCAGACTGCTTTCACCCGCTTCCCTCTAGAAAGTCTCGGCAACTGCCGGCTCCATACCCTTGAGTTACTGGCTCTCGTCACTCCGCGGATTTCTCTTTTTAGCCAAATATACTTTTCCCAAGAAGGATTTGGACGCACAACAATGTCTTCTTCGTGCTTCATCGGCATTCTCATCCCTGCTCTGCAGACGAAGAAACAGAGGCCCAGAGAAGGTAAGCAACTTGTCGGGGGTCACACAGCCAGGGAGACTTTCGGGCAGCGGAAGCTCCTTCTGGGGTGTGGTGGCGAGCCCTTGGGTTCTGTTCCGGGGGGACCTGGGTGTGATCCCGACTCTACCACTAACTGGCTGTGATAGTGCCAGGTCACAGGGCATCTGTGGGGTCAGTGAGGTGACACATCTCAGGCATTAGCCAAGTCCAGGCACCTTTAGGTCGCCAACTAAATGCAGTACTGTTGATCCTTTTGCTAAGTTGGCCGCACCTGCAGAGACCCCCCCCCCCCCCGCCTCAGGCCCTATACTGGCCTTTCCTCTCCCCCACCTTCCCTGCCATCGGATCTCTGTTCCTTTCTGTTTCCCCAAACTGGATTAAAACTCACATCCTGCGGGACACCCTCCCCAGTTCACCCTACTTAAAATCCTGCCTGGCGGTCTGGTGAGTGGGGAGATGCGAATGGGGAATTAAACAGACTTAGACTCAAATCTGTCTTCTCCCCCCACCAGTTAGGAGACCTTAGTCCCTCTACAGTGCCTCAGTTTCCTTATCTGCGCAGTGGGGACAGTGCTCGGGACGCAGGGAAAGGGCAGGTGTGAGAAGAGCTTTGCAAACAAATGGCCAACCACCTCCTCGTTTGCTCTGTGTCCCTTTGGCAACCTGAGTGCCTAACCTGTGTCACCTCTCTTGGGTTGGGTGGGGGCCCACCTTCCAGAAATAGCCACCCCTGGGGAGGGAGGCGACCTGGAGTTAGAATCCAGGGTCCTGGATGTGAGTCAAGCCCCTCCCCCGGCCCCGGTGTGCCCCCCTGGCCCTCCTCACTGTGCTCCAGCATCCCCAAATAGCCCTCACGCTGCACCCTCTCCCGCCCGGAACAGCCACTCCCCTGCACGTGTGGAGACGCGAGCACACCCAAGCTCTCTCCTCCTGCTCCTCTTCCTCCCCTGGGAAGCCCTCCCTGACTTCCAGACTGCCCAGTCCCCGTGGCGCTCCACGGTGGACGGAACATTGGTGGCCTCTCTCCCATCTTCAGTTGTGAATGCCGTGGGGATAGAGGCCACGTCTGCTTGACTTGCCCTTGTACCCCCGAGCTTCACATAACGCCCGCTGTGGCTTCTGTGGACGCTTAATGACACGTGGGGCCACTTAATGACACCGCGAGACCTGGGCCGGTCTCTACCCCCTTACTGGAACATTGTTCCCTCAGCAGTTTAAGGAAGGGCTTTGGGGAGGATGGTCTCCATTGCTTCTGCCCTTGACTTTGAAGGTAGCCTTCAGTCCTGTGGAGACAGCTGCTGCCCACAGTGTGACGGTGTCACTGCGGGAAGCCTGTGCCCTCGTTTTAAGTAGCTCTATCTCAGAGCCCTGGGGTCACTCTCCCCAAGGGCAGCAGAGGGTCATGGGGATAGATGTCAAGTCTGAGCGGAAGCCCTGGCCCTGGAAATAATCCGCCGGCCCATCTAGGGGACCAAACCAGAAGGTCACTTAGGTCATTGTACTGGGCGCAGGCTACAGCCACCAGCCAGTCATCTGTGGCCTGACAGCAGCAGTAACGGGTGGCTCTGAGATTTCCTTGATCTCAGATCATCCAAATCTCCAGCGGGAGGGCCAGGCTGCCGGAGCCCCGTCCTGTTCCAATAGCGACAGGCGGGGCACCCCCTCGGATCGGGGCTGTCCCGGGGACTCAGGCAGCTCCCACTGTCCGCTGGTGTGGTGACCGTTCTCCCCGGGGGGGGGGGGAGGGGGCGGGGGGAGGGTTGGCAGGTTCTGGCAGGAGCGGCCCCAGCGAGTCCCCCTGGACCTCTAGTTCCAACCCATTCGCTCCGTGTAGGTCTGCAGAGACGAGACTTTCCCGGGGCCGTGGGGAAGCTCCCATGCTGCTCCGGTGACCCTACGCTAGTGATCTGAGCTCACTCCCTGTGGGTGTTGTTACCTGTGAAATGAGGGGCTAGAAAGGCCCACCTCGTGGACCTCAAGAGAGACCTGAGGGAGCTAATGGGGCAGAGAGGCGGGCTGGCCCGGACGCTGCTGGTTGTGGCAGGAATCAACTCAAACTGGCTTAAGTAGACAAGGGGAGCGCTAATAATGACACGGGAACATGCCTGCTGCGTCCAACAGAGGATGGTCGCCCACATCTCCAGTGGAGAGAACATCCCAGATGGAACCACATTCCCTCAGTCCCAACCCCCCCCCTCCCCCATTTCCGGGAGAGAGAACCCACCTGGTCCAACTTGGATCAGTTCTCCTCTATCCTCTTTGGCTTCACTGGCTCCAGCTAGACCTACAAGTGTGGCTTCTGGGAGGTCCCCTGGAGGGGAAGAGGGCTGGGAGGGGGTCACCAGGAGCTGGACAAAAACTCTCAGAAGCACCAGCCCCTTCTGGAGAGGCTGGCTGACCCCTGGAAGGGCCCTGCGCTCAGGGCATCCACACGGGGTGGGGACCCAGATGCGTCCCAGGGTGTGACACAAGGCGTGATGACCAGCATGGGCTCCTGGAAGGTGAGTACCGGCAGGGCTCAGTGGGGGGTGAGGACCAGGCCCTCCACACCCTGCCCCCTGCTCCTCCGTCCCTGCCAGGTGGACCCCGGGATCTTCTAGGGGAGGCCGGGCGAGCCTCAGAGCCAGGCCAGGGCAGGGTCAGGAGTGTGCACAGAGCCTCTGGTGCAGACTTGGCTTTGGGACAGTGGCATTCAGGCCGCGAGGCAGCGGGGGGTTAGCTGTTTTCTGGCTCTGCCCCAGCAATGAGACCCCATTGGCCCAGGTCTCTTGGCAACTGCTCCAAAGATCCAACAAACCCTCAGCTACAATCCGGAGCCCGGGAGGGAAGCAGGAAATGATTCATCTGCTTTCTCAGACATGAAGGCAACTCTGCATTATTAATATTTACTCAGGGGCTTCTCCAAGGGCCCCACACAGCAAACGAGTCACGGGGAGGGAAGGGCACAGATCACAAGCGTTGCTGAGGCAGCCGGCTGTTGCCAAATGGGGCATGGTGACTCCCAGGGGTCACAGCTGAAAGGGGCCTGGTAGCTCTCTCTGCCTTCCCCATTTTACAGAGTGGGAAACTGAGGCCCGGAGACGACAGAAGACCCGACCAAGGAAACCCAGCACGGATATTGGCAAAGGAGGAGACAGCATCTGAGAGCGTGGGGGATGGGAAGCAGTGAGCCTCAGGTCTCTCATCTGTAAAATGGGAATCCAGGAACCGGCTGGTGGATGATGTTTGACTAAGATGTGACGTTGTGTCTGGTAAAGAGCAGGTCCTGCACAGATGGCACCGGAGAGAGGTCACGGTGAGGATGCCAGGGGCACTCCCTGCCTCCGTTTCCCCCAGCAGCCCCATTTGTGCTTTGAGAGCCTGATGAAAAGGGCTGGCTGGGTCCGCGGATCATTAGAGCTGATGGTGAATAAAGTTGAAGCATGTGGGGTAGTGAGAAGGCTCGGGAGTGGGGGTCCTACGGGAAGAGGGAGTCAACCAGAGAGAGAGAGAGAGAGAGAGACTGCATTCTGGTCAGAGGGGCCCCTGTCCCTGGTCCAGGTCCTGGTGTCTCAGTAGTTCTGGCTGCATTCTTGCACTCTGGCATCGGAGACACCGGAGTCCCTCCAACCCCCTCTCCCTACGGTCACAAGGGTCCAGAGCCAGGCAGCCAGCTGACCTCAGGAGGGAGATCACCGCCTGGCAGCACCCAGGGCCCGAGGGTCCCTGCACACCCGGCCCAGTGTCCTCAGTGCCTCTCTCTCTCAATCCTGCTCTTCCCCTCCCCCCAGCTCCCTCTCTTCTTTGCTCCCCCCTCCCAGCACCCCCATCGGATCATTCACGCATCCCACCTTCTGTTGCCCACCTCTGCCCCTGGGCTGAACACCTTCAGGGACACCGAAGGGGACGAGGCATGTCCCTGCCCTCAGGGAGCCCCCAGTCTGGCTGGGGACACACAGGAATCCATCACAACCCAGAGTGGTCAGTGCCGGGACAGGGCAGATGCAGGAGGGCGGGGGAGCCTGGGGGGGGGGGGGAGGGAACCCAGCCCTGGACAGGGGTGTCAGGGAGGACCTCTGGGAGGAGGGGATCATGCTGAGGCCTGAGGGAGAAGCAGGGAGCCAGGGGGAGGGGTCCATGGGGAGAGGTCAGTATAGGCAGAGGCAACCTGCCACCTGCGAAGGTCTGGCAGAGAGGGAGAGCTCCCCCCCCCCCCGCCCCCCCCCTCCCCAGCAGCGGGCAGCTCTGCAGGGCTGGGGCCTGGGGTGTGGGGGTGCAGGTAGGGGGACGGAGAGGTGGAGGAAAAGGAGGCTGGGGGTGCACTGCGGTCGGATCACGGAGGACTGGTGAGCTGGCTGTGAGGTTCGGGCTTCATCCTGAGGGCCCTGGGAGCCTTGGAGGGTCGGAGGGAAGTTAAGGGACAAAGCGCCCGCCCTGTAGACATGGGGGTGGGGAGCTCCAGGAGGACCCGGCTCCTCAAGCCCCTGAACAGGAAGAAGCCCCGGCCTCCCTCCCCTCCCCTCCCCTCCCTAGCATTTTCTCTCCTTCCCTCCTCTGTTCCCCCAGCTTCTCCCTCCCTCCTCTCCTCCATTCCTTAGGCCCCTCCTCCCCACCTCCCCCTGCCCCGCCCCTCCGCTCCCTCCAGACCCCTCCCCAGCCCCAGGCTCCAGCAGCCCCGGGGCTGAGTGGCCCTTGTGACAGCCTGCAGCGCCACCTCGGGGCCGGAGCCCGCAGCGCCGCGGGGTCGCCACACCCGGAGGAAGGCACGGGTCGCCTCCTCCGCCCCAGGGAGCGGGTGCGGCCAGCCCGCCGGGCCCAGGGCCCCTCCTCCGCCCGCAACCCAGGCTCCGCGGCTCTGGGGTGATGCTGGCGTGGACAGCAGTCCCGTCTCCGTCCCCCCTGACGACCCTCATGACCAGCTCAGCTCCTCTCGCCGAAGACCAGGCGCCAGAACTGAAGACAGTCCCTGCCCTTTCACCCCCCCTCGTGGGGCCGCCAGCCTGGGGACGCCAGGCCTCCTTGTGCTTCTGGGAGGTGGGCCCCAAAGGGGCTGGCGCACCCATACTGCAGATGGGGAGACTGAGGCTCCGACACGGGCAGTCGGGGCGGATGGCTCGGGACCTAGAACCCGGCACCGTGCCCTGTTCAGTAATCACACGGGATCACCCACGCTGTGCCAGGTGGAGCTCTGGGACCAGGGACACAGAGAAGAAAAGGCAGTGGAGGAAGTCCCTGCCCCGGGGTGGGGGAGGGGGGAGGGTATGTAAGTGCAGGTTCTAGTGATTGGGGATTTGACCTGAACGTATCAGAGAAGGTGCTGGCAACCCAGGGGGCTTCTGGGAGGGGTGGGGGAGGCAGGTCTGAACTGGCTTCCGAGGGGAGATGGCGTCTGGGCTGTCTCCTCCAGGCAGAGTGAGAGTTTGCCAGGGGAAGATGATGGAAGGGCTTTCCAGGCTGGGGGAACAGCCTGCCGGAAGGCAAAGAGGCCAGAAAAAGCAGGAGGAGGGGGGTCCTCTGTGACTGAAGGGAGGGAGGAGGGTTGGGCCAGACCAGGAAGAGCCTCAGAGGCCCTCTTGCTTGCCCTGACAGTACTCACACAACATGAACTAACAACAAGAACAGAATTACTAGAATCACGGTTACTATTCTAATTAGAGCCACTGACACCTATTGACAGCTGCGCCCTCCCCCCCCCCCCCCCCCCCCGGGACTGTCTCAGATACTTTACTTCTCCCCGAGCGATGGAGCTGTTTTCAAGGCAGCCAGTGAGGCCGGCGAGGCTGGGGAAAACAGGCACAGAGAGTGAGGGAACCTGTCTAATGTTGCTCTGACGAAACGGCAGAGCATCCTGTCTACAGGATCCGCTCTTTCTACCCCCACAGCACCCCCTGCCCACCCCACCTCTCAACTCCCAACCTCATTGCTCTGACATGCTGCGTCCCCGGGGAGAAAGCTGCCGCCCATCTCCCCAGAGGGCAGAGAGAAGTTCCATTTTGGAAGAAAAACCCAAGGGCCGGAGAAGGCAGCATCTAACCTAAAGCCTCGGCTGCGGACATGCTGGCTGGAGGGGCGGTTTGAGGGGACCCCTTCCCCTGCACTCCTGCCAGAGAGGAAGTGACCTGCCCCTGCTGTCGCCGGGGAGGACCGGGGCCGTTCTGCACTGACAGGGGACAGGGGCCCTGCTTGGTGGAGCTTCCAGCCCCAGGAAACCCGGGCTTTCACTCTGACAGCCCAGGGACACAGGGACTTCGAAGACACCAGCCTAGAGGTTTTCTGAGCTGGGCAGAGAATGGGGGTGTCCTCCCCAAACTGGGCTTGTGATTGCACGATCGTCTCTTCAACGGACACGAGGGGTGTTTGAGCTGAAATGCTGGGCTGGGGAGAAGAAACAATGCACTCGTGCCCAGAAATGAACCAAGAAGCGAGCGTAGCGTCTGGGTCTCTGGGTGGTTTCTGAACCAGGGATGCAGCCCCCCGAGCAGACATGGGTTCACAGGACGGGGCATCTGGAGCCAGGCTGGAGTGGTCCGTGGGGAGACCCAGCTGGGCTTGGGGGCCACCACCTGGCCCAGCTCTGCGATGAAGGTGGAGCCAGGCCTTGGTGATGGGGAAGAAGGTTCTGGAATGGAGAGAGGCTCAAGAAGGGAAAGAACAGCTGTGCTCCCACCACCCCCCCTCCCCCCAGCTGCCCCCATCCCACTTTCTGCTGCCGACACAGTGAGTTAGTCCAGGCTCTTCGGGCAAACCAGGCCCGGCCAGGCCCTGTTCCTTTGTACATGCTGTTCCCTGCCGGGAGTGCCCTTCTCTCTGCTGGAAAAGCCCCCGCAGCCTTCCAGCCAAGTGCCCCTCCTCTGCCAAGTCTCTGCTCTCGCCACCCGCCCCCAGCCATCCTTCTTCTATGACCTTTCCAGCCGCAGACACTCACTTTTAGAAACTCCTTTCCCCCATCAGATCAAACCTATTAAAATGTCCCAGCGTCGCACACTAAATACAAATTATATGTAACTATGCAAAAGCTGAGTTGGAGTGGATGGTTGAGCAGTTGATAACATTACGCTTTGTAGACATTTGATTAAACATTTATCAATTTCAACTTTGCAGCTTTCCTTTTTTATTTGAAGCCAAATAAATTGTTTTCCTGGGCCTTAAACGTTTTCATAGGCCCTTAAGAGCTCTTGGGCCCTGGCACGTTGCCCGGAACAGAGAGTCTGGTGGAGAAACCGCTCCCGCCCTGCCCCCACCGCCCCCCAGGGCAGATCACGTCCGTGTCCTCCGCTGGCCCAGGGCCACAGAGTGAGTGAGGTGCTGCTGCAGTTCTCTGCTGGGGCGGGGGTGCCCTTGGACGGGAAGCTCCGGACGTTGGACATCACATCCGACAGTTCTCCGCACTGCACACTCAAGCCCAGGGTCAAACACAGAGAAAAATTAGTTAGTGTTTTCTGAAACAAAGAAGCAAGAGAGGAAGGGAGGGAGGAAGAGACGGAGACAGAGGGGGAGAAGGAAGAAAGGAAGAGGGGGAAGGGGGGGAAGGGGAAGGGAGAGAACAGACAATCTTGTCTGCAGGTTGTGATGGGCTCTCTCTGGCCCCCTCCCCTCACTATTTCCCACAAGGCATCTCAGAGACCCCTCTTGGGGGGGGGCAGGCTTGTCTTCCCCAGGAGCTGTTGCTGGGATGGGGCGTCACCGAGGCTCTTCTAGGAGCCAGGTGGGTGTGACCGACAGGGTCTCCCTGTGTCCTCTCTCCAGCAGGGCCCAGAGGGTCCCGAGGGGAGAGGATGGGGGGGCAGATGGGGACAACTCTGCACGGTCCCCCGCCCCCTTTGCAAGAGATGGACATTCTAGCAGCAGCCTGGCTGTTTGGATCTGGGTCTGGATGTCCCCACTCACGTTCTGTGTGACCCTTTAGGGCGTGACGTCCCCCACCGTCACCTCTCCCCATTCCCCAAAGCTAATGTCCACAGGCCCCCCACACCCTTCCACGCCCGTGTCACACCACATTCCCCTCCCTCACTCTGAGAAAGAGGGCACGCAGAGTGTTAAGAAAAGCCTGGAAGCGGGTGACAGAGAGTGGTCCGTGGGGCCTCGGTGGGCCTGACTTCCCCACTGACCAGCTATGTCCTGGCTTTACCTCTGATCTCAGGTTTCTGATCGGTGAAATGGGGCTGAGAGTGCCTGCAGGTGCTCGGGGCTGTGCAGGGGGACTGAGATGAGAGCTGGCTCGTTCTTAGTGCCGCCGAGCACCCATCGGGAGAAGGTTAGAGCCGGGGCTTGGGAGTTAGCAGCACTTCCTGGATGCGGTGCCCTGGGGCCTAAGGCCTCAGTTTCCCCCCATGTAACACGGGGAGAATAGCCGTGCCGACCTGGGTTGTTTCGAGCGAGGCAAAGACTATAACGTGCTGTAAATGCCATGTGGCTCAGCACCGGCGTGGAGGAAGCGCTCCCTTGTAATAAAGAGCAAAGGCACAAGTGAGCAGGACTCCGGCTCTCTCGTTTCCAGGCGGGCATTCTGCCTGCCACCTCCAGCTTCCCGGGGTCCAGCGCTCCGGGCGAGGGCGCAGACTGATCACAGCTTGCCTGGTAGATGACACGGTGGAGAACAGCACCAGACAGACCCGGCCAGGCCCCAGCGCCGCATTCTGACTGCGCAAATGTGGACAAAGCCCTCCCCTTCCCCGAGCCTCGGTTTCTACATCTGCGAAATGGCCACGCTGTCGAAGCACCCCCTGGTGGCACCGCGGGGAAACTGGTGCTCAGAGATGCTAAGAAAGTAGAGCCAGGGGGCGCCTGGGTGGCGCAGTCGGTTAAGCATCCGACTTCAGCCAGGTCACGATCTCGCGGTCCGTGAGTTCGAGCCCCGCGTCGGGCTCTGGGCTGGTGGCTCAGAGCCTGGAGCCTGTTTCCGATTCTGTGTCTCCCTCTCTCTCTGCCCCTCCCCTGTTCATGCTCTGTCTCTCTCTGTCCCAAAAATAAATAAACGTTGAAAAAAAAAATTAAAAAAAAAAAAAAGAAAGTAGAGCCAGGATTCGAGCACACGTCTGCGGGCTGCCAAGGCCCATGTTCTAGCCACCAGGGGGGTACTGCTCTCTTTAGCTGAGTGCTCTCCCCCGACTCGACCGTCGGGGAACCTTGGCCAGAGCCTTGTCTCTGTAAGCCTTGGTTTCCTCGTCTGCAAACCGCGGCCAGTGATGCTGCCCCGGGAGGTTTCCATCGGGGGTTTTGACCGGGTATGCGGAGTGCCCGGGACATAGCGCCATCCGGAACCTGGTAAGCGAGACAGTGGTGACGGTGGCAGTGAGGGGGACGGTGGGTGGGAAACGCTGGTGGAAGTGATCGGGAGAGGAGGGCCCGTCCAGGAAGGATCCTGCGCCTCGCTGAAGACAGGAGGAAGCTGGCTGTCTAGAAACGCCTCCTCCCGCCCCTCACCTCCTGCGGGTACCATCCTAGGAGAGGATCCAGCTGTCCTGCCTCCCCGGGGGAGGTCTGGCAGAGGTGGCCCAGGGGGGACAGGGGGCTTCGCTTTTCCCCGGGGGCTGGGCTTGCGAGGACGGGGAGGGTGGCGGTGGGGGGATGTGAGTGGGGTGGGGTACAGCGGGTGGGCGGGCCTCTCGGGCCTGTTGGAGGGAGACCCTTCACCCCCACGCCTAGCAGCCCTGCCCGGGGGCCCAGGCTGTTTTCCTGATCTAATTAGCATCGCTGAGAATTACGCTCCACACTCAGGCAGGCGCCCGCTCCCCTGAGAACGCCGCAGAACTAATACTGCTTAAATATGAAATGGTTCCTGCCCTCGGGCCCGAGTCGAGGAGGCACGAACCAGAAACACGACTTGTAATTACTAGCTTTGATTAGGCAGTGCGAGTTTCAAAACTAAAAATAACAAAATAAAAAAACAAACCTACTTGTCCCCCCCCCCCCGCCCACCGAATTAAATAATTAAAACACTTTGAGTTATTTCTGTTCTATTTAAGGGCCACAGTCTACTCATTCTTTACTCTTTTTCCATTCCTATGGTTCCATTTATTCATCCAGGTTATTTGGTGAGCACCTACTATGTGACAGGCGCACGCTGTCGCGGGGGGGGGGGGTGGGGAATGACACACATCAGACGGGTGCCCACGCTCCTGGGTTCATTGTCAGGAAAGGAATGTGGCTCTTCAAGGAGAAGTCACACAGGCAGCCACACCTCCGGATGGAGCCAAGCATGCCGTGTACAAGAGGCAACACGGGAGGATAGCGAGGAGGACTAACTCAGGGGGATCAGGAGCTGACATTTCAGGCGGAGACCCGAAGGAGCTGGTCACCTGAAGAGAGGGGGGCAGCGTGATCTAGGGGGCACAGACAGCATGTGCAAAGGCCCTGGGGTGGGTCAGAGGGACTAAAGAAGGAGGCCGGGGCAGAGCGATGGGGAGGGAAGAGCCTTGGTGAAGGGCTGGGTTTGTTCAAGGCGTCCTGAGCAGCATTGCAGGTTTTTTTTTTTTTTTTTTTTCAACGTTTATTTATTTTTGGGACAGAGAGAGACAGAGCATGAACGGGGGAGGGGCAGAGAGAGAGGGAGACACAGAATCGGAAACAGGCTCCAGGCTCTGAGCCATCAGCCCAGAGCCTGACGTGGGGCTCGAACTCCCGGACCGCGAGATCGTGACCTGGCTGAAGTCGGACGCTTAACCGACTGCGCCACCCAGGCGCCCCAGCATTGCAGGTTTTAAGCAAAGGGGGACTTGAGGTGACTTGTGCTCCCCACATTCTCCATGGAGGGTCAGAGTAGGGACAGGAGGCCCGCGAAGAGGGGAAGGGGGACGTCCAGGCAGGAGCTGATGGGGGGGCTTGGACCAGAGCGGTGCTGAGGGCGTGGATGGCAGAGGGCAGACCCAGGGGGCAGTTTTGAAGGTGGAAGTACCCACCTTGGGGACGGGTGGGTGTGGGGGTGAGGGATTTGTTGGCTGACGCCCACGGTGGGCGGGGGAGCCACCATTCCTCGGGTGAGAAGGCTGGACGGGGACGGGGACGGGGAACACGAGGGGTGTGCGGGCCCTGGGCTGTATCCCAGGGGAAGTGGCTGGAGGCGGCCTCGTATCTGGGAAAGAACAGGGGACAGACAGCTAGAGACCCCACCACTGCGAGGGCTCCATCAGGGGACAGCAGCTCTGCCTCGGGGTGGGGGGAGAGAGGTCAGAGAAGGGGGAGGGGGTCAGGGCAGAGTGAGGGGACCCACCCCCAGCTGTGGGCTAAGGCCACGTGGTGGGAAGAGCCCTGGCTGGAGGGAGGATCAGAGGGAGGACTCTCCTCATCCTCCCTCTGTCACCCGTCAGCTCGGCCGGGGCCACAGAGGCACGGGCCCCCGCCAGTTCCCAGGATGCCCCACACAGGTTTTCCTCACACACGCCCAGGCAGGGGGAGAAGCCCAGAGCTGACATGGAGGGGCCGCCAGCTCGCAGGCCCCCTGGCCCAGAATCCTGGGCGTCCCCACGACGAGGCCCCCGTGCCTCTCAGCGGGACCACAAACCTTCCACGCCCCCTCCCCTCTCTCCCTGGACTGTGCCGCATTCCCAGGGCAGGAGGGGCCTCCGTCCCTCGGGTTCACGTGATTTGCTGTGTTTCCGTCTACGCTTTCTGTTCCCCGAGCCTGAATAGCCCCCTCAAGTGACTGAAATTGCTCTGCCAAGGACCTTGATGGGCAGTTACGCACGACACAGGAGAAAAAGCTACGAGCAGGTTTATTTTTAAACCGCGGGCTCTCAGGGACACCCCGTCCAGCCGTCCATCAGCAGAAACCCTGGCTGACGGTGTGACGTGCTTGGACCCGCGCTGGACCCGGAGCACAGGGATGGCCGGCCTGGCCCTTGTCCCCGGGGGAGCCCTCAGGGTGCTTGGCCAAGGGCAGAAGGGGCCGGGCGGGAACAGACTCTGACAGCTCAGTGTGATCGACACATTCGTGCCTGCGTTTTTCTCTCCACTAACACATCGATCGCGGTGTGCGGGCACTCTTGAAGCCACCCGGGTAGAGCTGTGAACGTGACAAGGAAATCCCTGCCCCACGGAGCCCACGGTCTAGCGGGGGGACAGAGGATGAACAAGTCAACGAGTCCGTTACCTTCTGTCAAATCACGGTATGTATTACAGAGGAGGAGAAAACAGGGGAAGGGGTGGAGAGGGATGAAGGGTCCAGGGGGAGCTCTCTGAGGAGGGGACGCTTGAGTAGGGACCTGGGGGAAATGAAGCTCTGGGTCATGCAAATGCCTGAGGCGTCCAGAACAGGATGCAGCAGGTGCAAAGGCCCTGAGGTAGGCCTGGCAGGCTGGAGGGAGAGCAACGCCCGGGCTGCCTGACAGGGGAAACACAGGGGATTTGAAGAGCACACCGGAAGCTCTAACCCTGCCCCGAAGAGTAAGTAGGAGTGTGGGCGGGGCGAGGAAAAGCACCTCTGGGGAAGGCCCAGCGCAGGTCGCAGAGCGGCGAGACGACCGGCACATTTGGTGGCGGGAGGCGATAGGAGGCGGAGGGGTGGCTGTGGGGCGAGGGTGGCGGCCGGAGGGGAGCCGGGCAAGGAGGCTGCTTGAGTCGGGGCTCTCCGAGGGAAGCACGAGCAGGCTGTACCACAATCCCATCGCCTGCCACGCGCAGGCGTGGGCCCGGGACGGCTGGCCGTGTGGCTCCAGTCCAAACCGGAAGTCCTGAGAAGCAGGAGGCCAGTGGAGACCTGGTCTGCGTCCGAAGGCCCAGGACTCAGTGGGGTCAACGCCTGAGGGGGCGGGGGCGGGGGTGGCCCAGCTCAAAGCGGAGAGAAAATTTGTCCTTCCTCGGCCTTTTGTTTGCCCTGGATCCTCAGCGGATTGGATGATGTCCACCCGCATTGGACAGGCCAATCTTCTTCATTCAGTCTGCTGATTCAAATGTTAATCTATTCAAGAACCGCACCCCCCCTCCCCCAAACACACACAGAAATAGCTTGTTACCCGCTTTCTGCGCATCCCCCAGCCCAGGCAAGTTGACACATTAGCATTAACCATCGCAGAGGCCCCACCAGGCCGAGGGGGAAGGCACTAACGACCTGGAGGGGGAAGGCGCTAACGTCCTGGTCCTCAGACACACCAGATTCGTTCTTACCCCAGGGCCTTTGCACTTGCTATGCCATTCCTGCAGCCTGCAATGCCCCTCCTTGGATCTCCTCATGGCTCATTCCCTCCCACTCTTTCAACGTTTATTTATTTTTGGGACAGAGAGAGACAGAGCATGAACGGGGGAGGGGCAGAGAGAGAGGGAGACACAGAATCAGAAACAGGCTCCAGGCTCTGAGCCATCAGCCCAGAGCCTGACGCGGGGCTCGAACTCACGGACCGCGAGATCGTGACCTGGCTGAAGTCGGACGCTTAACCGACTGCGCCACCCAGGCGCCCCATCCCTCCCACTCTTTTAAGCCACCAGTCAAATGCCACCTTGTCCCTGAGGGCTCCCCCACCAGCTCTCTATGTGCGAACGCTTCCGGGTACCTTCTACCCCTTCTGCTTTGCTGTCCTCCTTAGCTTCTGCCCATCCTGATGTCGTGCGCGGTACGTCCCAGTTAATCACTGTCTGTCTCCATTACTGGCAACGTACATTCCCCGAGGACAGGAGTCTGTGACTGTTTTCTCATTGCTCTATCCCCAGAGGTGTGTGGCACATAAGAGTGACTCAATGAATATTTGTCAAGCGAATGAGTGAATAGACTTATAAGTCATACCAAGGAGCAGCAGTCTTATTGGCATAATATTGGTATTATCCTCCAAGCAAAGGACCCAAGGAGCATCCTTCCTTCCAAGGAAGGAAGTGACAGGGTCTGATTTAGGAAGATCTTCCCTCTGAATTATAGGAGCCTAGAGGCTGGGGGCAGAGAGGACGCTGTGTTACCCTTGGGATGTGAGCTCATAGGTCTGGACCAGGGCAGAGGCGGCAGAGAGGCCAGAAGGGGAGGGGATATGGGGACCCCGGGGGATCTCGGGGCCTGCCTGGCCTTGGGCAGTGGGGAGTCAGTGGGGGCAGCATGAGCAAATGTCCCAGATGCTGGTGTTGGGGGCTGAGAAATCAGAGCAAGCTCAAGGGGACAGAGACATTCAGAGGGAGCCTGGCTGTGCTGGGGGGGCTGGGGACATCCAGGTCACACAGCAGGTCCCGGAGAGAAAGAGCAGGACCCTGGTGAACTAGGACAAGGGCAGGGGAGGTGAGGGGCAGGGGAGCGCAGAGCCTCAGCGTCTCTGCAGAGGGACAGGGAAGGAAGAGGGGCTGCCCATTGCGGGTCGGCGGGGGGGGGCGGTAGAGCCTGATGCTCAGGCTGTGGGACCCTCTGCCTGCCGCCCCCACCCCCACCCCCACCCCCAGCTCAGACTGGAGCACAGCAGGGCCAACATTTCAAAGCTATGCGAGAGAGAGACAGAGAGAGAGAGAGAGAGAGAGAGACACCCGAGGCTGTGTGCTGGGGACCTGCCCTGGAGAGAAGGTCACAGACAGCTGGCAGGGACCCAGGCCACGAGGGGGCTTCTGGGGAGGGGACGCTCCCAGGACAGGACCTCAGGCACAGTGACGGGGCCAGGGTGACTGCGCCGGGCTGGAGGCCTGCTCCAGGTCTACGGCCAGACCGGCCCTGCCCCAGCCTCCTGCCGAGCGCGGGGCCCGGCCTTGCTGACGACTTTTCAGGATTCCAAGGTGCAGCCTCCTTTCCTTTCTGTCCAGCAGTTCCTGGGCCTCCAGAGGGGCTCTGCTCCCAGGTGGCCGCACGTCCCTGTCGACGGCTGTCGGCGTAGACGTCCCGTCAGGGCTCCTCCGAGAGCTGGCCCGGCCACAGGAGCCAATCAGTCCACATGGAGACAGCCCGTCCAGACGGGGGACGCATTCCCAGCCAAGCCCGCATCGGTCGGCGCGGGCACACGGGCGAGGACAGGAGCTGAGCCCAGGACTGTGCCGGGAAGCGGGAACGCGGCTCTTGTCCGGGGCTGAGCCTGCGGGTAGACACGAGGTGGTTCCTGCCTCTGCCGCTTCCTGTGCTTGTTGGGGAGAAGTGCTGGCCCTCTCTGAGCCCTGGGTCCTCACGTGTACCGCAGGGATGCCAAGAGCACCCGGGGGATGCTGGGAAGCTCTTGGCGCGGGGCCCCGTGCACCGTGGGAGCTCCGGCCGTGGCAGCCGCTCCTGAGATGAGCCAGTTACCCTCCTGTCACTGTGGCCACTGTGCCTCCCGGCCTGGCGCCCCAGGGTGGAGCTCCTTCCAGCCAAGAGCAGCTCAGGTCCCCGGGGCTCAGGACCGAGGATCGGAGGCTGGTGGCCGCCTGGCTCTCAGATGGCGACAGGGGGGCAGGGGGAGGCTGCACCGACCGCAGGTATTTTCTGAAGCCTCCATAATGTGCACTGAGCCCGCGAGCCCCCTAAACCACCCCTCCCTGCCCCCGTCCCATGTCCCAGGCTCGCGAGTGTCCTGGGGACGGGCCCCCTCAGGCCTCAGACAGCGTGAGCACCGCAGGCCAGCGCCCAGCACTCCACCCGCCTGTGTCCCCGTGTCCCCAGGACCCCCTCGCAGAGAAGGGATCGGGGAGGGGAGTGATCCACCTGAGGTCACACAGCGAGGAGACGCTGTGTCAGGTGGCAGAGGCCCGCAGCCGCTGAGAGCCTGTGCCCGGACCGCGCCCTGTCCTGCCCTCACCATGCCGTCCTTGTGCCTTGAGTTACCCACTGTGCCCACTGGGGCCTCACCGCCACCCTGAGTGGCGGGCCTCATCATCCCGCTCTACCAGTGGGGAAACTGAGGCTGGACGGGAGGGAGGAGGCTGGTGCAAGGCCTGGGGCCAGAATGGAGATTGGAACTCGTGGCGGCTGCCTCCAAACCCGGATCTTACCTGGGCCCCTCCCAGCGACCCAGCTGCCCACTCGGAGGGGCCCATGGTCACCGTGGGGCAGAACCAGGGCAGGGTCAGCCCAGAAGCAGGTGAGCCCCGGGAGGAGCCAGGCCTCCCCGCCCCCCAGCTGTGCTCAGGCCCCAGGACTCCCCAAGGGGCTCCCGTCCCAGCCCCGCCCCCCCAGCAGCCTCCAGGCCCCCACCGGGTGCCGCTCCCAACTCTGGGCCCCACCTGCCCGGGAGGCCTGTTCTGCCGTCTCGGAGGGGACAGTACATCCAGCTTCACAGGCCAAGGAAAAGCAGAAACACCTGCCTCCCTGCTGTAAGACCGTCCTGATTTGTCTCAAAAACACGCAGGGGCAGAGGGCGCCTAGATCTGTAATCACCCCGACGCGTCACCAGTCTTGAGTATCACAGCCCGCCTGCCGTCCACCCAGGTCCCCCTGAAATGACTGTGTCCTCCCACCGGCATTGGCACAAGGACAGACTCCTTTCCCAGTGGCAGGGGTGGGGTGGGGTGGGGCTCAGCCCAGCCAGAGGGCTCTGGTTGCCATGGAAACGGGGAGGCTGGGAAGGCTGGCCCCCAGGCAGAGGCCCTGAGTCGGGCTCCGGCCTCCAGAGCCAGGTGTCCCCGGGCCCAGGCCGGGTCTGGCCCTCAGCCCCCTGCAGTGCAGGTGGGAGCGGGTCCCTTCCCGCGTCAGAACCCCCAGCGCAAATCAGATGACCCGGGCTTCTTCTGGATCAGCTTCGTCTGTGCCCCCAGGGCCTGCCAGCAGAAAGGTGAAGTGCAAAGCTGTGTTGGCTGCCTTTGGGCTTAGACACCAGGGCAGCTAGGGCTGCTGGGGGGAGGAGGGGGTGGAGGGCCCAGGACTTGGGGGTGAAAAAGCCCCCGGAGGCCTTGGCTTGGCCTGTTCCTTTCCTGGATGGGAGAGGCGGCCCTGGGGGTTGGGCAGTGTCCCCACAACCGGGCGTGAGCCCCAACTTCCTGCCGCTGCTTCTCTCTGACAGGCACAGCCCCTGAATCCTGGCCAAGCCTTCTGGTGCCTCCTTCCACCTCCTCCCCAGCAGGTGGGCTCCAGGCTGGATGTGCCACTGTCGACCCCAAGTTCCTGCCCTGCCAGTCTTTGTAGGACAACAAAGCTCATCCCGAGCCCTGGAACCTCTTCCTAAGTGGCTAGGGTGGCCATGATGGGAAGGGAGCCACCCTGTGGGTGCTGGGCAGGGATCAGTGTGACCGTCCCGTGCCTGGACATCGCTGTCTGGTGGGCGGGGTGGCCCCAATACGTGTGTCGCCCAGGACACGAGAACCAGTGAGGCCCACAGACCAGTAGAGTACGTATTAAAAGTCGTGATTGAAGCCAGTTAAATCCCGTATGTTCTATCCGCCTCCCTGAACTGATACGTTTTTGAAGTGACCTGGAACGCCAGGTTTCGATCTGGAATTCTCAGACTCCTCAGCCTTGGACTATGTTGTGTCGGGTGAGCTGGCGCCTGACCCCTGACCCCCGACCCAGCCCTCCCTCCCCTCCCTCCACAGTCTCGCCCGCAGCGTGCAGACACCCCGGCCGGCAGGTCCAGCCCTGCACCCCTGCACACGGGGCTCTCGACGGTGTGCACACAGGCCGCGTGGTTCCCCCTCGGGACAGCAGACCCAGGGATGGGGTCCACGCGGGCTCCGGTCGGTCAGGAAGGGAATCGGGGGGTGCGGGCGCCAGACCTTGTCGCCTGTGTCCTGACGGGAGAGGCGCCGCGGGAGGAGGGTGAGGGGAGCCCCCCTCGCTCAGGTCTCCGGGTCGCGGGGTGGATGGACGGAGGGGCAGCGGTGGGGCTGAGGGACCAGGGGGAGGGCGTGGGGACATCTGGGCCAGAGATGACAGGGCCTGAGATGGGCTGGGCGGTGCGGCAGGGGGTGGAATCCAGAGGTTTGAAGTCATAAAAATGGGTGGTCCCTGGGGTGTAGGGGGGGCAGGGGCAGGGGTGCCCCGTTGTCTCTGACTTGGGTGAGCAGGTGCCATGGGGGCAACTCGGGGATGAGAACGGTGCGGGGGGAGCAGGTCTGACAGGAAGCTGAAGGGTTGAACTCAAGGGCGGGGGTGGTGGCCCCCCCGATGGCAGAGGCTGAGCCCCCGGACGGGAAGGGGCAAGAGGCAGGCGGCTTGTCTAGCTCGGCTCTGTATGTCCAGCACTTGGGACCTGCCGGGCACATCAGAGACCCTCGATGTGGATCTCGGCCCAGGGCCTGGGAGGAGATAGAGCCCTGGGGTTGTAAGCGCCTGGACGGGGATGCGCCCACGGGTGTGGTGAGCTCACGCAGGGGGAGGTGCGAGGGGGAGAATGAGGGCTCTGAATTAGCCTGGGGCTTCCGTAGCAAAATATCACAGCTCAGGGGCCCCAACAACAAAGCAGGACGCTGCGAGGTCGGTTCGGCGAGGGCCCTCCTGTGGGCCACAGATGCCACCTTCTCACTGTGTCCTCATGGAGGAAGGAGAGCGAGGCAGTTCTCTTCCTCCTCTGGAGGGGCACGAATCCCATCACAGGGGGACCTCCCTGAAACCTGATCACCACCCCCCGAAGCCCTTCTGCTAATACCAGTCCCCTGGAGGTTGGGACTTCAACATACAAGCTTGGGGGTGGGGACTCAGTCCATGGAGGGCATCAGTGTGACAGAACCGGGAGAGATGGGGGAGGTGGGAGGTGGCTGGAGAGGTGGGAGGAAGTCCAGGAGGCTGAGGGCAGCAGGGGCGGGGCTAGGGAAGAGGCCTCCTCCCCTCGGGGGTAAGGGGGCACACGGTTGCTGGGATGGTGACTTACAAAGCGCCCCGGACGCACTGAGCGTGAGGATACTGATTGCCAGGGGGCGCTGAAGGAAGCCTCACCAGCCTCATCCTCTGCCTTGGGGTGGCCTCGGGGGTCAGGTGTTGAGGTGGGAAACGCAGCCCTCCAACCGAGAGACCTGGTGCGTCTGGGGCAGAGGAGAAGGAGAAGAGGCCGGATGTGGGCCCAGGGGACTGAGGAGGAGCGGCAGCAGAGGGCAGGTTCGGAGAGGGAAGAGGGACCTGCCCGGGACCCACGTGACAGTCCAGGACGGGGGACAGGCAGCGCCGTCGGTCGGAGAGCACATCTGGGGCCGCCCCGCCTTAGATCCCTAAGGAGCCTTAGATGAGAAGGGTCACAAAATCACACTGTCTTCAAGCCCTAGAATTTGATGAAGTCCTTTCATCTTTGGATAATTGAATCACAGAATCTCGGAGATGTAGGTTTTTAAAATCACAGATATTTTATTTATTTTTTTTATTTATTTTTTTTTTTTTAATTTTTTCAACGTTTATTTATTTTTGGGACAGAGAGAGACAGAGCATGAACGGGGGAGGGGCAGAGAGAGAGGGAGACACAGAATCGGAAACAGGCTCCAGGCTCTGAGCCATCAGCCCAGAGCCCGACGCGGGGCTCGAACTCCCGGACCGCGAGATCGTGACCTGGCTGAAGTCGGACGCTTAACCGACTGCGCCACCCAGGCGCCCCTAAAATCACAGATATTTTAAATCTCGAATTGCTTGAAGGTCAAGTTCTTGGTCACCTCCCCCACCTGGTAATGACAACGTGCACCCTGCACTGAGCGCTGCGCACACATTATGTCCTTTCGTCGCCATGACAACCCCGGAGAGTGCGAACTATTATTTTGCCTGATTTTCCAGATGAAGAAACCGAGGCTCCGTGAGTGTAAGTTGTTGCTGAAGGTCGGACGCCTTGTAATCGATGCAGTCGGGACCCGGCCCGGAGCTCTCGGCCTCCGAAGCCCCAGCTTCTCAGCCTCTCGGCCAGTTTGCCTCCTGTAAGGCCTCCCTGCTGAGCGCTCACCTGTCCTCTGTGTACACCTCCAGAGACGGGGAGGTCATTACCGCTCCCCAGGGCCATCCACGCATCCCAACGGTGGCCGCGTCTCTCCTTCGCGGGGCGTCCACCTGTTGTCTCCCCATCCGCCCTGGGAGACCCCACAAGTAGACAAACCTTCACCCGGGACCCCTGGGGGCGGGCAGCTCCCCGAGGTGGGGCAGCGATCGCACAGGAAGGGTGTCAGGGAAGAGAGCCCCTGCAGCAGCCCCTCCCTGGTGAGAGAGAGCGGGGTTCACCTGAGGGAGGGAGTCAGCAAAGCAGGCCCCCTGAAGACCGGAGATGCACCCGGATGACGAGAAGAGTGGGGGGGAGGGGGTGCAGAGCACGGAAAGTACAGTGTAGACAGACTGCCCTGCTCCAAGGGTCAGAGTTAGGGAACCTCGTAAGATGGGCGTCCTCAGTGCTGTGCCTTTGTTTTCTCAGCTCTTCTCCCTGAAAAGTTATTCTACAAAACGTGTCTGTGCCATCCATCCATCCTCCCAGATGGCTCTTTAAATGAAGCTGTTGGTTAAGTGGGAGAAGAAAAGGCAGATTGATTGAGAGGGCTAAACAGGCAGAGCAGCTTGGTCCCCAGGGGAGGCGGCAGAAAGGCGGGGGTGGGAGGGCCCAGCCGGCCTCCCAGGTGGGACCTCGGGCACAGCCATGCCCACATGACCAGGGTCCCCCCAGGCGGCAGCTGGCGGTGCCTGAGCCTCACGGTGCGCCCCGGGAAGGGAGGGGGGTGGTGAGCGCTTTGGATCAACACGTCCTCACACAACCTGTGCACCAGATCCCGTGGCTGTCTTCGTCTGGCTTCTAAACAACCGCAATTGATTTCTTGCAGTTCTCTGGAGACTGCGAGTCCCAGATCAGGGCGCCCCGTGTGGTCAGGTCCTGAGTGGCCCACGGCTGATTTCTCGTAGCCTCACGTGGAGGAAAGAGAGCGAGGTAGCTCTGTGGTCTTACAGGGACTCTGGTCCCCTTCGCCAGGGCTCCACCCCAAGACCGAATTACCTCCTCACAGCCCTGCCTGCAAATACCATCTCACTGGGGATTAGACTTGAACACGCACATTTTGGGAGGAGACCAGAGAGGTACGGGCACTTGCCCACGGTCGCTCAGCTAAGGGAGAGGCCGGCTCACAAGTCAAGCCTGGAACTAACCGACTCCGGAGCCCTGGTGCTGAACCAGGGTATCACACAGCCTCAGGCTGAGTCTGAGTCTCTGGGCCTGGGGCCTAGTATCTGCAGTTTTAAAAGGTCCATCCCACCCCAGGGCATTCTAATGCATGGCTAAGGCTGGGAACCCCTGAGTGGCTCCAACCTCCTCCCTGCGCAGGTAGAGGAATGGAGATCCCCACAGGGGTGGTGCTTGTCCGAGGGTCTGGAACCTACACTCACTCTCCAGTCGGTTCTCCAAGTGTTTACAGAGCCCATCCCCAGGGGGACGAGGGAAGAGACAGACTTGGCTGTTAAGACAGGCACATCCAAGGCAGTCTAGAGGGCAGGGGCTCCATGAAATGTTTTTTGCTCCCTTCTCCTTCCTCAGTGCCGCCCACCCCTTCTAAGCCCGGACTCTAGAGACCTGGATGGATCACCTCTGTCCCTGCCACGGATGGCTTCCCTACGCCAGATGCCCCAGCCTGGTGGCTCTGGGACTGATCTGGAATGGGACCGAAGCAGGGAATGCCTGGGGAGGGGTGCTCCGGGAGGGGACTGCATCAGGCACGGCCAGCAGCTTCCTCTCACGGCAGCCCAACTCCAGGCCCTGCACTGTATTCTTCCAAGTGTCGAATGAGGTATGCTCCACCCAAAGAGGGGGATCAAGAAAGTCTCAAAAATACATAATGCTGGGAAATGGCACGTGCCTCATACTCGGAAGTGGGAGGGAGCTTTGCTTCTCCAGGGGAAAGGGCGTCTGGCCCATTTCTCAGAGGGGCAGTGCAAGGCAAGGGCTGAGGCCCCCTGCTTCATCACCTTCCCCCTAAAGTTGAATTAAGTCATTCCTGCCCTCGTTCATTCACCAAACATACCAAGTATCTACTGTGTGCCAGCCCTGCACCAGGGACACGGCCATGACCGAGGCAGCTATATGCCTGCCCTCTCAGCACGGAGCTCACGCTCTAGCCGGGGAGACAGGAACAGGTAAGTGCACTGGTCATGAAACATAGCAGCGAGGGAAGGGTAGGCCCAGGAGGAGGGGATAGAGGGCAAAAGATGGCGGTGGGGAGAGCTGGGGAGGGGTTCTCTGCAGAGGGATGCCCTGGGGTCCCAGCTCAGAGCAGCCCCACCTTCTTCCCTGTGAACCTGGGTCCTTCTGGGTAGACTGTCACCCAACTGGATGCTGTGACCACTTTTCCAGTCTCTAAGACAGATAATTTGAGGCCCCAGGCTGGCCCCTCCCACAAGATGGGATGACCCCGCCCACAAGCAGGCTGTCCACCCAAAGCCTGTGTGCTTCCTCCCTTACTGCTGCGCTCTGACCTCTCCCAGACTCCTCTGCAGCCCGAGATACCCCTCAGTGGACACAGGGCTCAAACTCATGATGTAAGATCATGACCCCTCAGGGACCCCCACTCTTTTGGGTCTGTGGGGACAGAGCTGTCTTTGACAGGGCATCTGAGAGGCCACTCGCACTTCCTAGGCCTTTTGGGGGCAGTGCTCTGGTCTATAAATGGGCATCATGACCCCCTGATGGGGCCTCCAGAGACTGGGAGGCAGGAGGCCCCTGACTCTGTGCCAGCCCAGGAGACCCGGGAGTGGAAGGAGCTTCACCCCGTGAACCCACAGAGACCTGGCCCCAGACTCTGAGGAGCAAAGGTCCTGTCCTGTCCTGTCCTGAGCCTCCGGCCCTCAGGTGAATGGGCCCCTGCCTTCGGTTTCTCTCTCCCCAGACACGGGGCCTCCCTGGACGGGGACCGCGTAACTGGACCGTGGCCAGAGCTCAGGAGCATATTCTGGAACCCCTGATAGCCTGCAAACAGCGGGAAGTGGGTGCAGACACAGCCAGAGAGCACGGGCTTCAGTCCAATGCATTTGCTCCCCCTTATTAGTCCCGATTCTGCCTCTGGTCCCGGGCGTGGACAGGCCAGTAGCTCTGGAAAGTTCGGAGGATGAGGAACAGGGGCAATCCACAGCCCATGGGCATCTGATGCTGCTTCTGAGAACTAGAACCAGCCAACACCCCCCCCACCCCCGTTCCGGGACATCATGCCTGGGATCCTCTAACAGCTTTGTGAGAAAGACTCCACCATTGATCGCATTTTGGACACGAGGAGGCCGAGGCTCAGAGAAGAGCCATGCTGTCCTCCCCTCATCTCAGAGTTTACCCCTTAAGCCAGTAGGTCTGCTGAGCAGCACCGCCTCACCTAGGCCACAGCCCCCCGGCCCGAGGGAAGACCTGGAAACAGTGACTGTCCTATGCACAGGGTGGCTGCAGAGGCAGGTGTCAGCGGTGAAGGGACACTGGTTGGCCCTGCACCGGCCTTCTCAGAGGCTCATTCTCACGCCTGCCGGGGGAGCACAGACGAAAGTGCTACAAGACCAGCGAAGGGAGAGGAGAACCCACCAGCCTGGGCAGGGGGGCGGGCTTGGGGACGGGAGGCTTTCAGCACGGACTCCGAGGTCGTGAACTACTGGGTTCGGAATCGACTCACACGGGCCCAACAGTTGGACCTGAGAAGTCAGCCTGGGGGGGGGGGACTGCAACCTCCCAAAGGGGTGGGATGCCTTAGAGTGAGGCCAGCCAGAGGGAAACTGAGCCCAGAGAAGGGTCTTAACAGAGCAGTTTAAGGAGGGGTGGATTCAGCCCCCCCCCCCACGGGAGACTCCGCCCTGCATCGGGTTTTACTAAGCAGAAGAAGAAGAAAAACAAACACTCGTGTCCTGGAACTCCGCTGTCCTAAGCCCTTTGCACGTGTTAACACATTCACTTCTCAGAATAACCTTGTTCAAGTGTCACAGAGGGGGGAACTGAAGCACAGAGAGGTTGGGCCACTTGCCCACGGTCACACAGCGATGGAGTGGCACAGCCAGAATTCAAACCCAGGCTGACTGATGCCAGCGTCTGTGCTCTTAACCCCTCCTCTATCATCCTGCAGCGAAATGCAGCCGGACGCAAGTGAGCACGTTGAGTGAGCTCTGGCAGAGGCCGGAAGTAGGTGTGTGATGTGTGCAAATTGTCTTCTATGAAGCGCACTTGGGTCGTTCAGGCTTCCACAGTCACTCAATACCTACCGGGTGTCAGGCCTTGTGCCAAGCACTGGATGGACCGGGGGGAAGGGGTCCGGCTGGGGGGCTATTACCACAGATGGGGAAACAGAGGCCAGGTGATGGAGAAGGGACGTGCCACAGCGCAGGGCAGGGGAGGGCAGGCAGGCTGGGCCCGGCCCCTCCGACTTCCCCCTGCTGCCGGCCCCGGGCTGCGTCTCATCTTTATTGTCAGGCTTCCAGACACGCAGGAATCTGACCTCTGATGGATGCTCATGTGGCCAAGAAGCAGGTGCCACAGGCCAGGGCTGTGTGTAGGGAGACACAACCCTGGTCCGCTGCTTGGGGTCGGGTGGCAGGGGGTGCGTACCTGGGGAACTTTCAGGAAGGAAGGCGATTGGATGACAAAGCCCCTGAGCCTGAGAAACATCGCTTCCCTCGATGTCCCGATTCCACCTGCAGGAACCGTGCTGAGGACGTGGTCTGGACCCCAGGCACACGGGGCCCAGAACGGCCATCGAAGCCTGACGTGCACGAGGAAAGACCTCCATCCTCCACGCGCCGGATGATGGCGAGGTCATTGTTGGCGCATCTAAATGAGGTACAATTACGAAGCTGTTAACATCGTGCTTTTGAGGAACTTTCAGCCATGTGAATCCTGATGGCAAAATGCTGAGAAAGAGAGTTGGATATCGAGTGCGTCCCAGTTCCGTATCTCAGTACGTGCAGAGACAAAACCCAGAGGACGATGATGGTGACGACGGCGTGCTGTTGCGGATGAAGGCTGCTATTTACTGAGCCCTGGCTATACGCCCAGTTTTACTTCCGGTAGCTTGCTTAAACCTCACGACAGCCTTGCGTGGTGGGGACCCTACAGTCCCCGTTGCACAGATGAGGACAGTGAGGCACAGAGAGGTTAAGTGACTTCCCTGGGGCCTCACAGCCGAGATGGGACTTGAGCCCAGGTCTGATGGCCTCTGAAACCCCCCTGTCCTGCCTACTGTCCTCTGCACTGCCAGGCGGGAGGCAGGGTGTGGGGCAGGCGGTGATAGGGGTTCCAAGCACCTTATGGAGAGGGTGGTGGTTGTACATCGCTCGTTTCTCTGAGGACCAGCTCGGCAAGTGGTAATAATGGGGCTTGGACCAGGTCTGCAGACCCTCCGTCCCAAGTCCCTGCCTCCGCTGGGAGCGGCTGGATGGGGCTGCAGAGGGCCAGGCACCTGCTTGGAGCACCAAGCACTTCTAGGACTGCTCCGGGGCTGCGTGGAGGGTGCGCGGAGCTCCCCTGTGACCCCACTGGGCTGAGTGTGTCCCTGCAGAGTCCTCAAGTTTATCCAGGTGTCGCCCTTTGGGCCACAGTTGGAGCTGGGGGTTGGGAGGGGGGGGACAGATGTCAATGGCTGCCTGCCCTAGGCTCGTTAGAGAGGCTTTCGCACCCATCACCTTAAGAGGATCTGGGAGCCACAAGCCGAGGTCTTGTGGGTGCGGAAGCCGTAGTTCCTTCCCCGATTTCTACCCGACACCCCCACCCCCACCCTGCTTCGTGCTCCCCAAATCTCCGGGGCCGAACCCGGGCCGAGGGGCCCCGCAGGAAACTCAGCAGCGGCCGGCTGGCTTTCCACCCAGGTCTGTGCGCTCATTCACACACCGCAAGAGGAATGACGCGAGGCCCCCAGGGTTTTATCCTCCTCGACCTTGAAGACCTTGAACGCGTGACCTCACGTCAGCTGCTGGTGTTGACAGACCGCAATGTCGTCCCAAACGCGGTCCCACCGCCTGAGCTGGGGGTGAGGCTGCCCGAAGGAAGAAGAGGTGGTTAGTTGTGGGTCCCTCCCTCCACCCGTCCCCTCCCGGACGCCACCCCCGCCCTCCCACGCCCTCCTCTGTCCTTGGGACGCTCTACTAGAAGCTTCACTACAGGCCAAGCTTGCCTGCTGGAGCCCGGCCGCCCAGGCCTCTTGCCCAGCAGAAACTGGTGCAGCCAGACCCCTTCCGTGTGGCTCTGCAAGCCTGGAACACACGCGTTCACAGACCCCGGGAACACCGGGGTGTCAGTGTCTGCGTGCGTGCGTTTTCCCTTTAAGAAGCGGGTCCCCTCCCTGATCTCCCAGCCCTGGAGATGAGAGTCTCAGGAATTACCAGTCCCACTTACAAATGAGAGAAGTGAAGGGCGCCTGGGTGGCTCAGTCGGTTAAGCATCGTCCTTCGGCTCGGGTCATGATCTCACAGCTTGTGGGTTCAAGCCCCGCATGGGGCTCTGTGCTGACGACTCAGAGCTGGGAGGCTGCTTCGGATTTTGTGCCTCCCTCTCTCTCTCTGCCCCTCCCCAACTGGTGCGCGCATGCGCTCTCTCTCTCAAAAATAAATAAAACATAAAAAAAAAACCCAAAAAACCCTCAGCGGAACTCATGTTTGATTGACACCAATCCCTGCCTCCACCTGAGAGAAGGTTCCAGAATCTCTGGGCAGAGCAGACAGGAAGGGGTGCACGTGCGGAGCTCAGTATAAGGTTCTAAGATCAGATCTTCCCCCCCCCCCCCCGTCAACACCCGGATCTCCTCTCTGTGCCTTCAGACCCTGCAGAGGTGGAGGAGGGACTCTCTCTCTTGTGAACATTCATTCACCCTTCTCTCACCCACCCATTGCTTGAGCGCCTACTATGTGCCAGGCACTCTTCCGGGCCCAGACACAGAGCAGTAAATGTGGTCAACGTGCCTTCGTGGAGGTGACGTTTCACAGTCGGTCAGATGCCCAGATGACAGTGGCTCACAGATCAGGGGAAAGGCAGCGTTGCTGTGGATGCCGACCCGGCCGGGAAACATCCACACCTTTGCCCGACCCGTGCCACTCAGCTCACGTGCCAGGTGGCCACCATACCCAGGCCCCTCCCCCCACCCCCCCCACCCCCCCAGGCCAGTCTTGTCCACACCTGGGATCCTCAGCCAGCAGATGGGGGCTGCCGGGGCAGCCATGGGGCCACCGTGGTCACCGCAAAGGACGGGTCTGCAAAGCCAGCCTGGGCTCTGCCTTGCCTTCCCCGGACCGCAAGCTGAGCCTTTTAAACTTCATTGTTTCTGCCACGAAAACAGCGCAGAGAACGGGCAACGCAGTTATGTTTTCAGAAACGTGTTCAGGCACGAAGCGTTCGGGCGTCGGCCGCAGCTTTTAACGGATTTCTCTGCCCACCGATCTGGGCCGCTCACACAGCTTGACCGTGAGAATTTCTCATTCTGCCTTCCTTTCTGGGGTGTCTCGCGGGGTTCGGTGGGTCCTTCCAATGCTTCTGGTTGAGGAGTGAGCTTAACGGTCTCCGTCTTGTAGACAAGGAGATGGGGTGGGGGGTGGGTGGTCAGAGAGGTGCAGTGAGTAGTCCCAGGCACACAGCAAGGCCGGGGCAGAGGAGCGGAGGCCCCGGCCACGAGCTCGGGGTTCTGATCTCACTGCCCTTCCTGTCCCAACGCACGTGTAGAAGGCAGAAACGTCTCCGGGCTCCGGGACAACGGGGATGCTTCCTCCGACTCCCAGGTCTCAGCATGGGGCGAGGCCCGTGGCAGGTGCTCCGTGAAAGGTGTGAGTGGATGGACGGATACGTAACTACCTGGCGCACAGTAGGTCCTCCGTCACCAGCAGGCGTGTTAGTAGCTCCGAATCCCACAGAGACCTACACACAGCTCTGGGTGACCCTCCGCTCACCTCTCCTGGCCTGTCTCTGCTCCTGGCTCCCTCCTTTCCTCACCGCTGTCCCCCAACACTGTCCCTCAGTACTGTCCCCCAGCATCGTCTCTCACGACTGTCCCCCAGTACTGTCCCCCAGCAGTGTCCCCCAGCCCTGTCCCCAGCATTGTCCCAGCACTGTCTCCCAGCCCTGTCCCAACTGTCCCCAGTGCTGTCCCCCAGCCCTGTCCCCAGCATTGTCCCAGCACTGTCTCCCAGCCCTGTCCCCTAGCACTGTCTCCCAGGAGTATCCCCCAACATAATTCCCCAAACCTATCCCCCAGCACTGTCTCCCAGCACCTGTCTTCCAAGACTAGCCCTCATCACTGTCCCCAGTACTGGCCCCCAGGACTTTCCCCTAGCATTGTCCCTCACCACTGTCCCCTAGGAGTGTTACCAAGCACTGTTTCTCAGCACTGTTCCCCAGCACTGTCCCCCCACTCCCTCATCCAGGTGAGCCTGAAAGGCAAAAGCGGCCCCAGGATACTGGTGTCACCCCCACGTCTAGCCAGCAGCCTTCGAGCTTGCTTACAAGTTACAGAAGCAAGTGCTGAGCAATCCAGGGTCCCCCTCATTGGGCCACCCATTACGCTCTTGGTGACGGCGTGGCCCGAGGTCACCCTCATAGGGCATCCCTGACAGAGCTTGGCAAGATGATGGCTGAGGTCCTTGAAATCCTAAAATCCTATGATCCTAGCATTTACCTTGAGGTTTTATATTTTAAGATTCTATTTATGCAAAGGTTCTAAGACCCAGTAATGTACGATTCTAGGTTTTGATGACTTCCGGGTTCTAAATGCTGAAATTCTCATGAGCGACCATTTGCCACTGGAAGAACATGCATCAGAACCTCCCAGAAGCCGGAGCGGGTTTTTCCCTCTTCAGGGGCCCCCACTCAGCCCTGTAACCCACCACGGAGACGTGGCTTTTCATGGCTTCGGATGCTAAATGTATTCTGCCTTTCTCAGCACCACACAACTCACCTTATCTCATGCTCTGGTCTCCAGAATGAATAGGAAAGATGACAGATCTTTGGAGATATTCTGCGTGCAGAGAAGCTACGTCCTCCAGGAGGGGATTTGGACACGCGGCGCCCAGTGATCGGGCTGCAGCGAGCCTGGAAGAGGGACTAGGAAGAGACAGAGAAGCGTCCTTCATCCGCCGAGGCTTCTGGGCTGCTGAGGGGACGCGGCAGGAGACTGTTTCCCCTTAGGTGCGCACATCCTGGGAGGAAAGAACGCGCTTGTGCAATAGATATTACTACCCCATTTTATGGAAGAGCAGACTGCAACCCAGAGAGGTGTTGTGGGTTGCCTGAAGCCACAAACGCAGCTGGCAGGCGGCAGTCCCCTGATGTCTCGCCCCTTCCAGGCTGCAGAGCTCAGTGGGAGGGAGTTAACTGGGGAGCCGTTGGGCAGCTGAGGCTTTAGAAGTGTCCCCTCCCCTCACTGATGCCACCTACACCTTCCTACAGGCACTCCGCCTTGACGTGGCGGAAGGACCGCCCTCCCGTTGAGTCAGCCGGTGGCGTTCCTTACGTGTGGGTTGCCAAGAGAGGCGTGTGCGTGCCATGTCATTAACGCACAGTAACCTGGGAGGTAAACACGGGATCTCATCAACACGATCGCCTTGCAGACTCCACGTGGAGCTCTGCTTTGCAGCCCTACGCTATTGCCCCGTCCTTACCGATTAGCAAACCACTAGAAACCGATGGAAAATTTGACTTAACTGGGCCCGTTGTGGTGCGGCTCAGGTGAGCCTGAAATGGGGCGAGGGAAAGGGAAGCCCCGGCCACACGACACGGACGCCTTCTGGGGTCATCGCCTCTCCAAAGGCTATCACGGGGTTCCCCAGCCCGGCCGGCTTTCTCCCCTGCCCACCTGCACCCTGGCCCCAGCCTCCCGTCTCCTCAGCAACATCGCCCCCCACCCTGGCCATGTGAATGGTCATGCTAAAAGGCCAGCCTCACTGAGGACCCGGCAGGGCTCCCTATTCCCTCAAAGTAGCTTGGCATTCGAACCCCTCGTCATGTGGGCTGGCCTCTCTCTCCATCCCATCTCCCTGCACGTACCTGGGCTTCGGCCGCTCTGAGTTTTTGTCCCAGTCTCCTGCCCTGAGGCCCAGCCAGCCTACAGACTTGCACATCTCTGCTCTTCTGCTGTCCCCTTGTCATTCCTCTGGCTGGTTCACCCCCACCACGAAACCCCACCTTGCTTTCCCTCTTCCGGGAAGCCTTCCCTGATAACCCCCAGCAAGTTCCTGCGTATAGGGCCAGAATCGGTGACCTCCTGCCGTGAGCTGCCTAGCAAAACTCGCAGCAGCTCATTGGCTCACGTCCAAACACATTTCTTGCTCGCTTCTGTGAGCAGGCTGTGGGTCGGCTAGGTGGCTCCGCTGATCTTGGCTGGACGCTCACGTCTGGTGGGGCAAGGGAGAGTTCCGTGGCTGCTGGCTGCTGCCGGCTGACCTGGGCTGGGGTGTCGGGAGCATCCTGGCTGGGCTCCGTGAGTCCCTCACGTTCTGGAAGGCCGGGCCGGGCACGTTCTTCCAGCCATGGTAGAGACGCAAGAGGCAGTCCCAGCACACAACCCAGGCGACATCTGCTGACATCCCACTGCCAAAAGCAAGTCATACGGCGGAGCCATATGCTTTCTGTCAAGGGGCGGGACGGTTGCCCAGCCAACAGTGGGGGAGGGCCGCGAAGCTGCCCGGCACGGGGCGCAGATGGAGAGACAGGCTGAGGGACAGGGGCCGAGGACGCAGCCTACTGCCGAGCACTGGGCGTTCACCTCTCAACGCTCCCAAGGCACTGCGACGTAGCAGCCTTTCTAAGACTTTGCATTATGGTTGACATACGATAAACTGCGTGCATTCGGTGCGTATTCGATGCGTTCACTTCGATGACCCGTGAAATCACCACTACAATCAAGTTAATAAGTAGACCTGTCTCAGTCCCCCAGGGTTGCTGTAACGGAAATACCATCCACAGGGTGGCCTGAGCAGCAAACGTGTATTTCTCACGGTGCTGGAGGCTGGGAAGTTCAAGAACAAGGCAGCGCCGGATTTGGTGAGATCTGGGAAGAGCCCACTCCCCGGTTCGTACACAGCCACGTTCTCCCTGGGTTCTCACGTGGCAGAAGGGGCCCTGGGGTTGCTTTGATAAGGGCATCAATCCCAGTCACAGGGCTCCACCCTCACGACCCAGTCGCCTCACCCCCTAAGGGCCCCACCTCCTACTAGCACCAAAAGAGGGGGGCAGGTGTCCACACGTGACTTTTGTGGAAGACACAGACATTCAGTCCTATCGTAATACTCCGCGCCCTCCAACGTTTCCCCTGCCCGTTGGAGATCTCTCCCTCCCATTTCTCACCGCCACACCTCCTCCCCTGCCCCAGCCAACAATCAATCTGCTTTCGGTGACTACGGATCAGTTCTCATGTTCCAGAATATTCTCTCACGGAACCGTGCAGTATGTGCTCTTAACCGGCCAGCTTCTTCATCGGTGTGGTATGTATCAACACATCCTTGCTTTTTATTGCTGAAGAGTATACCATGGCATGGAGAGGCCACGATCCGTTTACCCGTTCACCTGCTGATGGTCACTTGTGTGGTTTCCCAGCGTACGGCTTTTCCAACTAAGGCTGAATATCTGCGCATAAGCATTGCCATGGACATATGCTTTCTTCTCTCCCGGGTAAATACTTTGGAGTGAAGTGACCAGATCTGGTGGCGGTGTAGGGTACGCTTTTGAAGAAATTGCCAAAACTGGTTCCCAAAATGTCTATACTCTGTCAGAGCCCTGCGGGCTGAAGATGGGAGTTCCGGATGCTCCTCATCCCCAGCCCTTGGTGTCGTTAGTTACTTTCCCATCTTCGCGGGCGAAGCGGTATCTCACTGTGGTTTTATCTTGCATTTCTCTAATAACTAACGAGGCTGAGCATCTTTTCACGTGCTTACGGCCTCTCCCTCTCTCTTTGGTGCCGCGTCTATTTTAATTGGACTCTTTGTTTCGTTATTAGTGAGTTTCAAGCCTTCTTCCTGCGTTCTGGATACAGACTGTTCTCAGACACGTGTTTGGAAAACATTTCCCCCTCATCTGCGACTTGTGCTGGGTGAGGCTTTTCCACACACGGATCCCCATTTCCCCCGGCGATCACGGGGAGGGCTTGGCTGAGAGGCCAGTGCTGACAGGATGTGTCAGGGCCTGATCCCCGCCCTCTATAAAAATAATTGCCGAAAATTTGTGAGGAAAGCAACTTCAGAGGGCTCATCAAATTCATCTCCCTGTCCCAGACTGCCCCGACTCCGTGAGGCATGGTCATGGACAGGCATGGCAGGTGGGAGTGGGCGGATCGGGTGCCCTGTCCAGCACTGTTTTGCTGATCCAAGATCTCTCCCCATCCCGTGGGCCGGGCTCATCCGGCCGCTGAGCTCAGCCCCACTTCGGGCTCTGCGAGGCGCTGGAAAGGAGATAAATGGACGCATCCGCATCTGCTCCCAAGTTTCTGATGAATGCAAGTGTTTTCATTCGCCAGGGAAATATCTCAGTGGAGATGGATGGAAATAGAGCCTCGATTGGGAAGAGTCAATTTCCGCTTCTCCCTATGAGGCTGTGGAGGGAGGGGGGGGGTCGGAGGGAGGAGGGGACTGGGGAGAAGCTTGTGTGTGAGCACGCACACACACGCACACACACATGCACACGCAAGACAGCATCACTCCCATGTCCCAGCCGCCTGGGACTTTCTTGCGACACCCTTTCCTCTAAGGTGCGAATACCTCAAACCCGGCAGAAAGCCCTGAGCCTGAGCTGGGAGACTTCACCTCGGTCCCCATAGCTCCATCCAAGCCCTCCGGTGGGGGAGACAGGGCCCCTAGAGCCTCTTGCTCTGAGGCTCAGATCTGGTCCTTAATCCTCCAGACCCCCTCCTCCCTGTCTGGCCTCCTGCAGCCACAAGCTTTTCTCTGCCGCTGCTCCTGCCCGAGCCTGGGAACCCTGCCAGCCTCCTCCTTTCCCTGTAGGACACGAAGGAGAAGCTGTTACCTGCCACTGACATTCCAGAAGGTTAGGGCACAGTGCAGGGAATCACAGCACAAGAAAGAGACAAACTCCCCTGCCGTGGCATTCTGGAAATCTCCCTGGCCATCCTGTCCCCGCTTTGGCCCCTGGCCTGCTGCTCTGGTGGTGTTAAGCCCCGCCCTCACCCCACCTTCCTTTGGATCCCTCTTCCAACCCCCAGGTACCATATTCCCATCAAACCCCTCCCTCTCTGGCTGTCAGGGCCCCGTTCTAATCTCCTGTGGCTAAGGACCCTGCTTTTGCACGTTCCAAAGGCCCAGGAATAACTTTCTTTTACCCAAGAAAACCATCTGCCCCAGACCCTGGCAACTCCGTTCCAAGCAGGCATGAAGAGGTTCTGAAATACAGTGTCACAAGCCTGGCCCTAAAGCCCGGGGCCAAAACGCCTACCGTACCAACTGCTACTCGGGGGGCATGGGCAAGTTCCTTAGCCACTCAGTGCCTCAGTGTCCCCACCTACAGGAAGGGGAAACAGTCTATGATCCATAGTTTCTGAGAGGATTAAATGATCTAAAAAACGTTTAATGAGTTTAGCAGGGTGCCTGACACGTACTAAATGCTCAGTCAATGTCAACCCACACTCTGCCCCTCCGGTCCCCACAAACAATTTGCTCTAAGTGAATCAGGGCTGGCCCCCTTTCTCTGTCGATGGATGCTGCAGGAGAAGGGGGTGCGGAAGGTGAAGGTCAGCCCCTGCTAGACGTGCAGGGAGGAAGGGGCTGTACTTCTGCACGCCCCAAGGACTCGCCACGCACCGTCTTCTGCGGCTCCGAATGCTCAGCCAGGGCCCAGATGGGCTGCAATGGCATCCAGGGAGGCGTGAGGGGCGGAGAGCAGATGGGTGGGCGGGCAGAGGGTCCCGTGGTTGGGGACACACCCTTGGAGGTCGAATCTCTCCAGGGACACACAGCTCTGGAAACTGTCAGTGATGGAGTGAATAAAAGAAGCTCACTCGTGCTCTCCCTTGCTGGTTCCACATGGATTTTTGTTTTTTACTTATTTTTAAATTTTTTCGTGTTTATTTTTGAGAGAAAGAGAGAGAGAGACAGAGAGAGAGAGACAGAGAGACAGAGCATGAGCAGGGGAGGGTCAGAGAGAGAGAGAGAGAGAGTGAGATACAGAATCTGAAATAGGCTCCAGGCTCCAAGCTGTCAGCAGAGCCCGACGTGGGGCTCAACCCTCGGACTGTGAGATCGCGACCTGAGCCAAAGTCGGATGCTTAACCGACTGAGCCACCCAGGCGCCTCAAACACGGATTTAATTGAGCATCTCCTATGTGCCAGGCTCTGCGCTAACACTGGGACACTGCGGTGAACAAGTCAGAAACCGTTTCCACTTCCAGGAAACTTCGAGTGTAGGGCGGAGGAGGGAGACAAACACCAAACAATCAGGTGCGGATTTGATGATTTACAGAGAGAACTCCTGTCCCAGTGGGGGGCAGGAGACAAAGGCGGAAGTAGCTTTCCAGTGGAGAAAGAGAACACAGGAGCTCTCTGGATAAGTTGTGCGGGAGGGACAGGGAGAAAGGACACGCACGAGGCAGAGGGCCTGGCCTGTGGGAAGGCCTGGGCACACAGAGCCTGGCTCACAGGCGGGAGCATGTGGAGACAGGCGGCTGGAGGGTGGTGACCCATGGGGGTGAGACCCAGGATGCAATCAGAAAGGGGCCGTCGTCACCTCCGTGGCAATGACATGATCCGTAAACCTGTCACGAACCCCAGGCCTCGGAGGCCCCCTCCCACGAGTCTCCACCCAGACCTGGGGGGGGGGGGGCGGGCTCCAGACACACCAGGGAGATTCGCACCTTTCAAGAATTCCGGGGGCCTGAGCCTGGTCCCCGGGACCCGCCGCGCAGTAACGCACCAGACAGCTTGTTAAGAAACGGAGAACACGTGAATTAGGAAGAGAAAAGTACCCAAACCCAATATCCCTTAGGATATTCCTTTCCCGACTGGGGCTAGGACGTTCCTCAGCGATTTCAGGGCTGCGGGCGCACGGGCAGGGCCGGGTCCGGCACCGCGGCACCTGCCGAGGAATGATTTATGGCCCCCACACGGGCCGTGGAATCGCGGGGACCCCAGTGCACACCTCCCGACCCTGAGCACCAAAGTGCGGGGAAGCGCCACCAATCCCGCGAGGGTTCCCTGACGAATCGCGCTGAGGTTTAAACGCCAGCTCTCCCGAGGCCAGGGGAACACGAGTTCCGGATGGCAGCAATCGATTTCAAGAACAAGGAGTTACGGTGAGTTTGAGGAACGTGACATAGCACGCGCGTCCGCAGGCGGAACGCTCAGCGTCCTGCAGCGACAAAAAAGCTGGCAGCTGCAGAGAAAGTCCCAAAGCAACAGCTCAGACCCGCTCGCACCTCCCCTTCATAAAAGAAAGGCAAATTTAACTGAAAATGTTTCGTAAAACAAAACAAAACAAAACAAAACACAGGTGTTTCGAAAATGAGTAGTTTGCATTTTTACACCTGCAGACAACGTTCATCTTGCTTCCGTTTCCCCACGAGCCTGTGACAACACCGTCCCGGGGCCGCCATGACATGGGGTTCAGGTCTGTGCACTGGCTTCAATCAGGACCGTTCAGTCACTGTCCCCTCCAGAGCCCGGGGGGCCCCAGCGTGAGGCATTCACCCCATGGGCTTAATTCCGTCCCCTCCATCCAAGTCCATGCTTTTCCTCCAGCCCCCCCTCCTCTGCTCCAGACTTGGGATTCGCATCACTAAGGGAGCGGGGACAGCATCAGCCATGGGTCCGCAACACGAGTCCTGGTCCCTGCTCTGCCGGCCACTCACTGAGTGACCTGGGGTAGGTCACATCCACACTCTGGACCTCGGTTTCCCCAACTGTGCCATGAAGCGTCTGACTGAATGATCTCCTGGGGCCTCCTCCCCAGGGGTCCCCGAATGTCTTGCTCAGATGTTTGTGGGAAACGGCACAAGCCCTACCCTGACGGTCGTCTCTCCTCGGGGGATGACGAAGGACATTGTCCTGGGTTTGAACCGTGAACGCCATCACCAGAAACCGGAAGACCCCCCAGTCACATGCCCCTCACGGTTGCCTGGCTGCAGGGAGCCTTCACCCCCAGGGGGCGCTGAGCAAGATACAGCCCCGAGCAAACAATGAACAAACGAACAAAAAATGTGTCCCTCCCCAGAGATGGGGGTCTTAGGATGAACTGAGCCAGTGACAAGGAGTGAAGCCCCTCCTGGAGGACAGAGCCTTGGGGGAGACGGGCCAACGGCAGGTCAGGAGAGAAACCTGATGGCAGGACAGGGGACACGGGATGGGACAGGGAGTGTCACCAGCAGCAGCGGCAAGGGCGGCAGAAGAACAGCCAAGAATTATAAGCCTGCTGGGCACCAGCATCCTCGGCAAAGCCGCAAGCCCAGGGCCCAGCCCACAGTAGGTGCCCGTGCGGGCGGCGCAGATTAATCCCGGGGCGGCCCGCGAGGTCTATTTTCAGTCTTGGTGAGACAGCACCTCCTCCTGGGTCTGCAGTTCACAGCACAGCTCTTGGCAAACTTCTAACAGTGACATGAAAGGAGAAGGTAGACAGCGCTGCCCACGTCCCCGAGACATCAGTGTCATCCGTGAAGGCCCCGCTGCTGTGTGAAGCTGTCCCCTCATGTCGCTGAGGCCGTTTGGCATCTCTCTGCCCTGAACATAGCTATAAAGCAGACGTCTCTGAAAGGCCCGGAATAAATCCCGCCTGTACGTCCCTGCCCTTCTCAGGCGCCTCTCGGGCCCCAGCGGCGACAACTACTTTGTTTCCATCAAGGTCCAGCTGTTTTAATGGAGGTTTTAAATAACCCCTTTGCTGCCAAGAAATTTATGTCCTGCGGAGACGTGTGTGGCGGCGAACAGACGTTGAGCGAGGTTCGAGGCCCAGCGGCCGTGGGACTATGACCGTGACGTGCCCTCCGTGCCCTTCCGTCCTCTGGGATGTCAGTTTCCAATGACTCAGCGGATGTCACCGCCTAGCGCCAGGCCGTGTGCGGGGCTCTGGGCACAGGGGGAAGGATCCGTCACGTTCCCGTGCCGGAGGAGGTCACGGTCAGATGGGGGAGGCAGACCCGCCAGCGGCACGCACCATCCAGCCGGCAAAGCACCAGACTCCTCAAAGGCGGCCGCTCTGTGAGCACCTCCTGTATACACCTCCGCCCCGTGAGTCCCTACTGTGTGCTGGGCCCAGGGGCTGTGCAACCCTGGAAACGACCCTCCCTGCTCCAAGGTCGTTAATCATTCCCATTTTAGACATGAGGCCACTGCGGCTCAGAGAAGTTGAGGAACGCACTCAGGTCACGCAGCCAGGGAGGCCGGTCAAGTCGGCGTGTGCTCTGGGGACAGCCAGCTTCAGAGCTGCCCACACCCGCCCCCGCAGAAGGAGGCCAGGTCGGCTGGGTGGGCCACAGGCAGGGTGGTCACCGGATCAGGTGGGCCGAGTCTGAAGGCAGGTGCAGGTGTCTCCCGATCGTGGCGCTTCCTCGAGGTCACCCCACATTGGCCCAGCGGAGTTGGGCTGTCCCAGGCCGGCCGCCAAGCAAGACGCAGGGTTTAGGTTCACCTTATACATTAAGCTTGTTTTCACCCGCTCAGGATCCGTCCCCCCGCCTCCTCGATCTGGTCGTTCGTCCTTAAAACCACGCCCCCTTCCCATCATGCACACCGTGTCTTTGGCTGCCACGGAGCCCACCAAGCGGTAAGGGTTAACATGTGACTTGGGCTGGCCAATCAGAAACTTTTATTCCCCTGGACTTAGTGATTGGCTCAGAGATGGGCACGTGACCCACGTTAATCCAATCAGAGCTTGGCCTCGGCCTTTCCCTGAAAGTAACATAAAAAAGGCATTTCCTCAAGGGGCTGCTAAGCTGGTCGCGGGTGGGACTGCCGTCGCTGGTGGCTGTCGGAAGAGCCTGTCTAGAAATGAAGGCAGCACAGGGAAACAACTCTCCGAAAGCTGGAGTGAAAGAGGAAAAGAGGGATGGCCCGGGAGGAGAGTGTGAGCCCCCGAAAGGTGGATGCGTGTAGAGCCAGAGCGCTTCCCGTGTAGACGGCGCACGAGTGCCCCGAGCCCCTGGATGGATGGACGCAGGCCCGAGGCCAGCAGCCCCCAGACATTCCTGTGTCAGGAGCCCCGGGCATTTCATGTCTTGCCTCAACCAGTGTGTGATGTGTTTTTGTTACCATGCCCGATGCATCCCAACCGGACTCCGTGGCCACCGCCCGGAAGCACAGTGCTTGCTTGGCACATAATAGATGCCCAGTAAATGCTTGTGCAATATAGAAAAAAAACACAGGAACCTGGCCATGTCCCCCTCTCTGCCTCCCTCAGCCTCCCCCCTCCTCCCCTCCCACTGCCCCTGGCCACAGACCAGCTACTGGGACCATCACTCCAGGGACTAAGAGGGATGCTTGAGAAACATTCAGCTGCTTCCTCCCCTCCCCTCCCCCACCCTCCCCTGCCCCATCCCTGCAGCAGTGCCTTGGAGGAGGGAACGGGGCTACAGAAGTGAACTGCCCCTGCCCCGAGAGTTGCAGAGAGTTGGGAAAAGCAGGGTCCAGGGTCAGGGCTCTCTGATTCCCGGGCCAGGGCTCCACACGTGGCATCCTGGGTGCTTGGGAGGAGGGTGACAAGGAGCTGCCTGCCATCTCCCTGAGGAGCAGGGACATTCTTCCAGCGAGTGGCGGCCTGAACAGGAGTCACTCAGATGGGCTCTGGGATGCCTAGAAGGGCCGGGCGCTCGCAGAGCACTCTGAGGGCAGGTCCCAGGAGGGGAACTGGGCCCACAGTGGCCAGACTGTCATCCCCCACATTCCCACTGGACACTGAGTTTTAACAGAACCATAACTAAATTTCCATCACCATAGAATGCGTGGATGCCTGGATGAATGAGTGAATGAATGAATGAATGAATTCAAATACATCATTTTAAATGGAGTTCCAGAAAAGTCAAATGACGTGGCCAACACCACACAGTTCGGGATGTCCGAGCAGGTCCAAAGCCCAGGCGTCCACCACTAAGGCCCAGGCTCCTCCCCCCACCCCACCCTGCCCCACAGAGCATGGGAAAGGAGATAGGAAAGGAAGAGGGCAGCATGGGCTGGAGGCATCAGGGAGGGCTTCCTGGAGGAGGGGGACCCCAGACTGGGCCCTGAAGGACAGACCAGAGAAGAGCACATGGGGGGATGAAGCAGCTCCTAGTTTGCTGCCCCCAGTTCTTTAGGCCTCCGGGTCTGGAATTCTCCATGAGGAGGTTCAAGGTCTTCCTGGAACAGGTGCCCCAGGAACCTCTCCCCAGAGCAGGTGGAGTCGAGTCCCGCCCAGGTTGGAGGCGGCTCCCAGGTAGGGGGTGGTGGGCAGGGCGGAGCAGGAGCTCCTGGGCACCTCTGTTCTCTTGGCTTCTGTCCCAGGTGCTGCTGAACGGGAGCGAGGAGGGCAGCATCCTTGCCTGTCTGCAGTGCGGGGACAGCGGTCTCACCCGTGTCCCGAGGAGGTCATCAGACCACGTTCCATCAGCGTGTCAGCCCCACACACTGTGCGCCCCAATCCCGCAGCGTCTCCTCGCGGGACACCTGCACCGCCTGAGGCCCTGCCATTTCCCTTGCAAATCTCCCTGAGGGAGCAGCATCCCAGGGAGGTAAGAATCCCCCTCATTATGTCCCCAGTCAGGGATAGGGGTCCCTTTCCCTCCCTGCTCTGCCCCTGAACCCCACTTCCCCGTAATAAGCCCGGGGTAGGGGGAAACCCCACACAACACAAAAATACACAGCTGCTCAGCTGCGGGGAGGTATTCTTGGGACTATTTCGAGAACTAGTCACCTGCGTCGGTGGGAACTTCATCCCTCCTCTGAACGGGTGAGCTTTCCAGACATCAGCTTGGAAGCTGAGTCTGTGATTCTCTTCCATCTCAAATCCCTCTTTCTTCTTGTCGACCGGCTCTCCCTTCGTGTAGCATTGAACGATGCCCATTCAATGCAGGGCCTGAGGTTGGCACCAGGCCCTTGAGGGTGGCGGAGCATCTCTTAAAACGTGCCCTAGACACCTGTCTTGCCTGCCCCCCACCAACAGCCCTGTGACTGAGACATGTTCCCACCCCCGGGACCCTCTGAAGTCTTCAAGGTTGCAGCAGCAGCCATTTATGTATGGAACACATTTGTTGAGCGCCTACTAAGTGACCGCTGTTGTGTTCCAAGAATCCAAGTTGGCAAAACTGTCACGGTCCCTGGCCTGTGAAGCCCACAGTCTCAGGGGGGAGGACAGAGACTAACCTAGATGAACACAAAGAGGACGTGTGAAGCTACAGATGCTGTCAAGGAGGGGCTCGGGGTGTCATGAAGCAGATAATGGGAGATTTCTCCAGAGGGAGGGGACCGTCTAGCTGTGATCTGGAGAGCGAATAATTATCAGATGAGCCTGAGGCCGAGGAAGAGGGTTCAGACCAGGCAAGAGCCCGTGCAAAGGCCTGGTGGCTGGAGGGATCTTGGTGACCCACAAGGAACTCCAGGGCTGTGGGCTTGGAGGGCAAGGAGAGAACGGGAGCCTGGAGGGGGGAGGGGGGGGGGCGAGACCATGTGAGGGTGTCGAAGGCCGCTCTCAGGATCTGTGTCTTTTTAATTTCAATTTTTTTTTTTTTTTAAATTTTTTTTCAACGTTTATTTATTTTTGGTACAGAGAGAGACAGAGCATGAACGGGGGAGGGGCAGAGAGAGAGGGAGACACAGAATCGGAAACAGGCTCCAGGCTCCGAGCCATCAGCCCAGAGCCCGACGCGGGGCTCAAACTCCCGGACCGCGAGATCGTGACCTGAGCTGAAGTCGGACGCTTAACCGACGGCGCCACCCAGGCGCCCCTTAATTTCAATTTTTTTTAACGTTTATTTATTTTTGAGACGGAGAGAGACAGAGCATGAACGGGGGAGGGGCAGAGAGAGGGAGACACAGAATCTGCAACAGGAGGGTGCATGGGAACATAGTCACTGTCCTCAAAGATCTTACAAGGGAGGGACCCCGACGTTCCTAATGTCGGGAAGGGCCGGGGCCCATGGGATAGTCAGCCGCTGGCTTACGGCTGAGAAAGAGAAGACCAGCCAGGGCCCCTGCGGCTGCCAGCGAGGGAAACCCCATTACCCCAAGGCAGTCAAGGAGTTTGCTGAAGGCCATTCGGTACAGCCACGCCTCACGGGCCCCAGAGTCATCGGGCCTGGGCGTCCGTCCCCTTCCCTGTACGGTCTCTAAATGGTTGCCTTCACCGTGGGCCCCCACACTCCTTCACAGCTCCCAGCAGCTCTGCAAGGCTCTCGGCCTCCTGCCCACGTCGCAGATGAGTAAACACAAATTCAGAGAGGTGAAGACACTCCCCCAAGGTCACACAGCCACAAATAGCAGTGCCCTGGTGTCCATGCCGCTAGTGATGCGCGAGCTTTGAGGATGTTGACCAACCAGACCTTGACTTTGGTGGCAAGGAAGAGGCCCCTCCCATCCCCCCCCCCCCCCCCCCCCACTCAGCCTTCGGACAGGGTAGGCCTGCTGCAGAAATGATAGCTAATGCCCATTTAGGGCTCACTGGGTGCCACGCACAGGCCCCAAGCATTTCACACCCACCAGCTTATGCCCTCTTGACGATAACCACAGAGAGCATATTCCAGCCGTCTGCGGTGTGGACGAGAGCCAGGAGCTGAAGTCCGCGGATATTCGTCAAGTTCGCGAGTCTTCTGGTTGGCTGGACTGTCCTGCCGGCCTGGCCAAGCTCTCTGAGGCTCGTGCCGTCAGCTGGCAGCTCATCGGCGGGTTGGCCTGGCTGACGCTGGCTGGTTTTCGTGCGTATTCTGAGGCCTGATGTGGTCCTCGATTCTCCGGCAGGTGGGCCCGGGCTCGCTCAGATGGAGGTTTCGCGTTTCCAAGAATGGGAACAGAAGTACACCGAAGCCCCCGGGGGCACAGGCTTGGAATCGGCACACGGTCACGGGCCCAAGCAGGTCACCGGGCAGCCCTCGTGAAGGGGGAGGGAAGAAGTTGCACTTTTCGAGGCACGTCGCAGAGGGTGCGGCAGGGTGGGCAGGTGGCGCATTTTTGCCATCGGTCCCCCGGAAGGTGGGCGTCACTGTAGTTGGCCCTAATTTCCAGATGGGAGCACCGGGGCTCAGATGGGCAAAGCGACTCCCTCCAGGTCACACGGCTACTAAAGCGCAGAGGTGAGGTTTGAGCCCAGGTCTGGGCCCTTCTCGATGATCCTGCTGCCTCTTGAAAGCCACGGACAGGGAACCCCGGGGGCCCTGGTAACGTGGGGTTTCCAGGATCCGGAGCAGGAGGCCGTTGGGATGAAGGAGGCCCCAAAGCCTCAGGGGGCCTCTGGCAGCAGGAGGAAAAGGGCGTTTCTCTCCCCAAGAGCTAGAAGGGCTCCTCGGCTGGGTGTCAGACCTTACCCGGCTCTGCCAGGTCCCAGAGGGCACCAGACCCAACTCTGCTGCCACAAGGAGGGTCCTCGTGACGCGCTGGCCCCTGGCATGGCTTTCTCCTACTCCTGCCCATTCATCCGAACACTCAGCTCAAGCGTCTCCTCCTCCGGGAAGCCCTCCCTGATACTCAGGTGAGTCGCCCCCTCTCCCCTTTGTGTTTTGACTGCACCCTGGGCTGTCTCTGGGTTGTCATTGCTGATTTATGTGCTGCTTTCCACCCCCAGGGTCTGTGAGGGCACGAGTCTGCAGAGGGCAGGCAGACCGCCACCCTCCCCCCCCCCCACCTCCGATCACCTCCCTCTGTTGCCTTCCCTGGGCTGCGCTTTGCCCATCTTACCCCCTGGTGTTTCCTTGGGGCCTGCAGGGCACAAAGCAGGATCAAAAACATGGGATGGCAGAAAGCAGGGAGGGAGGAGGAGGAGAGGGAGGGAGGGGAGGAGAGATAAAGGGGCTTCTGCAGGGCGCGGGGCAGGGCAGGAGGTGGAGGGGAAGCTTGCAGATTCATAGGTTGCGAGAGGAAAGGAAACCAGCAAGACACAGACACTGAAAGTGGTCCCACCGTGACCTATGATATTTCGCTTAATCAGAAACAAATTATTCTGCGCCCCGGGTAGATCTAAGAGCGCTTCAGAGTTTGCTCTCGGAAGAGTCTTCTGGAGTGAAACGCCTCCCATGAGACCTATTTCGCGCTGGGCCACGAACGCCCGGATTCTGCAGGTCAGAGAACCGCGGCCCCGTGGCCTGGAAGGGGGGTCCTGCCTCGAGCCCGCCTTTGGGTATCTGCTCCAGCCAGCTGTGTGACCTTGGACGGGTCACTCGGAGCCAGCGACCTCTGCGACCTGCCACCCTGCAGGTGCCTGGCCGGCGAGCCCCCCTCCCGTTCTCACCGGCCCTCTAACACCTGCGGCCGCAGGCCCAGGTCGGAGGTCAGGCCTGCCTCTTTGGGGAAGTCCCCTAGACTGGCCTTCTCTGGACTTGAACAGCTCCGGGGGCGTGGCCTCGAGGCTGCGTGCCGGGCTGTGAGGTCAGACCAGCTGGTCCAAATCCAAGCGTGTCCCTGTTCTAGACCGGTGCTGCTCACAGGGGTGACGGGCTGCGGTGACATGGATGGGCACTTACGGACAAGCGGGCCCCGCCCCCGGCTGGCAGCGAATCTGAGTCTGCACTTGAGGAAGCGCCCATGGTGGCCGGCGGGCACCTGCAGGTGTGAGCAGTCCTGTGGGAGGAGTGACAGCAGGAGTGACAGATGACCGGCAGTGGGGGGGCTCACTTTGCCAGGGCACCTTTGACTCTCAGACACAACCCCACGAAACCTGCAACAGACACACTTCCTGCCCGTGTGATGTGGCCCTTCCCTCCCCGTCTCTGGGGCTGCAGTGCCCTCCCCTGAAAAAGGGACAGTAACAGCCCCCCAGGGTTGTGGTGCAGAGCAGGGAAATCATTTGCATACCGGTGGCCTGCAAGGTGGGGGGGGGGCACGTCCTGTTGTCTCTGCAGGGAGCCTCTCCCGCCCCACCGCTCCCTCCCCCACCTCCCTCCGGGGGTCCCCCCCACAGCCTCCCCAGCTGGCATTTGCTGTCTTCCCGCCCTGGTTCTTTCCTTTGTAATATTTTGTGCTTCTCCATTACTCGTGTTGTTTGGCCGTTTCCCCAGTAGCAGCCAAGAGCTCCCTGAGGGCAGGGGCCCCGGGGGTCTCGTTCACGGCTGCGTCCTGGTGCTTGGCGCCCAGCCCGGCGCCCCCAGGAGCCTACGAGTGCCTGCCGGGTGAAGGGTTCGGACGGGGCGCGGGCTGGGTTGTATCCGTCGGGATGGGTGAGGTGCTGTGACACACAGTCCCGAGTCCCCGTGGCTTCACCCAGGAAGAGCTGGTTTCTCTCCCACGTGAAGTCCAAGCAGGGGAGCTCCCCCCCGGGAAGCTGCTTCCTCCCAGCAGTGATGAGGGGATCCAGGCCCCTTCATCTGTGCTGACGTCATCGATACACTGGGCTTCCAGGCTCCCCAGGGAAGGGCGGTGAGTGAGGGGAAGGTCACCGGGTCATTAACCAGCTCAGCCCAGCGGGGACCGCGTCATCTCCACCCACGTTCCCCAGGTGCCACCTGCCCCCCCCTGGGTGCCCGATCCCACGTGCTCTGTGAAAGAGGAGTGTGACCCAGTCGGCAGCAACTGTCCCCGGCCCTCCGTGGTGGCCGTGGAGGACTCCCGTCGCTTGGGTCCTCTTCCCGAGACCCCTGGGCGCCGAGCCCTCTCTCTGGCTGATGTGATACAGGGGTCAGAGGGCAGGAAGGGAGGGGCGGTTACCCGGGGGAGGGCTGCCCGCGCTGCTCCCCAGACTTGGCTGGGGAGGGAAGAAGTTCTGGGCTGTTCTGAGCCGCCTGTGTTTGGAACCTTCTGCGTCTGCTGGGCTGCTAATTCCGGTGCCATCTGCCTGTGTTTCCAGCCCCAAAGCCCCGGGATGCAGAAATTTCCTTCTGTGGTTCTTAAGGAAAGTTTCAGCGGGGGTGGGGAGAGAGGAGGGAGGTCTCAGAAAGACTTGTTCTCTGAGAAGGAGGCCCTGCCCTGCCCAGGGATGGCCAACCAACCAGGACGTCATGTATATCTGCCTCCTGCTGAGAGATCGAGTGGCCTGGAGGGACGAGGGCACTACAGTGAGTTCCTACCTCCCCCTCACCAGACTGGTGGCTGCCTGGGGCTGAGTCACCTGTCCCCAGTGCCCAGCGCGGGGCCTGGCACAGAACAGGTGCCCGTAAACACGTGCTGAATGAACGACGGAGTAAAGGAATGAGCCGTGATGGAAAAGGAGGAGCGGGAGGGGTGGAATGGGATGTGATGGTAGGCAAGGTGACCGCGGCGTTAAGAGCTTTAATGAATTATCCTGTGGCAGGGACCCTTCTGGGATGGCCCCATGGTCCCCTGCCTCCCGGGATGGCAGGCGGGGCATGACCTGGGACTTGTTTCTCATGAACAGAATGCAGCCAAGGCGATGGATGTCACTTCCGTGTTTTGGTTACAAAAGACGGCGGCTTCTGTCTCGCCGGTCGGCTCTCTCCATTGCCTTCGTGGTGTGTGGGAGACACGCCCGTGGCGAGGGACGAGGGCTGCCTCCAGCCACCAGCCGCCCACAGCCTGGACCCAAGGCCCTCGGTCCGTGAGCTCTCGGGGAACAGCCCTGCTGACCCCTGCACGAGCCCGCCGAGCAGGTCTTTCCCCAGTCGAGCCCCAGACAACATCCTGGCCTCGGCCGACAACCTGACCGTAACTTCGTGTGAGCGCTGAAGCAGAGGGTCCAGCCGGGACAGGGATGCCACCCCCCAATCCACAAAGAACAGGCGGATCTGAAACTCGGAAGAGCCTCTTGAATACAAACCAGGCGTTTCGCTCCATTGCCCACACTCTGCTTCACCCTGAGCTCGTGGGTTCGCCATGGGGAGGGGATGTGCCAACCGTCTAAATGCAGATGGCCTTGGGCCGCGGCGCTCCTGCCGTTCGCGTGGGGAGTGGCGCGGGCCAGTGCGGATAAATAGTAGCGAGACGGTGTCGGGTGGGAGCGGTTTCGGAAGCGGATGCTGGCACGGCTTCCCTTTCCCCGCCCCCACTGCTCAAGGGAAACAGACTTCAGGACGCCCACGAAGACAGCCCCGGAAAAGGACTTCACATCAGGCTCTGGGGCCGGCTGGAAGGGAGGCCCTTGGGGGAAGGGCCTGGAAGGCTAGAAAGCGAGGTGGCTTCAAGGGGACGGCCACCTGGGCCTCCCGGGAGACCCCTTCTCGGGCAGGTGCTGGGAGAGGACCGTCCCTCCCTGCGGAGGGATGATAGCGCAGAAGCCCTGGCCTGAGGGTCGGGCCCCGTGGTGCTGAGGGTGGCTCTCTGTGGGCTCCCCGGGGGCCACCCTGACCCCTCTGACCTCTCGGAGCCCAGCTGCAAGGTGCAGGGTGCAGGCTTTGAGGACCTGTCACTCGTGGAAACCAGGCCTGTAAGAACAGGGGCTCCCAGCTCCCGCTGGTTTCTGTCTTTCCCTCTAAGCATCGGAGGACACTCCTGCCCAGTCCCCCAGTCCCGCAGGAGACGTGACCGCACCTCACACCCCCCCTGGCTGGCACTTGTGTTACTCTTCAGGGACAGTTGTACGGTGGTCAGCGAAATGCGCCCGCTCAACGCGGCCTCCTGCGAGCCGGGCCCAGCTCGCCCACATCCACATCCATCCCGCGCGCTCGCTGCCTCTGCCTCTGCCTGCAAGAGGTGCCCGTCGGGGTGCCGGTCCTGAGCCTGCCGCTGCGGACGAGGGGCCGACGGGGGTGGGGTGGGTGGGTGCGTGGCCCCGCCTCCCCGGGCAGGCCCTTGTGTGGCCCTGATGCATTCGTGCGGATCCCGGTAGTGACGCGGATGCTCCGAGATGACAGCTGACCTGTGTCCCGTGCCTGCGCCACCTCGGGTCCTGTGTCGTCCCTTTCTTTTCCAGGCCTTTCTCGTTCTGTCTTCAAGCTGTGATCCTTGTCTGCGGCCAAAACCCTGAGGCCTGGGCATGTGAAGAGCGTTGCCCAAGATGGCACGACAAGGAAACGACTGGGCCGGATTTTGAACCCCGGAAGCTTGTGCCCTTAACACTGTGTGTATCACATGCCCTTCAGCGAGGCCCCACGACAGACCCAGCTTCCGGCGGGAGACAGCTCACCACGGCCATGCCGTGAGCGCTGGGTTTCAGGTCAAGCTCCCGGATCCCAGGACCTGCCACCACCTGAGGCGCCCCTGGGTGACGACCGTCTGCCTGATGACGTTCCAAAGGTTTCCAGATCAGGGAAGAGGGTCTGAGAAGTCTGGGCCACTGGTGGCTGAGGGACTGCCTCAGGGGTGCCGCTGGCACAGGGACACCCTCCCTTATTCACCCTTGTCCGAGCTGCCCCCCCCCACCCTCCCTTCCCCTAGCGGGGAGGACAGCTCTGCAAACAGTCACCTCTGGCTCAAGCAGAGCCTGGGAAGTGTCACACAGCTGGTCTGGGTGGAGTCCCTTCACCCTGGGGACAGAGTGGCCTCGTCTTGCACCCTGCACACCAGGAGGTGGAGCCCGTGGGGAATGGAGCCCCCCCCCCCCACCGCCTCTTGTGTGGAGACACTTCACCCCCCGGCAGGTAAGGGAGCCCTGACCCATCAGCAGCTTCGCAGTGTAGACAGCGGGTGAAGTGCTTTCAACACTCAGACACTCACTACTTATCTTGGGAAACTCAAGTGTTTTTCTTTTTTTTCTTTCTTCTTCTCTTTTCTTTTCTTTTTTTTTTTTTTTTTTTTTACCCTCTCTCCTTTTCTCCGCTGCAGGCTGCTCAGGGAATAGCAGTGGAGAGGCGAGGGGTTGACACGCAGGGAAAACAGAGGTTTGGGAGATTCGATCAGGCTCCCGGGGCCGTGCTCCGGGCCGAGCGGAACTGAGGGGCTGGGCAGCCGGGACGTAGGCTGAGGGGCAGGCAGGGAAGACGCAGGGGTGCAGCGCTGGGGGAGGTGGGGAGGCCACCACATGAGCTTGTTCCGGTCTTGCAGCTTAGGACAGAGGTTGGGGAAGGAGGTGACAAGCATTTAGGGCAGAATGGCCCTGAAACCAGGTCCCGAGAGACCCCTGGGCTATAGAGGGCCCTCCTGCCCACCCCGGGGTCTCCTCCACTGCTCTTCAGCCACCAAGGGAGGGGGGGGGGGTACTGTGCAGGGACAGGGGACCGTGGGGCTCTGGAAACCCCACTCTGGGACCCTGGGATTCTCTGCCCAGATGGCCCTGAGCCCGCCTTTGGGTAACTGCCTCCCCTCTGGCCTAGGTCTGGGGTCCGGAGGTGGCCCCAAGGGTGAATGCCCCCAGAGTGTCCACCCCGGGCCCGAGGGACAGCTTTTGCGGTGGGATGAGTCACCAAGTCTACGGTCAGATTAGGCCCCCAGCAGAACTGCCACATCTCTGCTTCAGTCCCCACTGTCGGGGACCGAGCTACTTGGTTCTTTCTCCTCCTCCGAATCTAACACCGCTCCAAGAGGCGACCCAGTGAGGGCTTGTTCAGGGGTCATCAGAGAGGGGTAGTGGCTGTCCCGAGGGCCCCCAGCAATGGGGTGGACAGACACCCCCGGGTTCTGGCCTCGCTCAGGTCAGGGCTCTCCAGCCATGCTGTGTTCCTGTCAGAGAGCCTCCTGTGGCCTTCAGGGACCTCGGGAAGACCCACGGTGAGAACTCACGTGTGATCCTTTCGAACAGTACTAGGGCTTGGTGCCCCTCCAGCTCGGGCTCCTCGGGGTGCGGGGACTCCCTGCGGCGGGCGCTCTCCTAGGAAGGGGTCCGCACCAGGGATGCGGGGCTCATTAGCCAGAGCCTGGAAGGCTCTGCAAAGTGGATGTTCTGCTGTGTCCCCGACGACCCCCTTCTCTCATGCCCCCCCCCCCACCACGCGGTCACCCTGCTCTCCTGAGACATGTGGTGGCCTCCACCGCTCGTCAGGCCTTGAAGAGCCTCGGGTCCCCCCCACCCCCCGTTCCGAGATGCTCCGGGCACAGCTGGCGGGGAAGCCGGCGCACTTAGCTTCCAGGTCGGGCGCCGGGCTCCTTCCTGGACTCAGAGCCTCTGCAGGTTCTGTTTCCGTTGAAAATCTCTAAGCAGCTCATCTCTAAGCAGTTCATCGGTACCGGCAGCTGCAGCTCAGAGTCGAAACCGTGGGAGGTTCCGTCTGCAGGGAAGGGAGAGGGCTGAGGAGGCGTGAAGGTTCTGGGCACCCCCACTTTCTCCGAGTCGCACCCTCCCCTGCTGGAAAATGGAGCCCCTAGTCCCTGCCCGCAGGATGAGGGAGGACGCAGCGTGCTGTCCCCTGTGTGCCCTCCAGACCCACCTCACCACCTCCCCTGCTCCCTGCAGGGATGCAAGGACAGGGCCCTGTGCCCCCCTGGGCCCTGGCTTCTGGTGGGTCCTGGAGGCAGCAGAAGAGACCCAGGGCGGGAGGGGGAGGAGTGTTCACTCCCCGGCTCCCTCCCCTCGAGCCCCCGTTGGCTTTGGCTGCAGTCTCCTGTGGTCCCAGCTCCTCTGGAGGCCCCCGTCCCCGTGGCTGCCGCGCTCTCGGGGGTCTGGTAACTGCTCCTTCCCCTGGCCCCTGCAGGCCTGGGATGGACAGGCTCCCCACCGTTGCCAGCCCCACCCCTCCCTGGGTGGCCCAGCAGCCCCTGTGGATTTCCTCTATCCTGTCCCCGCCTTGGTGCTCTGGTGACCGTCCCTCCATTAAACCCCCTTAAGTAACCTCTCCTGTCTGCTCTCGGCTGACCCACAGGCCAATAGTCCAAGATCGGGGAATTTGCTTTGAATTTCCCTGAGGAGAATGGTGTGGGGGCATGAGTGAGACCCAGGAGCTGCTCTGAGTCTCTGGGAAGGGAAATCAGGAACCAGGGACATCCCGCAATTCTCAGCGTCCTGCGTCCCTACAAGGCACTGACTCCAGCACTAAACCAGCTGATGTAATCCTCGGGCTTTGTCTCCGCCTAATTGTTCCGGCACCCCCACACCCTGCTAGTGTGCCTGTGCCTGGGCAGCACGGGGAGGTGGGCTTCCCGGGGAGCAGGCCCTGCTGAGATCCCTGGTCCTGGCCTGTGCCCCCTCTTTCTGGCCCCGGGGTCAGGAAGTGAGTGGGACTGAGGAATTGGATCTCTGGCGGGCGCAAACGCCAGGAGGTTGGGGTGTCTTTTCCCAGTGGGCCAGTTTTGTGTGGCGGAAGGATGAGCTGTGGGACGCTGGACAAGTCGCTCCCCCTGTCTGAGGCCTTGCTTTCCTCCTGTGGGAAATGGGCTCACGCCTGCCTCACAGGACCGATGTGAGCCCTGAGGGAGACGACACCCACGGAGCCAGGTGCTGGGCCCGGACCCCAGCAGGTGTCCACGTGGGTGAGCCCTGTCCACCCCGCAGAGAGCTTGGCATCGACAGCGCCCCTAGAAGCCAGCCCTGCGTCATTCTGCCTTCCCCCTGGCCGTCTCCGCTCCCCCATCCGACAGTCCAGGCGTTGGCCAGACGGCCACCAAGTCCCCTTCCAGCCTGACGGCGCGGGGGTCCTTATCTCCTTACTGAGCAGCAGCCTCAGCCCTAGCTCTCCCCACCGCACCCCAGCCTCGTGAGCATCCAGAGCCCCTGGGAGCCCCCCCTGCTCATCTCCTGGAGCTGCGGGAGGAGAGGGGACCGGCAGTGACCAAGGGCCCGCTGTGTGCGGGCCCTGGGCTCCCAGGGACAGATGTGCCCTGTGCCCTCTGAGTTCGCGTGTGGGCAGGAGGGCGGGAGGCAGAACCCCAGGACAGACACTGGACACGCCCCCCTCCCCCCCAAGGAGCAGGACACTTACCTGGGAGACCCGGGGACAGATGGCGCGGGGTGCACGTGAGCGCGAGGGGAGGCCGCACTGGCCCTCCGGCCCGTCAGCAGCGGCAATACTTAGACTTCTGCAAAACAGGCAATAATTAGACTCCTACAGAAGTCCTCTTGTTTCTCCCTGGGGCCACGAGCCCTTCAGAAGAAGGGATGTTTCCTGCCAGGTCGCCCCCGAAGACGGGTTTGTCACAGGCTATTGTGTAAATCCATTTTTGGCCCATCAGAGAGATGTGATTTATCCACTTGACTGGCCTTAGCGCTCCTTCTCCAAACTCGCAAAATGTGGCTGCTATTAGGAGTCCAGAGAGGAGCTATAAACCATGCGGGGGCCGGGCACGCGAGCTCTGAGCCGCCTGGGGCTGCAGGGGAGAGTCGAGGGAGGGGCTAGGGGGTCACGCCGCTCCGGACAGGACAGGCGTCAGTCCCCAGGGAGAAAACGTGTGCTGTCAGAGAAGGAAGGGCCAGCTCAGGTCCGCTCCCACCACCAGGCTTACTGAGGCCCTACTATGTGCGGGCCTGGGGCGCAGTGGTGAGCGGGGAGCGCCCTGCCCCCAGGAGCCTGAGTCCGGTGCAGGGAGGCAGGAAGGCCAGGAGAATGATGCGGGACAGATGCGGGCCAGACGCAGGGAAGAAAGTACAACAGGGTGATGTTCGGAGTCTGGCTCTGGGCGGGGTGGGCAGTGCCCGTGGTGGGGCCGGTCCGCGAGTCTTTGGGAACCTGGGAGCTGAGGCCGGAAGAAGGAGGAGGAAGAGCCACTTGAGAATCAGAAGGATGGACAGTCAGGTGCCGGGCGAGGGCAAGGGCATCGTGGGCCCTGCGGGGCGAGCTTGCTGTGGGAGCCTGGACGAAGGAGCCGTTAGCTCCACCTGGTGGGAGCAGAGAGGACCTCAGCCAGGGAGTGACACCTGAGCGACCCTGATGAGTGCTAAGAAGGTCACCGGGTGGGTGGGGAAGCCGCGAGAGACACAGACGGAAAGATTCGGACCTGGGCAGGTTCGCATCGTGGCAGAGCAGCCGGCATCGTGTGTGGCTTCAGGTTTCCACGTGAGGCTGGAAGCGTCCAGGGTTGAGTGTGGGGGGATGGGACCCTCTCCCGAGGCGAGGACACTCACCATTTGAGCAGCACACAAATTACAGTCCTCAAGGCTGTCTGGCCCTGTGACTTCTAAGGCCTCTTCCCGCTCTAGAAAACTCCAAGCCAGCAAGGCCGCCTCTGGCTTTCACTGATTGCCCGGTGACGGACTTGCAGCATTTGGCTGCGTCTGTCTTTGGCTTCCTGTCCTCACCCCAGTCATCCAGAGGACCTCCCGCTGCTCCTGCCCTGAGCCCTGGCCCAGCGCCCTGGGGAACAGCACCCCGCACCCCCGGAAAGCCAGCCCCAAACAAGCAGCCCCGAAGCAGCCTCCCTCTCCTATTTTAGATCAACCGGCCAGGCTTCCTTCTGGGAGCAGCAGACACTCGTTTCTCTCCTGGGCTCACAAGATCGGTAGGACCCCGCGACTCTCCCAGCAGGCGACAGAGGGAAAAGTTTTCAGAATTTTAGGCCCTTTGATGGAGAAAGTCTGCCTAATAGATGATTGAGAAGAACCCCGGCTTCCTGAGAACTATCGCGAGCAGTGAGGGCGCCCCGTTCTCCCAGCAAAGCAGAGCCTCGGAGCGCTCCGGCGGAGGTTGAGAAAAGCCTCTGCTTAAAGATGAGTCAGGAGGAGCGCCTGGGTGGCTCAGTCGGCTAAGCGTCCGACTTCGGTTCAGGTCATGATCTCGTGGTGCGTGAGTTCGAGCCCCGCGTCGGGCTCTGGGCTGACAGCTCAGGGCCTGGAGCCTGCTTTGGGTTCTGTGTCTCCCTCTCTCTCTGCCCCTCCCCCACTCACACTCTGTGTCTGTCTCTCTCTCAAAAATAAACATCAAAAAAAAAAAAAAAAAAAAAGATGAGTCAGGAAAGGCAAGCCGGCTGGGGCAGGGAAAGCCTGGCCACACCAGGGGAGGGCCGGTACAGAGAGGGCACCCGCTTCAGGTAAGGATGCACTGGCCTCCAGACCCGAGGGCTGCTCTCACTGCCAAGGGCTTTATGATCAGGATCTCATTTTACCCCCGAAAACCCCATGCGGTGGGACTGCAGCCCCACTGGACAGAGAGGGAAACTGAGGCACAGGCAAGCCAAGCCCTTTTCTGAGGTCTCTGTTGGCGAGGGCCTGGCCCCCAGCCCATCAGCTCCAGCAGCACACTCCTTACCTCTCTGCTCACTTGGTGGGCTTTATACACCAGCAGGATCCTGGAGGGTCAGGTCCTCCTGAACCAGAAATCTGTGCCATTGTGGGAACAGGATCCTGAAGCCATGAGCTTGAGTCTTAGCCCGTTTGCGGCTCTGGAGAAACGGAGATAATAATCCCAAGGTCATAGTCTATTGTGGGGGTTGCAAGGGCAGGTGCGTGTGACACGTGGAGCCTAGGGTCCTGCACAAAGTAGATACTCAGTGCGTCCTGAGTATTACCTAAGATGGTGCCAGCTGCTCCAATAAAGCGACCCCCAAACGTATAATGGCTCCAATGCCACTCCAAAACCAGCGTACTGGACAGGTGGGTGCCACACGATGCCAGGAGGCTGGGTCCCGGATAGCTCCTTGGGGGAGGCACCCACCAATCAGGACTCGGTTTCCGGCTTGCTCCCCTACTCTCCCAGCGCCTTCTTGGTTTGCACGCTTTGCTACCACAAGCTGCTAGGTAGGAGAGGCCCCATGGCAAGGGACAGAGGACAGGTGTCCCTCTGCCGCATCAGGGAGGCAAAAAGGCAAGGAGTTCGTGGGAGGTCCTCAAAGGTCTGAAGTGGATTGGCATATGTCACTTCTGCTCACACTTAATTGTCTGGGATACAGTCACGTGGTCCCACCTACCTGCAAAGGAGTCTGGGAGATGGAGTCTTGCTGTGTGCCCAGAGAGAAGAAGAACCATATTTGGTGAACAGGTGGACAGTCTCTTCCATCTCTGGAAAGATGAAATGATGTCCCGGGAGACCCAGCGGGTTAGTAGCAGAACCCCGGCTCCTGAGCGTGCACCGAGGCCCTTCGCTCCTCTCTCTACACGTCACATTAGAGTGAGGCAGGATCCCAGGGCTGGGGAGTGGACCCAAGACAAAGGCCCACCCGAGCAAGGGGAAGGGAGGCTACCGATGGTCAATGTGTTGTCTCAGTCTCCTTGTAGGAATCATGGGTAGGGGCAGGGAGCCACAGCTCCAGGGCTCTCGACTGTGAAGTTGGTCCAGTTGCAGAGTTGGCCTCAGGGCCCCCTTGGGATCAGTTTCCTGGATTTCAAATAAGGCTACAGCAAGAGGGCACCCCACAGGGGGTCACTTGAGAGAGAAATGAGATTTTTGATGCCCTCATAACTTGCCTTTCCCTCTTAGGATCTTGCTCCTCTACTGGGAAGATAGAATGTGGTCAAGCTAAGGTACTTTGGATGATATTGGTTTCAGGGGTACTTCCTTCCCAGAGGACTCAACAGGACTCAACAGGAAGCTTATGACTACAGAAGATGATTATACAATTCACTGGTTTCAAATCCCTGCCATCAGACACATGAGGACAATGACATTTGAAGATGGAACACCTCATAAATACATAGAACCCCAAAACCCGGAAATCCCACCTCTAGGAATTTAACCCTTGGAAATAGGGATGTACATGGAGAGCTTTTTCATGTAGGATATTGCTTACAACAGCCAAACACTAGACATAATTCACATGTGTTATTACCACAGGAGTTGGGTAGAGTTCTGTATGGTCCATCCATTCAGTGGAAAAGTAGGGGCAATGATTCCACAATTCAAAATCATCGTGTACATATGTAAGCCATTTTGACAATAAATCATACTCATAAAAAAATCATTGTATAGAAAAGCATAAAATAAGGGAAAACTTTGTGACATGTAAGTAAATGTAATCAGAAAATTCTAGAACAGAATGTGTACTATGCCCGCCTTTTTGTGTGGAAAACGTGAACATATAAACACGTTTGACAGAAGTTATTTTTGGTGGTGGCATTCTGGTTTTTCTCTTTTCCTTTTCACCTACCTATATTATCTATAATGAACGTGTATAATTTTTCTGAGAGAAAGAAAATGTTCTTAACATGAAGGTTAGCATTTTGTTGTCCACAGGACTGGACGATACCTAAGGATAAGGAGATCATGACCTTTTTGTGATTTTAAATATTGGACATTAACAGTGTCTGAAAATGAGCTGCAGTCACTGGAGGACGGTCGGACTTCCTTCGTCTTTGAGATCCATGAGAATTAGTTGCTTATTTAAAAACATCTTAGATTATGGCTTTCTTATCCCTGCAGTCCAGTTGTACCTTCCTGAGATAATAAGGATGTCCTCTTGACTGAATACATGTCAAGCATTTCCATCACGCTGCATCAGTCAGCTAATGCTGTGTAACAACCACACAGTAATAAGCATGCGTTTCTCACACGTTGGCAGATTAGCTGGGAAGCGCTCGGCTGCAGGTTTTGGATACGAGGGCATCTTCTTCTCATGGCAGTGGCAGAGGCACCCCTGCCCACATTTCGTTGGCTCAAAGAAGGGACAAGCCAAGTCCAACGTCAAGAGGTCCTGAGGTTCACTTTGCCCTCTGTCAGAGACACCACCCCGTCACGTGGCGAAGTGCCCAGGTACAGGGAGGGCGAAGAGAATAGAACAGAATCTACCATCTACCACCCACGAGTGGTCGCTTTGGCGAGGTCATGCTGCCAGATGGTTGAACGCACACGTTTAAACTAACATTACGCCTCTGTGGGTTTGAAAAGGAATTCTTTGGGGGCGCCTGGGTGGCGCAGTCGGTTAAGCGTCCGACTTCAGCCAGGTCACGATCTCGCGGTCCGTGAGTTCGAGCCCCGCATCAGGCTCTGGGCTGATGGCTCGGAGCCTGGAGCCTGTTTCCGATTCTGTGTCTCCCTCTCTCTCTGCCCCTCCCCGGTTCATGCTCTGTCTCTCTCTGTCCCAAAAATAAATAAACGTTGAAAAAAAAAAAAAAAAAAAAAAAAAAGAAAAGGAATTCTTTGAAAAGCATACTACGAACGAAAGCAAAATTAAAATGACTAATTCCGTTATCTACGGATGGCCCGTTAGGATCTTGGTGCATTGCCTTGAAGGCTACACATCCATCCACATCCATCCACTCCAAGAAGCATCAGCCTCTACGTGTGTAACAAAAGTTGCATCACATTTGATTTGGTTTTTATCCCACCTTTTTTTTTTTTTAAACCTAATCTCATTCTGTGAGCTTTTACTTGCATTAGGAAACATTCTTTAGAAACAGGCTTTTCAGATATGTGCAATAATTTACTCTAAAGATGTGGTGCTACTTCTGGAGACAATCCCCTGTGGTTAGATATTTAGGCTTCCGGGTTGTATTCTGTTACAAACGACACTCTAATGGACGTCATGGAATACAGTCGTAATCAACATACACTGAGCTTTTTCATACGCCTGCCTCCACACCAAGCACCTTCCACGAACGACCTCACATAAGCCTCAAGCTTCCCTTTCCGGTAGGTCCAGCGACGATCCCCATTTACAGATGACAAACCAGGGCACGAAGACGATAAGAACTTGCTCAGGGTCAGACAGCAAAGCACTCAGCCAGTAGAGCTGAAACAGAAATCCAAATCTGATTGATTGGCTAAAGCGTCTGGTCTTAACCACTCAGCTAACCTCCCTTTCTGTGTACCTCCCTGATGATGGCTTTGGGACTAACCCTTCGAAGAAAGATCACTGGGTTTGCACACGTTAAGGCTGTCCGCGCACATTGCCAACACATCTTCTGGAAAGATGTCATTTCAAACTACACCAGCAGTCTAGTCACTCATGGGGGTTACCTGTGTTGTTAGACCCTGTCACAAGTGATGAAGTGATGAGAAGACAGGCCCAGCCCCTGCCCTCCTGGGGTGGCTGGTGTCCCTACTCCAAGGGCAGGGTACGGAAGAGAGAACATTGGACGGTCAGAAAAATAAAGTTGAGGGGTACAGCCGTGACTGGCGTGGCCTTGTGGGTGCGTGGGAAAGGGTCTTCGTGCCAGATCGGCTTATCCTGGAGGCCTTCTCCGAGGAGAGGGCCTTGAGCTGAGCTCTGAATGGCCAGAAAGGAACATCTGGGAAAGAGGCTCCAGGCAAAAGATAGAGCAAATGCAAATTCACCAAGGTGGGTCAGACTCAGAAGTTTGAGGAACAGGAAATGGCAGGTTGGTCTACAGCCGGGGCCGTCAAGGGGCAGGGAGGGATCAGGGAGACCTTGCGGACCATGGGGCGGAGATCAAGTTTTATTCCAAGTGTGGTGGGAAGCCTGAGAAGGCAGCGGCTTCGCGGGTCTGAAAATTAAACCTTCTGCAGCCTCCCCTTTAAGAAAAGGGCTTAGGATTAGGAATCAAAATCAGCTATGCAATTTAATATTTATTCTGAATGAGAAAAGAAATCACAGTAAACTGCAGGTTTCAAAAAGCCAGCAATTACCGAAAACATCACAAAATGTAGGACCCCCCCCCCCACCCCGACTATAGTTTTTTACTTGGAATCCTCACACACCTTCCCGGCTTTGTTCCCTCCTCCCCCCCATCCCCTCCCCCCCAACCCCGAACTGTTTGGGCCTCATCTGCCCTGTTCCCGTCTTCGTAAGACAATGATTTTTGTAATGTCATTTTCTGTGGAGAGACGGGGAAGTGAAGTCAGGTTGTCCTCCTGCGGAGTCTGGTCGTAATGGCTTTCTACATTGACAGAGTTAACACGTTTTCACCTTTACGACTCGCTATGGATTATGTCATGCAAATTTTCGGGATTCTTGTCAAATCTGGGGAACCTGTCAAGATCCTTTTATATGTGGGCAGTGAGCTTTCATGGGCCCAGCCAGTTTTCCTTACAGTGATAATCCTAATTAATCTTTGAGTTGACAATGCTTATTAACCACAGGGCTTGGGGCCCCACCGGGGCCTCAGAAGGGGTGTGGAGGGTGAGGAGTCCCTGATGCTTAAGCTTCTTTAGTCTCTGGCAAGGCCACCTGTGTCTGCAGTGTTCTCATGGGGGAGGAAGATGGTCTGATCACTGGGCTGCTGAACAGAGAGAATAGCAGACTCTGGGGGCAGGGAGGAAGCCGGGAGCCAGTGAGGGGGCTGAGTGGAGGCTCCAGGCTGACAATGGCGGAGGTGAACAATTCGGGGGGCATTTGGGACGTGCTGATCTGGGGATGGAGAAGGGAGGCCTTGAGTAGGATCTCTATCATGTCTACTGTTTGACATCTCCCTTCCTCCCATGTTCTCTGGGGACTGAGGCGGAGGCATGCCTCCCTCCCTGCGCACCATGGCTCCTCACACAGAACCAGAGCCTCACTCCTGCCACCGTGAGTACAACCGGGGGGGGGGGGGACCAACAGGACATCAATCAATAATGACTCAAAGGGGCGGCCAGGCCCCAGCGGAGCCGGAGGGGAGACCTCGTTCCGCGCGCGGGTGAGAAGACGTTGCCAGTGCGTTGGGACCCAGGTTCTCCGTGATAATAATTGTCCTTCCAGCTGGACACTGACCCCCGGAGGCCGGAAGGATTTCAAAATACAGTTGATGGCAGTGGGGAAACTCTGCCTCTCACGCCCCAGCCAGAGAATAAAGGTATTTTCATAAGGCATATCGGTCGCATTGTTGAAGGAGGAAAGAGAGCTCTGCGAGGCCGGCCGAGAGGAGGGTGGGTGTCCCTGCATTTGGGCTGAAGTTGGGGGTCATCGGTGCCCATGAGTGGCCTCTGTCAGCTTTGAAGGCACTGCTGTTCCCACGTTGGACCCGTGGCCAGGGCCACCTGTGCTGAACCCACGCACCCACAGAGTCCATACGGGCTGGGTCAGGCACGGGGTGGAGGGATGAGGCCAGCATAGGACGGGCTATGTGAGGGGCACCGGGCCGGGGAAGATGGCCCCCAGAGACATGGGTAATGTTTGTTCTGGTTTGATTTAGGATGGAAACTCACTGAAAATGCAAAAAAAAAAAAAAAAAAAAAAAAAAAAAAAAAAAAAAAGCAATGAAAAGCTGGAGGGAAAAAACAACGACAAACCTATCTTTCATGATACAAGTAGAACCAAAGGCTGAGTGGCTGGGGATCAGAAGGTTAAGGCCAGTGGGGCAGTTTTAGACTGGGAGGAAAATCTGTGCCTCATTGACAGGCTGACTGCTCCAGATTAAACTGTGTCTCCCCCAAAGCCATATTCATGCTGAAGGGCTAACTCCCAGCACCTCAGAACGTGACCTTATTTGGAGGGAGGGTCTTTGCTGCGGTCATCAAGTTACAATGAGGTCCTCAGAATGGGCTTCCATCCGGAATGACCGGTGTCCTCAGCTAAAGGGCGATCCTGGGACAGACACCTGCAGGGCGAGTGCCGTGCGAGGCTGAAGGCAGCTATGGGGGTGATGCATTACAAGCCGAAGGATGCCAAAGGTGGCCAGGAGCCTGCCAGGAGACGGGAGAGGCTGAGACAGATTCTCCTCACAGCCTCACAAGGAGCCAAGTCAAGCAACACCTTGACCTCGGACTTGCAGCCTCCAGGCCTGGGAGATGGTAAACGACTGTTGCTTGAGCCACCCGGTGTGGTGCTGGCATGCAGCCCTAGCAAACGAACACGGGGACAGTGGATGGCAGACGTGAAGGAGGGCAGGAAGGCGGCCAGGCAGATGCTGGGGAAGAACATTCCAGGCGGTGGAACAGCCGGTGCAGAGAGCCAGCTGCTTCAGAGGCCATGGTGGGGGTACAGACCATGGGCCACTGTGCACCTATGTGCTCTAGACTGAGTGCAATGGGGAGCCACAGCAGGATGTGGGCCTCCCATCCTCACAGGCTCGCCCCGCTCGCAGGGTCGAGAAGAGCGCATGGGTGAGGGGGGAGCAAGGGAACCAGGCGGGGGAGGGGGCTACATTACCACGATGCAGGAGAGAACGATGGTGCCGTGAGCCCGGGGGGTGCAAGCCAGGAGGTGACAGGGGTCAGGCCCTGGGCCTGGGCTGAGAGAGGAGCCCCCAGGGTTGGGGGTGGGGTGGGGACGTGGAGTAAGAAGTGACCACACCGCTTCGGGTCCTATCCACTCACGGGACGGAATCGTTGAGCTCTAGTCAGGAAAGGCGAAACCTCACCTCCAGGGTCCTTGAAGAGCTGGCGGTGACCTTTTGATCAGAGAGAGGACAGGTGAGTTCACGGGACTCAGTTCTGCAGGTCAGCATGGCGGGGTGATGAGCCGAGCCAGCAGCAGGCTGGCAAGCCAATGACATCCTCCACTCCTGGTCCCCTGGGAAAGACGCCTGACCTGGACACCTACTGGGTTTTCCGGGAACACATGCCCCTCCTTGCCCTGGAAGTGGAGACAGGCCTCCAGGGCACGGGAAATAATGCCTTTGCTCTGCAGGTGTCTGAGGCAATGAACCCAAATCGAACTTAAAGACAACTCAGCTCCCTCCCTCCCCGCCCCACCATAGATGGCTGCCCCACCGGAGTGGCGACCGGTCACACAGGAGCCCCGCACAGGAAGTGCCTCCCTGCTAACAAGACAAATGGGACACGAGCAAAAGAGAGAAGAAATTACCCGTTATGAGGGATTACCCGAGACCCGGGGCGGGGGGAGAAACTACCCAAGCAGAACCGAAAGCATCGAGGTTCAAAGGCAATTATCAATGGAGGTCACCGGATGAGAGAAGAGTAATGAGCGGCCGTCCCTCTTTGGAGACAGATGGGACAAAAGAAGGCCTTGCAGAGGTGCATGTCACCTAACAAGCAGCCAGAAGATCCATCAGAACTGGAACGACGTCCACCAGCGAAATGGAGAATCCGCTCCGGGAAATCACTCAAGTGAAACCAGGAAAACCCCAAGTGGTAACGACAAACATGGTGGGGATGAGGGACGTGGAAGGCGGGGCGAGGAGGTGCGGGGCGTGCACAGTGTTGCTGAGGAACAGAACACACGCACACGGAGTGTTCAGAGAATTCTACTGTGTTCTGCTGCTCCCGCCTATGTCTCATGGGCACCTGCTTTGTGGCAGGCGCTGGACCAGGAGTTCAGAGGCCAAGTCAGCTTTGGGACAGCTAACGGCAAGCAATGCGCATGGTTTGAAGAAAACAGGCGACATGCTAAACATCAAAGTAGGAATGGCTTCCGGGGAGGGTGGGCTTGTTCAGTGAGTCCTGTGTCAGACACTGTGGGGTGTGTGTGTGTGTGTGTGTGTGTGTGATCGGCGGCTGGGAGTTCTTCCCAACCAACAAATGATGGAGGCAGAATTCAAAGCCAAGGGGGTCTGCTGCCCAGTTCATCCTCTTTGTCCTTGAACGTGCTGCCTCCAGCCTCACATCCCCTCTGTAAGGGAGGCACTGGCGACGATAAATCCTGGCTGTCTTGCCATAAGGGCTCGTCACAAGGGGTCTGGGTCTCACTGGGGTGGGGAGGGGACAGGACCCATACTTGTGGGATGGACGCAGATGTATGAAGACTGTCAAGGGACGGTTTTCGAGCCCAGGAGGGCGGCTTGGAGGAGCCGTGGGCTCATTCGTGGAGCAAACGCGCTCCAAGGCAAAGGCTATTTGCAGGTTGAACAAGGGAGCGTCTCTCACACCACAGGCCGGGGGGCCAGGATGTGCCGAGAGACTGACTGGGACCACGGCACCGTGGGAGGGGGCAGCAGTGAGAGGGGACAAGAGCTCAGTCCCTGGATTCCACAGTCATTACTAGGCTGAGGAAGGAACCCGGGGGGACACCGTCAGAGTGGCCTCAGGGAAGGAGACCGAAACCAGGTGGGCAGACGGAAAGGGGAGGGCCAGGAGAGCAGGGGCCACAGAAGCCAAGGCAAAGGGTGGGGAAGAGGCCTCAGGTTCCAGGAAGCTGTGGGCCAGAGTGAGGACTCGGGGGTGAGAAGTCATAACGAAGAAGGCAGTCGCAGCAGGAGGGTGGGGACAGAAGGCACTTTGCAAGAGGTTCAGGAGCAGGTGGGGGGGTGAACAAGCAGGGCTTCCCGAGGAGCGGGGGCCCCAGCACTTGGGCACCAGCCCTCCACCCCAGCCCCCCTCCCCGGCGTGTCCCCGGCCACCTGCCGCAGTGGGACAAGCCTGCACCCCACTCCCTACTCCCGCTCCTGAACAGCCAACTTTGCACCTCTGTGCTGGGCTCTCGCGCCCTCCAGCCTTCTCACCACCCAATCTCGTATCGGAACCCAGAACCTTAGTATCGGAAGAGACCCTAAAACTTGCTCAGTGATCATCTCTTTTATGCCACATCCAAAGAAACTGAGGGTCAGAGAACAGGGCGGCACATAGCAGCTCACACGGGTAGGTCGGTCATCCGTTGTCATAGTGAGGCTGCACAGCAAACCCACCCAAACTCTCTGACTTAAGACAGCGGTCATTTCTTTTCACCGTATCTGCGGGGCGGCCGCTGTGGCCCTGCTGATCTCAGTTAGGCTGGGTCAGGTCGGTTCCGTGAGTGTCTCATTCCTCTGAGACCCGCAGTCCAGCCAAGGCATGATCTCCTTATAGGGTCTGCAGAAGCACAAGAGGGCAAGATCAGCCACATGCATTTAAAACCTATGCCTGGGGCGCCTGGGTGGCTCAGTCGATTAAGCGTCCGCTTAATCGTGGGTTCGAGCCCCGCGTCGGGCTCTGCGCTGACAGCTCAGAGCCTGGAGCCTGCTTCGGATTCTGTGTCTCCTTCTCTCTCTGCCCCTCCCCTGCTCATATTCTCTCCCTCTTTGTCTCTCTCTCTCTCAAAAACAAGTGAAACATTAAAAAAAATCAAAACCTACGCCCAAGTCACATCTGCTAACATTCCATTGGCCAAAGGGAGCCATACGACCAAGCCCAAAGTCAAAGAGCCGTTAGTCCACATCATGCACAGCGTTGCTACACGAAGCATTCTCATAAACCAACCAGACCGACGTGCTCACTGCCCAAACGGGCAATCCGCGAAAGGAGATTCAAATAGCCAATAAACAGATGAAAAGATGTTGAATTTCTCTGCTAATCAAAGAAAGGCATATCCAAAGAGAGGCTTGCTTTCCACTCATCAGAAAGACAAAGATTAAGGGAATCGACAAACCCACTTAACTTATTGGAAAATGGGCACCCTCGTGCACCAATGACGGCAGGCGCTAATTGATTCAACCTTTCCAGGAAGGCAGGTTGGCAACGTGTGTCAAAACGTAAAGTGAGCGTGCCTTTTATCCCGGTAATCTCACTCCCAAGGAATTTCTTGATGGAGGCGGTCACATACACTAACAAAAAAGAGGCGTGCTGTGCCGGTTCATTGGAGCATGGTTTACTTTGTGAGATCAAATAGCCGTAAACAGGGCATCGATTTGTTAAAGGAGTGCAAACCTGTACAATGGAATACAATGCAATGACCTAAAGTAACGTCATTTCGGGGGCGCCTGGGTGGCTCGGTCGGTTGAACGCCGACTTCGGCTCAGGTCACCATCTCACACTTTGTGAGTTCGAGCCCCGCATCGGGTTCCGTGCTGACAGCTCGGAGCCCGGAGCCTGCTTCGGATTCTGTGTCTCCTTCTCTTTCCCTGCCCCTCCCCCACTGGAGCTCTGAATCTCTGTCTCTCAAAAATAAAATAAAAAACATTAAAAAAACATTTTTAAATAATGTCATTCTGTAACTAGTGAACGGAAAAGTGATCCATAGCACCTTGTTGAAGGAAAACAGAAAGTAGGTATGAACCCAGAAACTCATTTATTGGTATGAAGAAATATAAAAAAGGATCTGGGCCGAAATCTTAGCAATGGGTCTACTTCGGTGGTGGGACTCAGGGAAATTTCTACTTCTTTATACTTTTCCCTAATGTTTGAAGTGTTTATCATAAAACATGTACTATTTTATAAAGATAAAACTTGAAATGGGGCACCTGGGTGGCTCAGTCGGTTGAGCGTCTGACTTCGACTCAGGTCATGATCTCACGGTTCATGGCTTCAAGCCCCACATCGGGCTCTCTGCTGACAGCTCGGAGCCTGGAGCCTGCTTTGGATTCTGGGTCTCCCTCTCTCTCTGTCCCTCCTCCACTCAATGCTCTGTCTTGCTCTGTCTCAAAAATAAATACAACCATTAAAAAAAATTTAAGGGGCACCTGGGTGGCTCAGTCGGTTAAGCGTCCAACTTCGGCTCAGGTCACGATCTCGCAGTCTGTGAGTTCGAGCCCCGCGTCAGGCTCTGTGCTGACAGCTCGGAGCCTGGAGCGTGCTTCGGATTCTGTGCCTTCCTCTCTCTCTGCCCCAACCCACTCACATTCTGTCTCTGTCTCTCTCAAAAATAAATAAACATTAAAAAAATTATAAAAAAAAGATAAAAAAGATAAAAGTTGAAATGAAATGAAACTAGTTTAAACATTTTGCTCTGAAAACAACCTAGAGGAACGACTATGATAATAACTCACACTAGATTTTAAACAGAAAAATAAATAGCTTTACCATTATCTTTTTAGTTGGTTTTCCATTAACTTACACAGAATGATTTAAAAAAGTAACTTCATTATCCCTGCTTTGGGATTTAATAGAAATTTTAATTTTACCATATATTTCGAAAGTGCTTTATTTAAAATGCTCTTTATTTGGGGGGGGGCAGATGCTGTCTGCCAATCACTTAGAGGTCAGAAGCTATCACTTCTGACCCGTTTCTGCCTGGTGATCATATTCTAAGCATAGTTGCTGATGTACAAGGACTTGACTAGAACCCAAGGGTTCACAAGTGAGCGAGCTTTAGCAGGACTTACACTTCACCCCAAAGGTCCAAGAAACGATAGAAGGCATCCAGAAATAAATCTAGTAAACTATGTGCAAGATCTTTAAGGGGGAAATTATAAAACATTATTGAAGGACATAAAAGAAAATCTGAATACTGGGAGAGATATAGCTATTGGGCAGGAAGGACCGCTAATCCAAAAGATGTCACTCACCCCTCAAGCTAATCAGTAAATGCGATACAATTACAATGTGTAAAATACCCACAGAGCTTCAGGAGAAACATGACAGTCTGAATCAAAGCTGGTAGGGGGAAATAATTTTGAAGAACAAAAACGACTTACCCTCCCAACACCAAGATTTACGGTAAAGTGCCTGCATTTCAGATCCTGGGGTGTTTGCATGGCATAAGGCAAAGAGGCCAACGGAGAGACAGAAAGGGACTTAGATGCACACGGGAGCTCCAAAGACAGCAGAGGAGGTGTTGCAGAGAAGAGGGGAAAGATAGATGGCACAGTAAATAGTACTGGGAAATTGGCTGTATGCAGGGGGAAACGTTTATGTCTTACATGAACGGTAACTGTATAAAGTCAAACTTTACTGTGAAAACTGCAAGAAATAAAACTGAAAAAATTTAAGAAAGTGTCTTTGTGACTTTGAGTGGGAAAGAATTTTTTTTTTTAATGTTTATTTTTTAGAGACAGAAAGAATGTGAACGGGGGGAGGGGCAGAGAGAGAGGGAGACACACAAACCAAAGCAGGTCCCAGGCTCTGAGCCATCAGCACAGAGCCTGACGCAGGGCTCGAACTTGTGAACCGTGATATCATCACCTGAGCTGAAGTCGAACGCTTAACCTGCTGAGCCACCCAGGCTCCCTGAGTGGGAAGGAATTTCTTAAACAAAATGCACAAAAGCACAAACCACAAAGGAAGGAAATAAGAGGATGGAATACAATGCAAAATAAAATTAAAAGCTTCTCTGTCATAAAAGACCCTTTAGTCAAAACTTAAAGAGAAAGACAAGACTTAGAGGAAAGGACATATTTGCCATGCATATCATCAATTAAGAATTATCATCCAGGATATGTAAAAGAAATCCTACAAATGATAAGAACATGACAAGTTACGCAAAAGAGAAGCGTACACAGAGAAAACAGAAACGCGTGGCCAATGATCAAGAGATGCTCAGCCACCTTACTAGAAATCAGAGGGATGCAAATTCAACTAATATGGAACTGTCATCTCACATTCTCATGCATGGCAGGTGGAAATGTAAATTGTTGCAAACACCGTGAGTCTTGGCAACATCCCCTGAAGTTGCAGACACCCAGTACTCAGAGACTCAGCAGCTCCACAGCTAGGAATAAACCACAGAGAAGCTCAGGCACATGGGCACCAGGAGACGCGGGCAGGCGCATTCCTGCACCACCGTGCATAGTAGTGACAAGGTAACAGCCTAAACATCCATCCCTAGAAACATGGCTGTATAAACTGTGATGTCATCAGAAAAGGGAAAACTACAGGGCAGTTAACATCAGTGGATTCTGTCTGCAGATATCAACACGCGTGAATCTTCTCCACACCACGGTGAGTGGAAGACGCGTGTGGCAAGAGGCCACGTATGTACCGGTATAGAACAGTGGCCATGGGGGCAGCTTCGAGCCCCAGCACCAGCACTTCTGGCCGGAGGTTCTCGTCCATGCTACCTTAACTTCTCTGTTCCTCGGTTTCCTCACTGGGGATAAGAACATGCCGTGGTGAGTAGTGAACAGATTACTGCATACAAACAAGGAAGAATGGAGCTTGGTGCACAATTCGCACGTGGCCAAACATTAGCTGTTTTGGAGACCTACGTGTATGATACCTTAGAAATAGTGGTTACCTCTGTGGATGGAGGATGGGGAATGGGATTGGCTTCGGCGCTCAACTGCAGCTGAGACACGGTGTTTCTTTAAAATCAATAAAAATAGTGAAGCCTGGGTGGGTCCATCGGCTGAGCGTCTACTCTTGATATTGGCTCGGGTCATGATCTTCCGGTTTGTGTGATCGAGCCCTATGTCAGGCTCTGTGCTGACAATGTGGAGCCTGCTTGGGATTCTCTCTCTCCCTCTCTCTCTGCCCCTCCCCCACTCATGTGCGCTCTCTCTTCCTCCCTCAAAATAAATAAATAAACAAGTTTAAAATAAAATAAAATAAAGTAAGAATTAAAAAGGATAAACAGGTAGCATAAGAGAGTTCCTTCATGGCGATGCAAAATTTTGTATCTTGATCATGGTGGCCATTCTATGAATCCACGCACGTGATAAAACCGCATAGAACTTCACACGTGCAACACACATACAAACCCGCGTAAATGAATGCATGCAAGAATTGTAAAATCTGAATAAAGTCTGGAGTCTAGCTAGTAGGATCGTGCCAGCATTGGTTGGATCCCTGGTTTTGGTGTTACGCTATAGTTAAGTGAGAAGTATAGTTGGGGTAGCTGGGTAGAGGGTACAAAGGACCTCTCTGTGCTATTTTTGCACCTTCTTGTGAGTCTATAGTTATTTCAAGGTTTAAAGCTATTTCAAAATAAGGGAGAAGAAAAAAGGAATCTGAGGTAGATAAGCAAACTTTAAAATATGTTTGTGGTGGGGGGACGGTGGTGCCTGGATGGCTCAGTCAGCTAAGCATCTGACTTCGGCTCAGGTCATGGTCTCACACGCAGCTCATGGGTTCGAGCCCCACGATGGGCTCTGTGCTGACAGCTCAGAGCCTGGAGTCTGTTTCCGATGCTCTGTCTCCCTCTCTCTCTCTCTCTGTCTCTGCCCTTCCCCCGCTCACGCTCTGTCTCTCTCGGTCTCGCTAAACTGAATAGACGTTAAAATATGTTTGTTGGGTATTTGAGTATTTGCAGCGGTAATAATATAAAAGTAATTATTTATACATTCCCTTATGTTCGGAGATGTATATATACATCAGCAACGTGGTGGTGTGGGTGCTATTATCATTGCCTTATTACAGATAATGAAGCTAATATGCAGAGAGGTTAAGTAACTCACTCGTGATCCCACAGCTCGCACATTACCGCAGTGGGTTCCAACCCAAGCTGCCTAGCCCCTGAGTCAGGGCTCTTAACTGCTTGCTATGCTGTAGCACCTCTCTGTTTTTTATTCCGTATAATTCTCTGTGATTTACTATATATTTAAATTATTTCAGTTTAAAAAAAAATTTTTTTTTTTAACATTTATTCCTCTTTGAGAGACAGAGAGAGACAGAGCATGAGCGGGGAAGGGCAGAGAGAGGGAGACACAGAATCGGAAGCAGGCTCCAGGCTCCGAGCTGTCAGCACAGAGCCGGACGCGGGGCTCGAACTCACGGACCGCGAGATCGTGACCTGAGCCGAAGTCGGACGCTCAACCGACTGAGCCACCCGGGCGCCCCAACCCAGTTAAAAAAAAAAAAAAATTAGAGAACATTTTTTCAAGGTAGGAATGAATAATAAACTTGCTGTACGGAATACCCATAAGAACGAGTTCAGGGATACTTTAAGAGAGACATCAAGTCTGAGGGATGTCGTTAGGGTGTCAGTCTCACTCTGTAAAGTCACACTGGGCACCACACTCTACAGTCTACGACACGCTACAGTGCCCAACGCCTTTCTGGCATCGTGTCACCTGGCAACTGGGAGAGGCCTGCCTCGGGCCCACTTCATGGTTAAGGGGACTGAGCCCTGGAGCGGCACTTGGGCCCGGGTTTGCATGAGGACGGAGCTTCTCTGGTCTTAGCCGCTCACTGCAGCGCCTCCCGGTGAGAGTGAGTCTTTGAGGGGTGGGGGTGGGCCACACTGTCCCCAGCACCTGGGATTTCTATCACCACACGGCCTCCAGCTGCAGAGAGACTGGTCCCACATCCTGGGACGGGCTAGCAGAGACCGGATAGGAGGCCGGCCCTCGGCCCCCAGACAGACCGCTGCCGTGGACCATCGTCACTCTTGGGCTCCAGGTGGGGTCGGCTGAGGCCTTCATCTGGACCGCGGGAGAACGCGACTGCCCCCTCGCCCCCACCCGGTCCTGCTTCGCTCCCTGCCTTGCACAGGTGTGGAGCCCAGGGTGCTTCCTAACACACGCCCTTCACGCTGAGCTGCCCCCCGTCCGCTCCCCGGGGCACCAGAGGGGTCCCAGGAGACCTGGGGACATCTGAGGAGGCCAGGTGAGGCATGAGGGCCTCCAGGGCTCCCCCCACCCCCGGGGCAGAAGCAGAGCTGGGTGGCGAGAACACCGTGAAGCTGCATCAGGAGGGCTGGAGACAGACAGCCTGGCCCCGATGCGTCTTTCCAAGGCTTCGTGTCCTGCCCGCCAAGTGAGTGGGCGGAGGTGGCCCTCGCCAGGGTTCGGATTATTTTTAGCCCCGGTGCCTCCTCGACAGAATCAAGTACTTGAAGCGTTTTCGCTGTGTTGCCCCTGTGGTTCTGCACTGCAGAATTTTGTGACAGGGGCTAGATTCTGCTTTTTCTCCCTTTCTCTATTTGTAACTCCTGTCTCCAGCCGTGAGAACCCGGGGCTCTCATTATCCCCCTGTTGGAAACCAATCTTCTGCCACGCACTTCGCTGCTGCCTCCGCATGGCCACCCCCCAGCTGGGCTCCCATCTGAACCCTCTGTCTCCCCGTGTGGACGCCTCTACCCCGTCGGGTGATGGGCTTCCTGCTTGCGGCAGGCACTTAATCATTGTTCACCGGATCAATGAGCGAGCGAACGAATGGAGGGCTGGAGGTCGATTACACGGACCCCCAGCGCGATGCTCATGGTGGCTCATAATCATTACATTAGTATTAAATGAACAAATAGGTACGGGAAGAACCGTAGAGCCCAGAAACTCCTAATTTATCACGAATCAGGCATGAAGTTTATCTTTCATGCATCTGTGAACAATGTTTCACTGAACCATTTGAAAGCATCAGCAGGATTACGGATGGCAAGTCTGTCCTATTTATATTCATAAATTCATAAATTCATAAATTCATAGCCCCCGAGTTGACTTCCGTGATGAAATAGAACCAGGAGGAAAAGACTCACGTGGTATGAGAGGAAGGTCAAGGTCGGAAGAGGCCTTTTGGCCTACGCTACAGGTAGCCATGAAAATCAGTAGCACAACTTCTGTGGAGGGCCGTCCAAAAGCAAGAAAATGATAACATATTTTTTTAAATTTATTTATTTATTTTGAGAGAGAGAGAGAGAGAGAGAGAGAGAATCCCAAGCAGCCTCTGAAGCCCAGAGCCAGAGCCTGACATGGGCCTCAACCCCACGAACCATGAGCTCACGACCTGAGCCAAAACCGAAAGTCAGATGCTTAACTGACCGAGCCACCCAGGTGCCCCAGTAAAATGACAATAAATGATTGAGTTTTTCTTCCGCATGGACACGGTAACCCCAGGAGGTGAGTATCATCGTCATCTCTCTTTTCCAGAGGAAGAAACTGAGTTTCGTAAGTGGGGTTGAGTCTAGTTCCCCCTTCCTCTTATTTGAAACCCCTTTCTCTGACAATGAGACCCTGGCTGTCATTTTCCTTAATGTATTTATTGACATGGTTGGTCTTTTTGCCCAGTGTCACTCAGCTTCCTGGTGGAGCAGATCGGCAGATGCCTCTAGAGTGTTTCGTTCGGAAAGTTCACTTCCAGGAAATGCTCTTATGGGGGTGATCATGGTCCATGGGGTCCCACGTGCTTCAACTGAATGGCGCACGTCCCATGGACTGTCCTTGTATGTGACCTCGACATCTTAGGCACCGATTGCCTGTCAATCAGAGGGTTTCAGAGCTCCCAGCATTTCCTCTCTCTCTGGGTGAGGCTGAAGACATTTCTGTGGGACCCCAGTCACCGGGTCCACAGCCCTGTGCCACAGAGTGATGGCGACCCCTCCACAGACAGGAAGCTGGTCATGCCAGCCTCCCCCTGGCCCAGCCGAGCAGCCCATGGCGGGTCCGATGATCTTTGCTCAGCCGCCAAGGCCATGGCTCAGTGTCACAGCCCGTAGCTGCCCCTCTGCACTTGTGGAAGGTTGAGTCACCCCTGGGAATAAAGGGCTGGGAGGAGGTCTATTACTCAGACTGAAGGGATCTGCTTTGCGGGCAGGCCAAGGGTGGCGAAGGGACAGAAAGGCAGCTGGGCCTGAAAAGGCAGTCAAGGCTGCCTTGTGAGGTAAGGTGAGGCAGGAAGGGCCTCTCTGCCCATCATAGAGACAGGTGTGAGGAGAACACATGGGCCAAGCCCCCAGCCTACCCCGTGCAGGAGCCGGGACATGGAACGTGACACGCTTCCCCACAGGAGGACGGGATGTTGGCTTCCCTTCTCAACTCACCGGCTTTCGTTTGCGAGACATTTAAGGAGGCCCGTTCTGCAAGTACTCTGAGATTTCGCCACTCCGCGCTCCCCACAGAACATCATATGCCTTTCGCTTGTGTATTTTCTCTTCTAAAATGTCAAGTAGCTCTTTTCTAGAAGTACTGAACAGAGATCACAACGACTGAGAGGATAATTTTATCCCGTTTAGAGGCAACCTGGCAAAAGTGGGAGTTAACAGGCCCACTTGGAGGCCTCACTCCTCACCCGTTTGCCCTCCAGGCCCCTGCCCTCCTGCTCCCCTTCCCACGCGTCAGAGGCACCCCGGAGCTCGCCACCCTGAGGGGATTCATGCGTCCACCAGGGCCCTCGCCAAGGCCTTCCTTCCAGAAATCCAGCTCCCACACTCCCCTGGGCCGAGGTGAGTTGTCGGTTAAAAGGCTTCAGTTGTCTGGAAAAATAAAGACAATGGAAGCTCCCCAAGCCTTGATGTGCGCTGCTAACTGCAGCTGCCTGGTGGCAACATCTAAGAAATCCTTTGTGCCTTGCAGTCCACAGGCTCTTTGGTGCCACCTGCGAGGATTCTGGGCTCTGACGGGTCAGCAGGGACAGTTCAAAGCAAAGATGGCCGACATGGTGGCCTCTGATGTGGAGCTCCGCTCAAAAGGGCATCTCATTCCTAGGGGGGTTGGGGCTGGAGAGAGAGACACCAGCTTCCTGGGGTCTTTGTTACCTGGGCTTCAGGCTTCTGAAGCATTTATAGGTCAGAGATAGTCAAATAGCAACAATTTCATCTTGTTTCACTAATGCATACCTCGTTTCAACTCCACAAGAGTTCTGTGAGGTAGACATGATCCCTGTTTTATGGAAAAGGGGCCTTTGATGCTGTCCCCGCCATCTCTCCTGCCCTCTTAAATCAGCTCTGCACTTTGCCCTGTTCCCTGGTCTGGCCGTGCCCATGATCACCTGCTTCCTCTGCTCAGACTACGAGCAGCCTCTCTCCAGAACTCCTGTTCCTTACCCCTCATCTATCCTACAGATATTTATTGCCAAACTGCTATGTGTTGGGTCTGTATTAAGAACTCCAAATGAGATGGTGAAGAGCTTGTGGGGCGCCCGGGTGGCTCAGTGAGTTAAGCGTCTGACTCTTGGTTTCGGCTCAGGTCATGATCTCACGGTTCATGAGTTCGAGCCCCATGTCGAGCTCTGCGCAGCTGGTGTGGAGCCTGCTTGGGATTCTCTCCCTCCCCTCCTCTCTGTCCTACCCCCCTCCCAAATAAATAAAGAAGCTTAAAAAAGAACTTAGCCACCAGTGTAGACAAAGGATGTTTATGTGACTTCAACGATATGTATTCAGCAAAAGATTTTTTTTTAAGGGAAAAGATAGTGGTTTAAAGAATGAAAGCCATTTTGCCCAACACCCTACCCATTGTGGTGGCATGGGCTGACTTCACAGCCTGGGCCATGTCAGATGTGACACTAAGCACCGGCCAGGTGCAAAAGATGAGGGTGGAGCCAGGGCGCGAGAAGGCAGTCTGGTTAGGGGGAACGATGTAGGCGACATGGGCTGGAGCATCAAGTGGGGAGCAGCTACCCGGGATGAGCACAGTAAAGGGGAGAGAGGGAGTTGTAGGGGACACGAAGTGAAGGTTTATCCAGATAAAGTTTATCCTGGAAACCAGAAGCGTTTGCTGGCATGCCACCCTTGAGGTGCCTTGGGAGTCAGAATAGGGGTGAGGGGAGGGCGGGTGTAAGCAGCCTCAGACCCCCTTGGAGAAACCCTGTGGTTATCAGGTGTAGATTTAGGGGTTCTATGCCATAGCCAATTTTGGAAAAATAGTAGTTGACTCAATGATAATGATAGAAAGGTGTACATAAAAACCGTTGGAAAATTGTATGTCAGACTTTTGCTTCTGGTCCATGATGAACTAACAAGAATGGGATCCACTCTCCCACCTTAATCAATCAGAAAAATGGACAAAACGGCAAATAATTTTTGGACATTAGATACTTGGCCATGCAGAAGTGTTATCACAGGGAGAAGGAAACAGGTGAATGGAGCCCATGATTGCCTGGCTCCCTGGAGGTGGTTTCCAGACTGTAAAGAATGTAGTGAGAACTAAGGGCACCTGGGTAGCTCCATCGGTTAAGCCTCCGACTTCACCTCAGGTCATGATCTCACGGTTCATGGGTTCGAGCCCTGTGTCAGGCTCTGTGCTGACAGTTCGGAGACTGGAGCTAGCTTCGGATTCTGTGTCTCCCTCTCTCTCTCTCTGTCCCTCCCCGACTTGTGCTCTGTCTCTGTCTCTCAAAAATAAATAAATATTAAAAAAAAATGTAGTGAGAACTCAAACAGATCTTGACAACATTGATGATTTGAGAAGAAAAAGGTCATAAAGAGAAAGAGAAAAGCCCAAGGTGGCGAGAATTTGGAAAACAGAATATTGGAGAGGAGGTCACTGTAAGGAGGGAGAACTCCAAAGAAATTCAGAGGGATCCCCTCAAGAAATTGATTTGTGCCTGTTTGAAAAGAGAGTATTCAGAAACATGGAAAGAACCACCAATATAGGGAATGCAAATAAATTCTTGAAACTTACACAGGACTGGGAAGTTTTGCTCTTGTCTACTTGAGTGAAAAGACCTCAATATAAATAAAACATCAGGTAGAATCCTCAGAAGGCTATTACTGGATTAGAAGTCAGTGTTAATTAACCCTAAAGCAAACTCTTCCCTGTATCTGCCATAACAAACTTAAAAGCAAGCCTCAAATGTATCCAACTAATAAAAAATAATTTTACTGCTTCCCAGAAGAAAATTCAATACTCCTGAAAGAGCTATGACAAAATGTAACAGCCCACTACATAGAATCACAATGTCCAGCATAAAGAAATAATTACCAGATGTGCAAGGAAGTAGGAAAATGTTCTTAAGAAGAAGGAAGAGGAGGAAGGAGAGGAGGAGGAGGAGGAGGAGGAAGAGGAAGAGGAAGAGGAGAGGAAAAAGAAGAAAGGGAGAAGGAAAAACAAGAAGAAAGAATGGAACAACAGATATACAATAGAAAGGAATAAAAAATAACAAATATGTTGGAACTAGTAAATAAAGTTGTCAAAATAGCTATTATAAACATACTATATATGTTTTAAAAAACAAAAGATAATAAAAGCAGGCTGAGCTATAAAAATCCAAATAAAATATTTACAGGTGAAAAATATAATTTATGAAATGAAAAAAATATAGGGGATGGAATTAAGAGTGGATTAGATCCTGTAACCGGAATTGTCAATGGAATTGAAAATAAAGCAAAAGTAACTACCCGAGATAAAGCAGAAAGAAAAAAACCCAAAGAATGAAAGAATAAATAGAACATCAGTAAACTGTGAAGCAATATTGAACGGCCTAACATAACTATAACTGAAGTTCCAGGAAAGGATGTGGGGAGGGATGAGAGAGGAAAAAAAATATTTTGAGAATAATTGCTAATGAAACACAGGAAGATGGCATAGTAGGAAGCACCAGGAATCTGTTTCTTCACCTAAACAACAATAGCACTGGCAGAATCTGGCTGATGTAAATGTTTTAGAACTCTGAATATTGAACGCTTGCAACTTCTAGGGAAAGGCTTGGATGATAAACCGAGGTTAATTTCAGTCAACATCAGCTCTTAGCATGGGGGCAGCTACCCATCAATCACCCTCATCCACATGGCAGGCAGCTGTGCACATGAATACAACTTGAAGCAGCTTGAATACAACTTGGGGGATCCAGGATGGGCAAAAGGACGCTGTCCTCTAAATATCAGGAGTCTGTGCTCTGATTGCTGCTTCTGATCACAGAGGTGCAAGCAAAGAGTTGGGCAGCCATTGTTGTGGCACCTGCCCCAACTGTTGCAAGACCCTCCCATCCAGCTGAAGTGATGGCCAGGAACTTTCAACTGGCTGGCATCTTTCACACACACCCTCCCCTCCACTTTTCTTATTTTTCCCTTTTGGAAGCCAGACATTAAAGCCTAGGTCATCCAAAACTATTTGCTATATAGGGAAAATTTTAAAGCAGCCATGCATGCTCAGGGAAAGGCTCAGAAAAGACCTGAGAAGACCTTAAGTTTAACTTCAGGCTGATCCTCAGCACAGAGATGGCCTAGGACTATCAAGAAAAAAAATTAAACAAAGCAGTAACAAAACAGCAAACCCTGGGGAAGGAGGTAAATCTAGTTTCCAGAGTTATTGCATTATTACATTCAAATGTCCAGTTTTCAACAAATAATCACAAGGTTCACAGAGAAACAAGAAAGTATCATCCATTCAAAAAAAAAAAAAATAGGGGCGCCTGGGTGGCGCAGTCGGTTAAGCGTCCGACTTCAGCCAGGTCACGATCTCGCGGTCCGTGAGTTCGAGCCCCGCGTCAGGTTCTGGGCTGATGGCTCAGAGCCTGGAGCCTGTTTCCAATTCTGTGTCTCCCTCTCTCTCTGCCCCTCCCCCGTTCATGCTCTGTCTCTCTCTGTCCCAAAAATAAACAAACGTTGAAAAAAAAAATTAAAAAAAAAATAAAAAAATAAAAAAATAAATCAAAGAAACCACTCCAGGGGCGCCTGGGTGGCGCAGTCGGTTAAGCGTCCGACTTCAGCCAGGTCACGATCTCGCGGTCCGTGAGTTCGAGCCCCGCGTCAGGCTCTGGGCTGATGGCTCAGAGCCTGGAGCCTGTTTCCGATTCTGTGTCTCCCTCTCTCTCTGCCCCTCCCCCGTTCATGCTCTGTCTCTCTCTGTCCCAAAAATAAATAAACGTTGAAAAAAAAAATTAAAAAAAAAAAAAAGAAACCACTCCAAAAGGAAAAAAAAATAGATGGTAAATATGGTAAACAAAGACTTTAAAACAACCATCTGAAAGATTCCCAAAGAACTAAAGGAATGTGTGGAGAAAGTCGAGGAAACGGTGTATGAACAAAACGGAAATATCAATAAAAAGATAGAAGCCCTAAGAACAGACCAAAAAGAAATTCTGGAGCTGAAATGTACAATAAATGAAAGAAAATATTCACTAGAGGGATCCAAAGGCAGGTTTGAGCCGGCAGAAGAAAGAATTAGTAAACTCGAAGACAGGCTAATGGAAATTGTTGAGTCTGAGGAACAGAAAGAAAAAGCAAATGAAGAAAACTGAACTGATCCCACAGGACCTAGAAGAATGCAAGAAATCATCAAGAAGACCAACAGACACACTGTATGAATTCCAGAAGGGGAAGAGAGACAGAGAGAGGGACAGAATATTTACAGAAATAATAGCTAAAAACTTCCCAAAGTTGATGAAAGACATGGGTATTCACATCCAAGAAGCTCAGTGAATCTTCTAAGATGAACTTAAGAGACCTCCACCAAGACACATCATCAAACTTTTGAAAGACAAAGAAAGAATCTTGAAAGCAGCAAGAGAGAAACAACTTGTCACAAGTTGCTGAAAATCAGTAAATTTTCAGCAGACTTCTTATCAAGAGCTTTGGAGGTCAAAAGAGAGTGGGCTGATATACACAAAGTACTAAAAGAAAAGAAAAACACCCATAAAACAAGAATACCATATCTAGCAAAACTGTCCTTCAAGAGTGAAGGAGAAATTAAGACCTTCTCCAGAAAGCAAAAGCTGAGGGAATTTATTACCACTAGACCTTCCCTGTAAGTCATGCTCAACGGAGTCCTGCAGGGTGAAATGAAAGAACACTAAACAGTATCTTGAAGCCATTGGAAGAAATAAAGATCTCAGGAAAGATAAATACATAGGTAATTATAAAAGTAATGTTAATAAAAATTTGTAACTCCACTTTCTGTTTTCTACATGATTTAAGGGACTAATAGTTTTTAAAAAGATTAATCTAAAAGTTTGTATTATTGCAACGTTGTTTGCAACTTGATATTTTGCTTTCTACATAATTTAAGATATCAATGCATTTAAAGGAATTATTAATTTTTGTTTTGGGGTGCAAATTTATATAAATGCAATTTTGTGATACTGAAAACAGGTAGGGACTGAGCTATAAAAGAGCAGAGTTTTGGGTAAATTATTGAAATTAAGCTGGTATAAATTAAAATTAGAGTGTTTTAATTATAGGATGTTAACTGTAATCCCCATGGTAACCACAAAGAAAAACAGCTCTAGAATGTACACAAAGAAAATGAGAAAGGAATTCAAACGTTTCACTACAAGAAAAAAAATCAACTAAACCCAAAATAATACAGTAATACAGGAACAAAAGAGCTCTAAAGTATGTAGAAAACAAATAACAAAATGAAAGGAGTAAGTATGTCTTTCCCATTAATTACTTTAAAGGTAAATGGATTAAATTCTCCAATCAAAAAACAGGTATCAGCAGAATGGATAAGAGCATGATCCTACGAAATGCTGTCTACAACTCATTTTAGATCCAAAGACACAAATAAGTTAAAAAGTAAGAGGATGGAAAAAGATATTCCAAACAAATAGTAATGAAAAGACAGCAGGATGGCTATACTTGTATCAGTCAAAATAGTTTCTAAGTCAACAAAGATTACAAGAGACAAAGAAAGACACTTATATATGAAAGGTTTAATATAGCAGATATATGATTTTTAAATATTCCACCTATTCTGTGGTTTATCTTCTTACTCTGTTGTCATTGTCTTTTGATGCACAAGTTTTAAAATTTTTCATAAGGTCCAGTCTGTCTATTTTTTCTTTTGTTCCCTATGTCTTTGATGTTATAGCCAAGACATCATTGTCAAATCCAATATCGATTCTTTCGCCCTGTTTTTTCCCCTAAGGTTTTACAATTTTAGGTCTTACGTTTAGGTCTTTGATCCATTTTGAGTTATTTTTTTATACATGGTGTGAGGTAAGGGCCCAACTTCATTATTTTGCAGGTAGATGTCCAGTTTCCCCAGAACCATTTGTCAAAAATACTTTCTTTTCCCTGTTGAATGGTTTTGACACTCTTGTCAAAAATCACTTGACCGTACATGTGGGGATTTGTTTAATGCTCTTTATCTATTATTTTGCTCTACATTTCTGTCTTTATGCCTGTACCAATCTGTTGTGGTTACTGTGGCCTGGAAGTGAGTTTTGAAATCAAGAAGTGTGAGTCTTCCAGCTTTGTTCTTCTTTTTCAACATTGTTTTGGCTATTCAGGGCCCTTGAGATCCCATATGCATTCTAGGATGGGTTTTTCTTTTTTCTTTTCTTTTCTTTTCTTTTCTTCTCTTTTCTTTTCTTTTCTTTTCTTTTCAAGCTTATTTATTTATTTTGAGAGGCGAGTGCAGAGAGGGGAGAGAGAGAATCCAAAGCAGGCTTTGTACTGTCGGCATGGAGCCCAATATGGGGCTCGAACTCACAAACCGTGAGATCATGACCTGAGCTGAAGTCAAGAGTTGGATGCTTAACTGACTGAGCCACCCAGACACCCCTAGGATGGACTTTTCTATTTCTGCAAAAAATGTCATATAGATTTTGATAAGGATTGCATTGAATGTGTAGATAACCTTGGGCAGTATTGACATCGTAAAATATAAGGAAATGGAGAATCTGAATAGACCTATAACTAGTAAGGAGATTGAATCAGTAGTCAAAAATCTCTTTGCATATTTAAAGTTAAAAAAAAAAGAAATTTTTAAATATGAACATAGAATTCTATACCCAGTGGGAATATTTGAAAATGGAAGCAATGAAGGGTTTCAGAATAGATGAGAGAATTCAACGACGGCACACCTGTCTTTCAGAAAATGTTGAAGAAAGTCCTCTGAGTACGGGAAAATGATAGCAAATACAAATTAGGATACACACAAAGGAAGGACAAGAGCTTACATGGTAAACATGATATTTTTTATCATATTTTCCTCTTTAAGATAACTGTTTCAAGTATAAACCCTAACAAGGTGTTTTAGGGTTTGTAATATACGTAGAAGGCAACACATACACAAAAGAGCACAAAGCATGATGGGGGAAATGGGATTTTACTGTTATAAGGTTCTTATACTAGTAATTATAGTATTGTAAAGATACTGTAAATACTTGAACAACCAGTAAAAATATCAATAAATAAAAAATATATATCAAATAAACCAACAAGTGCAGATAAACCTATTAAAAATTTAATCAATTCAAGAAAGATCAGAAGTAGGATAAGAGTGCAATGAACAGAGGTGCCTGGGTGGCTCAGTCGTTTAAGTGTCTGACTTTGACTCGGGTCATGGTCTTGCAGTTTGTGAGTTCAAGCCCTGCATCAGGCTCTGCCCTGACACTATGGAGCCTGCTTCGGATTCTCTCTCTCTCTCCACCTCTCTCTGCCTCTTTCTTACTTGCATGGTCTCTCTCTCAAAATGAATAAATAAACTTAAAAAAAAGTTTTTTAAAAAAGAATGAAATGAACAGACAGAACAAACAGAGACAAGGAGCAATATGTTAAATTTAAATCTAACCGTATCCATTATTATCTTAAAAAGAACAACCTAAAGATTCAAATTAAAAGTCTAAGATTGTAAAAAAAAAAAAAAGTCTAAGATTGTAAAAGAAAATTATAAGTGCATTAGAAACAATATATATACATAATGTAATATGAAGAGATGAATTTAGCAAAATTACGACCACAAGAAATTTTAAAAAGCCTAAATAAATGGAGAAATATACAATGTTCATGGAACTGAAAATGCAATATTATGAAGATGTAAGTTACCCCCAAATTGACCTACAGATACAGTGTGACCCCAGTCAAAATCCCAGCTGACATTTGGTTGGAATGGACAAACTGATTGTAAAATTCATATGAATCCAGAATAAATAAAGTGCACTAACAAGTCAACAATAAAAAGGATAGGAGATTTGAGTACACAATTCACCAAAGGAAATATATGATGACAAATAAGCATTTGAAAAGATACTCGACATCATTCTTACTAAGGCAATGGAAATGAAAACCACAACGGGATAGTACCGCACACACACTAGAATGGCTAAAATATTAAAGCTTGACAATATCAAGTGTTGACAAGACTGTCGAACCTCTGAGATCCTCATACAGTGCTGGTGGGAATACAAAACAGTATATTGCACTTTGGAAATCAGCTTGGTCATTCCTCAAAAAATTAAATATGCATACATTGATCATATTTTCCATACCACATGTCTGCCCATTCTATCACTAGGTTTTTACCAAAAGAAAAGAAAGTACGCATCAACATAAAGACTTGTATGAAGATTATTTATAGCTGCTTTAGTCATGACAGTTCCAAACTGGAAAAACTGTCCACCAATCGGTGAATAGATAAATAAAATGTGGCATCTCCATATAATGTAAGACTACTCAGGAATAAAAAGATATAAACAACTGATTTTTGCAACATTGGAAGCGAATGTTACAGTCATTGTGCCGAATGAAAAAGAACACAAATAGACACAAAAGACAGAGTATCGTACAATTTTCTTTGCCTGAAACTTTAGAAAAGGCGAAACCATAGTGACAGAGAGCAGATCCGTCGACAAAGGTTCTGGGTTATGGAAAGAGAATGTAAAGAGGTATGACAGGAATTTGGGGGTTCGTGGAACTGTTCACATCATGATTGTGAAGGTAAGTTAAAAACTGCATACGTGTGTCAAAAGTCACCAAACTATGGCTTCGAAATGCTAGATTGTGTTGCATCTAAGTGATCTCAATAAAAAAAAAAAAAGCTGATTTTAAAACATATACTTAAAGTGCCTTCCAACTTGAGCCCGGACATTTGGGCACATAAAAGATAGGTGGGGAAACTTGTGTCTCCCCCAGATTTGATGCCCACAGAGAGACGTCTCCTCTTAAGGAGCTGAGCAGAAAGAATATCACCTTTCTTCTTTCTGCTACCAACTTCCTGGGGGGAGACATTGGAGTAAGTCAGTTTTCCCCCCTGTGTCTCTAAGGCCCCACTTAAAAAGTTGAGGTGGTTGGACCCTCACAGAGTTGGATGTAATCACCCCCACTGAGACTTGATGACCCAGTCCTGCCTGGGAAACCTGTGCGCACCCTCCCCTGCCAGCGACAGCCCTTTCTCCTTCTTCTTTCCTGGAAATCCCTGCTGCCTGGGCTCTGGGTGCGAGACAAGTTCCTGCTTCGCTTATTCTGGCCGCTCTGCTCAAGAATGGCCTGATGCTGTGTAAGACTGGGGCTTGCATTTCCGGGGACCGGGGGCCCTCTGGGAATCCTGCGCACCTGTCACCTCCTTACCCACTTACCCCAGGCAAAGCACCCTGAGGACAGGAGCACTGAGCCCTGTTTGGCTAAGTGCCCCTCATGCAAATGCGTGCTAACTCACTGCAAGATGCCAACTTGGGCCCTCGCCCCGGGGAACTCGGACATAACTGAAAATATCTTTAACGCCCTATTGATGACTTTCCCCTTCTTGCTCTGTGACAAAATGAAACAGTAAAAGATATCGATTTTTTCCTGGCAGGGAAAGGGGGAGGAAGTCTAGGTCTTAAAATGAAATTATGGTTATGGTCCTCCCGGCAGCATTTCTTCTGTGCCGCCATGACAGATGGCTCTTTAAGTGACAACAGATTTGTATTTCATTAGGACACTTTAGTCAAAAGATCAATGATGCTCTCGGAACCGCTCTGCTGGTCCACGGGGGCGGGCGAGCCTGGTGAGCAGCCTGCAAAGATCCAGCTACAATCAGACAGCTGCCCACAGTGGCTGGGTCTCCAATCACAGCGCATCGATCTCCAAAGCAATGCCCAAACCCAGGGAGTTTTATTGGCCTCCTTGTTCTGTCTTTGTGGAGAGGGGCCTTCTCTAATCAAGCAGCTCTTCCTCCGGGGAAATGGAGGTCTTTAAAGGCAGGATTAATTTTTGGCAGAGTCGGGGGAGGGGGACTAGTCAGGGCCTCATGTCCGAGTGTGCTCCCCTTATGTCATAGCTTGGTCTCCAGGTCTGCACGGTTAGCATGATCCCTGGGTCCCTTTGTGGAGTGCCCGGCTCCCCATTTGCTATTGTGAACCTGAGAGCCGGGAGGGCTTCAGGGGGTCGCACCTGACAAGTGGACGGACTCCAAGACGCCAGAGGGAGAGAAGGGCCAGCAGGTACCCAGGCGGAGGTGAGAAGCCCCAGGGAACAAAGGAGCCATGAGACGACCTCACGGCCTGTGCTTGGACCCCCTTCCTCCGGGTGATAAGGGGCTCCACCACCCTCAGAGACAGCTTTCCCACCACAGAGCTGATTCTGTAATGATCTCATTTAAATTTTTGAATTTACGTGGATACATCTTTAAAAATTAACTTTGGTGGGAGTGGTGCCTGGGTGGCTCGATCGGTTAAGCATCCGACTTCAGCACAAGTCATGAGCTCACAGTTCGTGAGTCCGAGTCCTGCATTGCGCTTCCTGCCGTCAGCGCAGAGCAGAGTCTGTCCCCCTCTCTCTGCCCCTGCCCTGCTCGCGTGCACGCACTCTCTTTCTCGCACACGCTCTCTCTCTCTCTCTCAAAATAAATACTAAAAAAATTAAAACAGGAGGTGCCTGGGTGGCTCACTCGGCTAAGCGTCTGACTTGGGCTCAGGTTATGATCTCACGGTTCGTGGGTTCGAGCCCCACATCAGGCTCTGTGCTGACAGCTGAGGATTCCGTGTCTCCCTCTCTTTCTGCCCCTCCCCTGCTCATGCTCTGTCTCTCTCTCTCTCTCAAAAATAAATTTTAAAAAACGTTTAAAAATTAAGATAAAATAAAAATTAACTTTGAGTTGAAATAGATATACAGTATCCTTTCAAAACAATATCATATCATATATCATATCATACCAAATAGCCCTGTGTATTATATACAGGCACATATGTGTGGTGAAGGAATACAAGCAGGTGTTAGACTTCCTGAGAGTAGTTCACAGCAGCCTTGAGAGGCAGGCTTCTGACTTAGACGGGAGACTACGGCCCCCAGCCGTCAGGCAAAGTGCAGCGTCTGTGGGAAAGTGGCCGAGTGGGGCCCAAGCCGAAGGTCTTCCTTGATGCCAAAGGCCACATGTGTCTGGGCCTGTGCCTCCGTGATCACCTGCTCCTCCCCTGTCCTTTCCTCCGTCTCATCCACCCGGCTGGGCTTGTCTCTCCACGGTTTTCCATCTGGCCTTCCCACATGCACCCGGCCCCTGCCGGCCCCTCCGTCCAGTGAGGACACAGTGCTTCCCAAAATACGCCCCGTTCGTGGGCTGCCAGTGGTTTGTGGCATCCCACCCAGGCCTCCCGGCCTTTTTGACAGGTTTCCTAATAGTTTTAAGGGACGCCGTGGCTGAGGGAGAGGAAGGCCAATCCATTTCAGAGACAGACAGACCTGGGTTCAAATCCCGCCCTAGTGTTTTCTCAGCTTGCTGAGCTCGTCCCTGAGCGAATGACGAAACCTGCAGAGAGGAAGCCATCCTCTGGGGTGTTAGACCCCCAGGCACGGGGTCAGGGCCAGGCACAGGCTCCCGAGAGGCGCTCTAGCAGCGGATGGGGGTGGGGAGGACGGACAACGAAGGACGGTGAGGAGGAGGAGGATTTGGGAACCAAAGGGCCCGAGTTGGAATGCTAGCAAATTCATTGACAGCTGGGTGACGGGGGGTCAGACGGCTTACTTCTCTGTTTCATCATCTGTAAACTGGAGGTGGCCATTCAGCGTAGTGAACACGGGCATTTAGAACAGTACCAGAACTCAGTAGGTATTAGCTGCTGTGTGCCAATCGGTTAGTCCTAGGCTCACGCTGAGCCTCTGACACTTCCTGGCTGTGCAATCTTGGGTTAGTTACTCAACCCCCCTGAGCCCCACCTCCCAGGGCTGCTGGGAGAGCAGGGAAGTCCCACGCTCGGTCCAGGTGTGCTTGGACCGAGGGGCTTGGTCCGGGTGTGCACCTGCGAAGAGACCCCGGGGTGCTCCGAGAGGACAACCCGCCAGCCGCCCGGGGCCCGAAGGGGCTGGCGGGAGACGAGGCATTTATTTGCAAGAGGGATGGTTGGTTATTCCAGAAAGGACGTGGAGGAAGGATACATCAATCACAGCCCTCCCTCCCAACTTTGTAAACATCATTGATTTGAGGCGGGAGTCGCTCCAGGCTGCAGGTGCAACGGCCTCTGAACCTGCCCTCCTGGAAGGTTCGAGATGAGGAGCGCGGCTGGTGAGTGAGAGGCATGAGGGTGAAGCTATAGCACGAAGACTTTGGGGGAGACACCAGGAGGGATACCCTTCCTGCTGCAATTTATCAGTTGCTGTAACATGTAAGGATTCTAGAAACCTCGAAGCACTTCTTATCCTCGCCCTCGTCCCTGATAAGGATGCGTCTTGTCCTTGTTCGTCCTCGTCCTAAGAAGAGGTAGCATCTGCTGAGTGGTCCCGATGGGCCAAGCCTGGTCTAAGCACTGTCACCCGTTGGCTCCTGTAATTCTCATAGCAGCTTATGACACGAGTGCTTTATTATCATTCCATGTCACAGGTGAGGACCCCGAGGTGCAGAGGAGGAAGCCAAGCACGTGGGTCAAGGTCACAAGCCAAGCACGTGGGCCAAAATTCAAACCCAGGCGTGGTTCCTTTGGAAACTGTGCAGGGTGAGATCGCTGTGGCCCCGGCTGAGCCAAGTCTTGGAATGTTTTTCTTCTCTCTCACCTCCCCCGAGCCTGCTCCCAGTGGAGGCCGGATCCAAGGAGAATCTATTTGTTGTATCTGGTGCCTAGTTGGTCCCCATGGGGCTGGGAACAGGGGAACGTCACACAGGAAGACGTCACGTGGGGGGGCGGCCCCCCATCAGCCTGTTCTCTGAAGCACTAACCTCCTGGTTCTGCGGGATCATTTGCTTCAAAAATAATAGTTGTTATAATATCTGTCATCCCTGCCCCATAGGCCACCTGCTCTGTCAGACCTTAGCTCACGGATCTGCCCTGAGGCTGAATTTGGGCTCACCTGGCAACTCGGGGTCTCCCTGTGGACGGGAGGGAGGACTGATGTACAACGGTCAGCACTGAGTGCTCTGTGTAGCAGTCAGAGGTCCGGATCTTGGGGTATACCCCTCACTCCTCTCTAAGCCTCATGGGATAGGCTCCGTCATGGGCCCCAAAGATGCCCATGTCCTAATCCCCAGAACCTGTGGACCTGTTACCTCACGTGGCAAAAGAGACTTTGTAGGTGTGATTAAGTTAAGGACCTTGAGATGGGGAGATTATTCTGGATTATCCAGGTGGACCCAGTGTAGTCGTCAGGGGTCTTATAGGAGGGAGGCAGGAGGGCTGCAGTCAGAGAGAACGATGGGATAGGGGGACAGAAGGACACCTGGTGATGTAAGCAGGGGTCAAGGTCAGGGAGAAATGTGAAGAGGCTCTGATGGTGACCTTGAAGCCGGACAAGGGGCCATGAGCCAGGGAATGCGGGCGGCCTCGAGAAGCTGGATAAGGCAAAAGACAGATTCTCCCCTAGAGCCTCCAGAAAGATCCAGCCCCTGTCGACACCTTGGCTTTAGTCCAGAAACACTAACTCTGGACTCCGGCCTTCTGGAATTGTCAGCTAGCCCATTTGTGCTGTTTGAAGCCACTCAGTTTGTAGTAATTTGTTACAGCAGGGCCCTAGGGAGCCAAGGTACCTCATTTTCGTCATCTGTTAAATGGAGATGATGGTATGTTCCTCAGTGGTGACAAATGGCAGAGTGGACGGTCACTTGTCACGAGAACAGCACTGGCGGCTGACTTCCGGGGGCCGTCTGGGCTCTACCTCTGATGAGGTACGTGACCTGGGAGGGATGTGTCACCTTCTGCACCACCACCGTGAACCACCTGTCCATCCCAGAGGGGACCGAGCTCTCCCTCACCTCTGCTCCATGCCGCTGGTGCAGCAGCCCGGCCCCTCCCCCTGGGTCACGGTCTCATCTGTCCGGCCCCAGGTTGGACACTGTCTCTGCCGGGAAGCCCTATCAGGCCCCCAAGACAGTTGCCCCTCCTCCGTGTTCCAGAAACGGACAGTCAGGGCATTTCCTCTCGCAGCTCTTACCGCCCATAGAGTACATCCGTAAATCATCGTCTAGTCCCTGCTCGGGGCCAGGCTCCACTATGGTGTGAATGAAGCGTGGCCCTCACCTTGTAGAACACCCGTCCCTGTCCGTTGTGGTCACCTCCTCTCAAGAGAGGTCTGCCGTCTCTCTAGACTCTGTGTTTAGCGGCTGGGGGTACGAGGCTGGAGGTCCGCCTTGCTGGGATATAGCCCTGCGCCCAGCCCAGAGCTGGAACGGGATTGTCGAATGACGGGAGTTCGATCTGGACGATCTTCTGAGATGCTCGCTCTGCTAGAACCACACAGAAGGAGGCCACGCGAGGGCAGGCAGAGATGGCAGGGACGTGTCTGCAAGCAAAGGACTGACGAGGGTCACTGTCCCCGGAAGCTGGGAGAGGACCACGGAGCAGACTCTGCCTTCGAAGTCTCCGGAGGGAACCCACCTTGCCAACACCTTGCTTTCAGACGTTTAGTCTCCAGACCTACCGCCGGCAGGTATCCTCTGTCTTACGCACCAGGTCTGCGTGTTCATTTGTTACCCAGCCCTTGGAAGTGAAGCCCAAATCCGCCCCTCACCCTGCTCCCGCCCACTCCGATAGCTCCTTGTCTGTGCCTTCGAACAGCCGCAAGTTTGTCCGATCGTGAACACAATTTATTTTCCTCCCAAGGATAATAGCCGCAGAAGACACCCAAGTGTTTGCAAACGTGTTAGAACCACATTATCAGCACGTCAAGTGCAGAAGCATAAACGGAGGCACTAGGCTCCGGCCCACCAGGCAGCGACGGGCCCGTGCGGCGTGGGTCGGGGATGGGAAAATGTAATTTGCAGATTGAACAAGGACGGAGAAGTACAGTTTGTGGAGACTCTCCCGTGTGTCTGATGCAAGGACGGACCACTTATAAATTCACTTAATCTACCCACAAGCCATGGGGAGCAGGGCTTCTCCTCCCCATAGCCCAGCTCTGTGCCTGTTCCGCAAATAACCTGCTGCAGCGTGAATCCTCCTTTTACGGGCAAGGAATTCAAGGTTCAGAGCCGGTAGGTGGCTCCGCCGAGGCCTGTCGTCGAGGATCCTCCGATTTCCCGGGCAGACCGGGAGGGCCCGATCCGGGCCCTGCAACCCAACTGCAGAGCGGCGCTGGGCGAGTCCGCTCACGGCTGTGTCTCTGTCTCCCCATCCGTGCACGGGGACAATAGCATCTGTCCGCAGGGTTGTCTTAGGATTAAGGGCAGTGACGTGCGTGAAGCCCCCCCTGGAAACGGCACAAAGAAGGGGCTCGGTGGGTGGTGGGGAGATGGTTAGTGCCGGGTGGAGCCGTAGTTTGAACTCAGATCTACCCGGGGTGGGCCTGGAACTGTCTAGCACTAATTAGCCCCACGCATCCAGCCCCGGCCGCTGGAGCTCAGGCCCCAGGGCTGGCTCCTGATGGTTTGCTCTTCCTTCTTAGCTGCCTTGACACGGAGTGAGTTTCCAACTCTGACACACAGTCCTGCCCCAGGCTGACTCTTCCAGTCACTTCCGTGCTCCTCCACTTGGGCTCATGGTCTAGCAGGTGCAAGCAAAGTGTCGGGGGCAGATAGGGACATCGTAAGGAGTGGCGCCTTTGACAAGGACGGATAGAAGAACCACACCACGGGCGCTGGTATTTCGGAGCCCAAACAAAAGCTACGCTTTCTTCAAGAAGATAACTATTCCCTTTTTGAGAGGGAGCTCCTTGCTGGCTGGTGGGCCTTAGTAGGGACTAAGGTCCAAACGTGGCACATGAGGTGACCCTGGGACCCAAGCTTCTCATCACGAACCGGATGCTGCTGGGCCCACGCGGCCACAACGTTGAGCGCGTGTAGCAGCAAAGCGACATGAACAGGAAATGGAATATCGTGGACGGGGCCCAAGCGGGTGAGAAGGTACGGGTAATGTGAGCAGGTGGCTCAGCCTCCTCTGACATTGTCACCTGCTTCTTAGGCTGCCTGTGGCCTCGTGCGGAGGCACAGACACCCCGCAGAGCTTTATGACCTGGTGACTGAAGAATGAGCCCAAGCCCGGCTCGCGGATGAACCTGGCCCACTACCATCAAATGGTGGATGGCCATGGCATCAGAGCCTCGCTCAGGAGGGCTTCTGGAGAAAGACAGTGAAGAAAAGTCTTCCAGCTCAGGTCAACTCTGAGCACCACACTTGGGGTGCATATTATCCGGGGGCACTTGTTCATGGACTGGTGAGATGGTCAGTGGCTTAGAAGGAACGGGATGGGCTATTCGGGATAAGCAAGTCCGGGGACAAGCTACATGGAGGGGCTTCTCCGTATCATCAAAAACCCTGGAAGGTACCATGTCCCGTTTCACTTAAAGGGCACCCACCCCAGAGAAAACGCTCAGTGGTCATCCAGACAAAACGACACGCGTGGGGGATGATGTATCTCCGTTCCGATCATCCCAGTATTCACTCAATGGGCTGATAAACAGAGTGACCACAGTGGCAGGGAAGAAGGCTACGGATGGGTTTAGTTCAAAGGACTCCCCCTGTCCCAGGAGGACTGGGTAGCTCTACTCCTGAGTACCTGGTCTGCCAACAGCAGAGACCGACACGAAGCCCCCCAACATGGCACCATTCCCCGGGGCAAATGTCCAGATACCGGGTGTCGGGTTAATTACACCAGACGGCTTGCCTCACAGAGGGGCCGGATTCCCCCTCACTGGTACAGACACATATTCGGGATATGAATTTGCCGATGCTTTTCCATATGCTCCTGGGAGCACCGCCATTCTTCAACTCACTGACTGTCTTCTTCACCATCCTGGTCCCGCACAGCACTGCTTCCGGTAAAGCAACTCCTTTCACGGCAAGGCAAGTACAACGGTGGGCTCATGCCCGTGGAATTAACCAGCATTTCTGTGCAACCTACCATCCAGAACCAGCTGGCCTAAGAGGAAGGTCAAAGAGCTTAGTGAAGACTCAGTTATGGCGCCAGTTGAAAGAGAGCATCTCGAAAGGATGAGGTTCTTTTTTTGTTAATGCTTTTTATTTTTTAATTTTTTAAAGTTTATTTATTTTAAGAGAGGGAGGAGGGTCAGAGAGAGAGAGAGAGAGAGAGAGAGAGAATCCCAAGCAGTCTCCATGCTGTCAGTGCGGAACCCAACGCAGGGCTGGATCTCATGACTTGAGCCTAAATCAAGAGTTGGATGCTTCACAGACTGAGCCATCCAGGTGCCCCTTGAGAGGATGGGGTTCTATATTAAAGAATGTAGTCTATGCTTGGAGTCAGAGACCCCCATATGGTGTAGCCCCCCCCCATAACCAGAAGACCCAGCAGGTCCTCTCGCTGTCACCCCCAATAGCTCTGCATTAGTTTGCTACAGTTGCCATATGAAATACCACAGACAGGGAGGCTTGCGGAGCAAACTGTCTTCTCACAGTTCTAGAGGCTGGACGTCCGAGATCAAGGTGCCAGCAGAGCTGTTTTTTCCTGTTGCCTCTCTCCTTAGCTTATGCATGGCTACCTTTTCAGTGTGTCCTCCCATGTACCTTGGTGTCTCTTCCTCTTCTTATAAGGACACCCGTCTTGCTGGATTAGGGACTCACCCGTATGACTTCATTTAACCTTCATTACCTCCTTAAAGACCTTATCTTGGAATATGGTCATATTGAGGGGCAGGGCTTCATTCTATAAATTTGGAGGGAACACAATTCAGTCTACAACACCCACTCACAGAATATCTGCTTCCCCTTCTGACTTGTTGAGCTCTGCTGGTCTAGAGTTCATAGTCCTCCAGAGGGGAAGATGTTTTCTAACCATGTTCCGTTGTCTGGGAAGATGAGACTGCCACCTGTCTCTTTGGGCTTTCTATTTTTTTTTTTTTTATGTTTGTTTATTTTTGAGAGGGGGGCGCGGTGAGGGACAGAGAGGGAGGGGAACAGAGGATGTGAAGCGAGCTCTGCACTGACAGCAGAGAGCCCGATGCAGGACTCGAACTCACGAACTATGAGATCGTGACCTGAGTCAAAGTTGGACGCTCAACCCACCGAGCCACCCAGGCACCCCTGTCTTTGGGGTTTCTTACACCATGGAATCAATCGGAATAAAAAGGAGCTCCTTCACTGATGAGAATGACTGAACCCAATTACCAAGGGGAAGTGGGTTGGACTCTACACAACCCCGGGGGCAAAGAGGGCTGTGTCTGGAGCTCAGGGCATTCTTCGGAGCACGTCAACTTCCTCCAGGTCCCGAAGCTTCATGAAAACCATAGCAGCAAGGGAGGCAGGACTACCGAGGACACAGACCCTTCAGGAATGATCGTTTGGGTCACTCCACCAGACAAAGAACTCCGAGCAACTGAGGCTCCACCTGAGGGCAAAGAAAATATAGAACGGATGGCGGTAGAGGGCTGTCGCAAACATGCACCGTCTCGTGACCAGTTGCAGAAAAAGAGGCCTGTAGCGGTTTCACATTTCTCTTTGTACACGTTATGGGCACGAATTTGGTATATCTCTTGTATATTATTGCATGTATTTGTATCTATTATATGCCATTGTGTACATTTGTGTCCATTTATGATATCCTTCTCTCTCATTTGCCCCCTTCTTATTTTATATTCAATTGTTGGAGGTTAACCTTACAATTTAATCTTCCGGAGACTGAGTATCCGAAGTGCCTGGCTGCGTTTAAGGAGTAACGAACACGGTCAGCAGTGGAAACGGTAAGTGTCGAGCATCTTTTGTCCCCTCACTTTGGGGAAAGAATGCAGATGTCTTCCCTGGAATGAAGGACGGCTGCACTCCGTTAGATGGACACACAGGGCTGTCTCCCTTTGTGGGGGAAGGTCGCGTATGCGGAAACGGGAGAATACGTAAGTTGAGCGGCCAAGGGGGTAGACGGTGCTGGACGCTCGCCCTTCCTTGCTCTGTGCTCTGGTCCTGAAGCTGAGCCCTGTGAGCATTTCTCCTTCCCTGCAACATCAGCCTTCCTCCACATTGTTGTGCTGTAGCCAAGAAGAAGCTACCTTCAGGGGATGTAGCTGGGAGGCAGAACCCAGAATTCCTGCTGCGTCTGGGCTCACAGTTGACCAGAGAGTGTGCAAGAACCTGTTAATTATCTCTATGACCTTGAGGAGACACTTCTTCTGAGAGTCTGAGTTTCCTCATCTGAAACATGTCAACAAGAACAAGGAGTTGTGGGAATTCAACGGGAAACAAAACCTGGCATATTGTGAAGCCCTGAACAAGTCCTTCTCTTCTTTTTACTAAACCACAGAAAGATGGGGCAGAATGGAACAGAAGGCCACCTCCTCTTTCAACAGAGGAGGACACAGACCAGAGAGGTGACAGTCTCACAGCAAATTCGGGACAGACCTGGTCTTGGAATTCAAGCGTTCTAACGTCCAGATGGCCCTCCCCCCCCGGGGGGTTCAGCTGCGGACCCCGGCCCTGTCGCTGCAGACTGTCCCGGCTCAGGGAGAAGGAGGGCTGAAGCAGGGGCGCCTGGGGGGGGGGGGGCTTAGTCTGTTAAGCGTCCAACTCTTGGCTTCTGCTGAGGTCATGATCTCACGGTTTGTGAGTTCGAGCCCCAAATGGGACTCTGTGCGGACGGTGAGGAGCCTGCTTGGGAATCTCTCTCCTTCCCTCTCTTTCTCTGCCCCACCCACCACTGCTCCTGGTTCTCTCTCCTCCTTCGTCCTCTTGTTTATCTGCCCGGCCTCTTTCTTCTTCCTGGCTCCCCCTTCCCTTCTCCCTCTTCCCTTCGTACCACCCGGGCCTCTGCCACGCCCGCCGCCCCCATCCCTGTGCTGGAGCCCCGGAGGAGCCAAAGCTGCTGGGCAACGTGAGGTCCCCCAAACGGCTGTTCGTGGCTGTGGTTGTAGTTGTTTGCTGGGAACACCTTTGCAGGTGACAAATAGCAGAAGAAAATGCCAGAGGAGGCGGGGCGGGGGGTGGTGATGAGGAGCAGGGCTTTCCGAGGGTCTGGGGTGTAGTAGGCGCCCCATAAATAAGCATCAGTTACGTGAAAGCATGAGCGAGTGGGGAGCTTAGGTCCCGTGATGTCCCAGAAATAGATGTAAGGAGCTACCTCAGGCTGAATTCATCCAAACTGGCGACTCCCGGAGGGCGTTTTTCTGGGTGATTGTTCTGCCCTTGCTTCCCATCCCCCCACCCCCGGCCTGGGGAGAGACGGGGAGTGGGGGGCATCTATTTTTATACCTCGGAGAGCACTTTTTGGCTGCCAGCACCTCGAGTGTCAGGTGTTCTGATTAGGGGAGGAGGGGACAGTGAGGGCTGTCAGTCCCCGGCGCTGCCCGGAAAATGCCAGTTAGCGGTTGGGCAGCGTCCTCAGATATAGTCGCTCAACCGCAGGCATCAGAATCCACAGAGAAAGCGGCACAAAGTGAGCCGATGTGAGTGCAGGTACATAGGTGTCTCCGCGCACATACACAAACATAAATATTTAATCTTGGCGTTCACCCGGCAACAGAAATTCCCAGCATGATTCCCACTGGGGAGAGGGGATCATCGAGGCCCCGGGAGGTGAGTAACTGATCCAGAGTCCTCGGCCCGTGGATGGCAGAGCTGGGACGCAAGCCCACGCGCCTCTGCCCTGTAACCTTCCCCCTTGAGTGCCTCAAATACAGAGCCACCCTCTACCCCGCCATGGAGCCTAGCAGTCCGCTTTATGTTTGTCCCCTTGGGCACCCGCCTCCTCCGTCAGAGCGTAGAGCCCCGGGCGGGGGCCGTGAGCTGGGCTCTGCTCAGCGGTCTATACCAGCAAATCCAGATCCGCCCGTACGCCCGAGTCTAACTGGCTCTAAAGGCCCAGCAAAGGGCACGGCACACACATCAGCTGTGCAGTCAAGGAACACAATTAGCTCCCTAATGAGGAGCCTGGGGAGCGTCCTGTGGCCCATGGACCCAAATCACAGTGATTACGAATCACTAATCTCTTCAAAGGCTCACGAGTTCTCTGGCACATCAGCACGACAGATCAGAGCTTCTCGATGCCTCTCCCACACTCCTTCCAAATCAATAGATCCGGAGCTGTGGGGCGGAAAACAAATCAGGGTAGACCTGTGGCTGCCAGGCGGGCCGAGTGCATGGAAACAAATCGATCAGGAGGTGTTCGCAAGGATGAGACAGTCCATCCCTCCTGGCCAATAAACTCCCCAGGCTGGGCAGTGTTATACCGGCCCTCTGATCACCGAACCCAGACTCAGGGGGTAGAAACAGCCTTTGTCTGCTGTGACAACGCCCACTGGTGGGCACATGCCATCCAGAGGGGGCGTTCCTGGATGGCCTGTGGCGGGGGCGGGGATGCTGGGCACAGGGACTGACCCCGTCTGGCCTGGGATTGAATACCGCTCAGCCATCTCCAAACGTCTGGGCAGCCTGGGTGAGTCTCGCGGCCTCTCTGAGCTTTAAAGGAGTCTGTCCTGTCTACTCTCTGCTTAGCAGGCCCCACGTCCTCCAACACTGCAGGCCATCTGTCCCCCAAACGCCCAGAGGCCACCTGAATCTTTTATCCCAAGAAGAAGAGGGATCCTGCAGAGTCTCTCTGTCTCTGTCTCTCCGTCTCTCCCAGCCTTGGCATTTCTTCTCCATCCCCCCACCTGACTCTCCCCTTTCCATCCCCCTTCCTCCTCTCTTCTCCCCCCTTTCCCTCCCTCCTCTCCCTCTTCTATGCCGGGTTTATTTTCAGAACCTCAGAATCCTTCCCAAGCCTCTGACATTTACTCTTTGGAATCAGAAAATTTTCTATTTCTCTCTCCCAGAGCTGGGCTGGTGGAAAAGGTTTCCCCAGGGATCTTACCTCCCCTTCTGGAGGTGAAGTGCCGGGGGCAGAGCTGGCTTATGTCAGCCCAGCACGGATTGTGTCATCCAGCAATTATTAGGCACCCACTGTGCACCAGGCCCTTCTCGTGAGCTACGAGCCACTCAGCGCGTTCAAGAAGCCCGCAGGATTGGGTGAATGTCGGTTGAATGGGGCAGGCGGGTAACAAGCCTAAGGTCACCTGGCAAGTGAGAAGAGCAGGGATGAAACCATACCTCTCGGGCTCCAAAGCCCATTTCCTTCCTCTCTGCTCTACTGGGTCCACAGGGGCTGGGGACCTGAAGGATGTGCAGCATTTGGGGGGACCAAGAGTTTAGGGTTCACAGCATCCAGGCGGAGGGAACAGCAGGAACAGAGCACCCAAGGGTGGTCAACCAAGGGTGGGTCGGTGGAGGGCCTGATCCCAGAAGGAAAATGTACAGAACAGGGAAACTCCCACACCAAAAAATTAGCCTAAGGGACCACAAGAGCGAGTGCGGCTCCGAGAGCTTCTGTGCCAGGCACTGTCTTCAGTATTTTCCGTGCACTCGTCATCCGACCCCACGGCGACTCTACGAGGCAGGCACTTTTGCAGTCTTATTTTACAGAAGAGGAAACGGGAGGCTCAGAGAGGTTAGGCAACTAACCCAGTAGGTGGCAGAGCCATGATGTGGACCGTGACGTGGCTCCAGAGTGACCCCACCACGCCAGCCCCCTGCACAGCCTTCTCGGGCGGATCTTGGGCAGCCTCTCAGGCTAACCTTAGTGACTTTCAGCAGGAAAGAGAGATGGGGTGGTCCGAGCCATGCCAGAGCGGAAGCATCTGGGGTGGTGTGGGTGCAGGCTAAGGGGAGAGAGAGAGAGCTACGTGGCGTCTGGGCAGGAGCCGGTGAGACGAGGGAGACGTGTACATGCTTATTAATCTCCCGTTGGCCACTCGGCTTTGCTCCATTGAATAAGCGGTGGGCACAAGGAAGGGACTTGTTGATGACAACGGCCTGGCTCTTCAGGTGCACCTGGGCTGGCAGATTTTTCCCAGGGAACTCTGCCCTCCGCCAAAGCAGGAGGCGGACGGACCCGGGCCCCTACAGACGTTCCCTGTACCCCCAAACTTAGCAACTAAAGCAACACACGGGCTGCTCAATTTCTATGGGTCAATTGCTATGGGTCAGGAGCCCAGGTGCGACTCAGCTGGGGGCTGTGTCTCAAGGTCTCCCACCAGCTGTAGTCAAGGTCCCGGCCAAAGTGAGGTCTCCTCTGAGGACTCCCCTGAGAAACCATCCTCCTCCAAGTTCACTTGGATGGTGGTTGGAAGATTTGGCTCCCTAAGGTCTTTGTAGTGCAGGCCTCCTTTCCTCGCTGGCTGGTGGCTGGAGGCCGGCCTCAGTTCCGTGTTACATATGCCTCTCCCACCTCATAGCCTGTCTCATCGAAGCTGGTGGGTCTGGGGCACCTGGGTGGTTCAGTGGGTTAAGCGTCTGGCTCCGGCTCAGGTCACGATCTCACGGTTTGTGAGTTCGAGCCCCGCGTCGGGCTCTGTGCTGACGGCTCGGAGCCTGGAGCCTGCTTCGGATTCTGTGCCTCCCTCTCTCTCTGCCCCGACCCCACTCACGCTCTGTCTCTCTCTCGAAAATAAATAAATGTGAAACAAATTAAAAAATAAAAATAAAAAAGCTGGCGGGTCTGCTAGTGGACAGGAGTCACCGTGCTTTATACCCGGACACAGGAGTGGCACGCCCTTGATGATGCCAGGTTCTATTTCTTTCTATAAGAAAGGGGAGGGGAGTATACAAGAACGTGAGGACCAGGAGGCAGGGATCAGTGAGGGTCATCTTGAGGCTGCCTCTCACCTCCCCAAGGTCGTCACACGTAAGCCCGGGATGTACGAAGGGCGTTAAGTTACCCTAGCTGACTGTAGCCCCAGCTAGGTGGCCCCGCTGGACCGCAGCGTCTCTTCAGAGAAGAACAGGAAATGGAGAGAACGGCGTGAGGGCAATTTCCTGAGCACCTGAAGACTCCATCCTGGATGTTTGGAAAGAAGGCCAGCTGGATCCTGTCCCGACGGATGGGACCATCCTGAAAAGGGCGTAAATCAGTGGAGCAGAGAAGGTAACCAGTCAAGGAAGCCACCCATCTCCTATCGGGTGGTCTGGGGGAGAAGAGCAGGGTCTGGTTCCAGGGAGAAAAGAGACACATCATCTCCAAGTACAGGCTGAAGGGTAGCAACACAGACATGACACCATTCGCCCTCATTGTTGTGCCCCAGGATTCTGGTCCCAGGGTACTCCTAGGTCCTCAAGGATTAAGGACCAATAAGGGCCATCGGCCAATAATGCCCACAGGGGCCTTCCCCATTTCAACAGGGGCTCCCAAGGGACCAGCTCAGCTGTGCCCAGGGACTCACCTGTCATTTCCCATCATGCTTTGGGGCAGTTCAGACCCATTGAGATGATATCACCTATGTAATTAAAAAAAAAAAAAAAAGAAAAAAAAGCTCATTCCAGCACTCAGGGCCTTTCATGACCTGGCCCCAGTATTCCCAGAAATCCCTGTAGGTTTTCTAGACTCCAGACAAACTCAAAAACCTTTTGTTTAATGGTTTGCTCATCCTGACATTCATTAGCAAATACTAAATGTGTGCCTACCATGCGCTGGGCCCTGTGCTGGGTGCAAAGAGTCATTCCAGCTGGCTCTTACCTCTCCCCATCACAGAACATACCCCAACCAACTTTTCCCAGTACACCGTGTTCTCACCTCTGAGCCTTTGCACATGCTGTTCCCTCGGCCTGGTACACTTTCCCCTCTTCCCTCTGACTTTTTCCTGACTTCCTTTAGGACTCTGCTCAGACATCAGGTCATCTGGGAAGACTTTTGTGAACCCCAGGCTGGGTTACACCCCCCCCCCCATTGTACACTCAGAGCCCCAGTGCTCACCCCTAGCACCACCCATCAGCAGGCATCTCTCCTCCATCCAGTGATTCAGGGCCCGGGGAGAAGTGTGGCCTGTTCCTGTCTATCGGGGGCTGATGATCCATGCAAGAGACAAACCATAAGCAGATCTGTGGTGATTATTCACTCCCTGGTGATATGAGGGATGATGGAGGGGAGGATAGTCTCTTATTTCTGGGTGATTATTATTGATCTTTCATAGCAAACACACAGAGAAGTATTATCACCCTTGTTTGGAGATGAGGAAATTGAGGTTTCGATTGATTAAGGTCACACAGCCAGCGAATGGCCTCAGGCTCAGCCCGGCAGCCCACACAAGTCCCTGCCATGGAGTCTCCACCCATGCTTAGCCCAACTTTGCCTCCCACACCTGTGGAGGGTGGGTAGGGGAGGCTCACAGGATAGGCAGGCATCCCTTCTCCAGAGTTAAAATCTATCCCATGTAAGTTTCCTCCTGAAGATCCCAGCTTTGCACCTGGACTCCTCCCAGAATAAATCATCCACGCAACAACCTTCAGGTAACACCAGCCACAATGTGCCACCAAATATAATAGCTAATATTTGGGGCGCCTGGGTGGCGCAGTCGGTTAAGCGTCCGACTTCAGCCAGGTCACGATCTCGCGGTCCATGAGTTCGAGCCCCGTGTCAGGCTCTGGGCTGATGGCTCGGAGCCTGGAGCCTGTTTCCGATTCTGTGTCTCCCTCTCTCTCTGCCCCTCCCCCATTCATGCTCTGTCTCTCTCTGTCCCAAAAAAAATAAATAAACGTTGAAAAAAAAATTAAAAAAAAAATAGCTAATATTTGTTGAGGTCATTCGTTTTTTGTATGGTATGAGACACAGATCGAAGTGCTTTTCTAAAAATAGGGATATTTGATTGTTCTAGCACCATTGGTTGAAAATACTGTTCTTTCTCCCTGAATTGCGTTTGTGCTTTTGTCAGAAATACGTTGTCCTTAATATGTGGGTCTATTTCTGCATCCCCCATCCTGATCATTGATCTATTTGTCTTTCTGATGCAATACCACACTCTCTGGATTATTGTAGCTTTATACTAGGCCTTAGAGTCCGATAGCATTAGTCCTCCAACTTTTATCTTACTTAAAGTCATTTTGGCTAATCTTTGCACTTTTGAATGAATTTTAGAAGTAACTTGCCAATTTTAAAAAACGGTTTGGGGATTAAATTGGGATTATATTGAATCTGTAGGTCAATTCAAGGAACACTGATACTTTAACAATAATGGGTCTTCCAATCCATGAACATGGTACGTCTCTCCATCTACTTAAGTAATTTTTAATTCCTCTCAGAAATGTTTTATAGTATTCATGGTATAGATTTTGGAAATCTTTGGCCAGATTTATCCCTGACATCTTTTGTCAGGTTTATTGACTTTTTCATTTTGATTTTCTGATAGTTCGTTGTCAGTAAATAGAAACACAATTGACTTCAGATCAAGTCTTTGACAATGTTATAAAAATCTTTTATATTCTTATTTACTTTCTGTCCACTTATCCTATCAATTATTGTGAGAATGATATGGGACTCTTTCACTATGACTGTGAATTTGTCTAGTTCTCTTTGCAGTTCTATCCATTTTTGCTTTATTTTGAAATTGCATTTGGTGCACACATTTTTATCTGTTTTCTCTTGATAAATTGACCCCTTTATCATCACAAAATATCCTTGGTAGTATTCTTTGCTCTGAAATTTACTCTGATAGTAAAATAGCCACTCTGTCCTTATTATTATCATGTCACTCTGTCATGATTATTATTATCATAATATATCATTTTCTATCTTTTTAACCTATTTGTGTCAATATTTAAAGTGAATTTCTTGTGAACAACATATAGCTGAGTCTTGCTTTTTTTTTTTTTAATCTAATCTGACTACCTGCACGTTTAATTTGGGTGTTTAGGCCATTTACATTTAGCATAATTATTAATTTGGTTAGTTTTTTATACATAAGCTTGCTCTTTGTTTTCTGTTTTCTGCATCTGTACTTTGTTCACTTTTTTTCATCTTTTTCTGCCTTCTTTATGAATAACTTATTATTTTTCTGATTCTATTTAATCTTTTTTGTTGGCTTATTACGTATAGCTTTTTGTCTTGGTATTTTAGTGGTTGCTTTAAGGCTCATACTATACAGCCTTATATACTACCATGTACCTTCAAGTGGTATCATATCACTTCACATTTAATGTAAGAATTCTGTACTAGTTATATCTCCCCTCTAGGCCTTTATGCTCCCATGGTCATACACTGTACTTTTCCATATGTTATAAACCGAACACTAAATTGTTGTTATTGGTCTTCAAATGTTCAACTGTGTTTTTACCAAGATGTAAATAATAACAGAAACTCTTTTATGTTAGCCTGTGTAATTTCTCTTACCAGCACACTTCACTCCTTTGTGAGATCCATCCAGTATCATTTCTCCTCTGCCCAAATGACATTTAACACCCTCATGGTGCAAATCTGCTGGTGATTCACTCCTTTAGGACAAAAAATTTTTGAAAAAAAAAATAGCCAAAAAGATTCCAAATTTGATGGAAAGTGTACACCCACAGGTCCAAGAAGCTCAGCAAATCCCAAGCAAAAAACATATGAAAAAAAACCGCACTGGGTCACATCATGATCAAAGTGCTAAAAGCCAGCAGTAAAGAGAAGGCCTTGAAACCATCCGGAGGGAGAAAAAAGACACATTACACACAGAAGAACAAAAATAAGGATGACAGTATATTTCTCTTCAAAAACAATTCAAGTGAGGAACCAGTAGAGAAATGTTTGAAAACGCTGGGGGGAAAGCCCTCTTAGACTAAAAAAATTGTAAAATCTATAAGAATATTTTTCAAAAACAAAAGAGAAAGACTTTTTTTAGATATAAAACATGAGATATTCACGGGATTTGCCTTTTCATTCTTATCTTTCGGGGCTTGTTGTGTCTTCTTTCTTGATGGCTAACGTCTGAAAAATGGTTGTTTCATGTATTTTTGTCCAATTTTTTACTTGTTTCGGGTCGAAGGGTAAATCTCAACCCAGTCCCTATTACTCCTTCTTGGCCGGGAGTGGAAATCATAGCTGCAGTTTGATGTGCATTTGTGTGATTTTTCTCCTGCTGTGGCCCACATTCCAAGAGGGAAGGGACTGCACCTGCTTTGCTCTGGGCTGTATCCCCAGCACCTGGCAGTGTCTGGCACAGAGTAGCTTCCAACAACTCAGTTCTCTGAGATTCTTTATAGTTGCACTTGGTTTGGTGAATCCCAGGGGTATTTCATGATCCTCAGTGATTCAGGAGCTACTTCAGAAGATCCAAATTAAAATAAGAAAAGAACCACATAACCTGGATCAAGGCTGAGAAAGGTCAAAGGAAAAGAAGCAAGGCCCCAGGAAGGCAGGAAAGCTAGAAAAGACAGAATGAACCCATCTCTTCCCCTCCCGTGGCCAGCCCCACCCCAGTTCCCCCAAATATTCCTCTTACACATAGATCTGACGTGACCAGCCAACAACTTCCTACCCACCCCATCTCACCCCATGCCCATATATCCTCCACTTCCTCCTTTAGTTACAGAACCTCAATTTCAATTGCATAAAATGAAAACTACACTTTCCGGCTTCCCCTGCAGCACGGTGCAACCACGTGGCTCATTTCTGCCAATGATGATGTGAATCTTCATGTATGCCAGTTCCGGGTTGTGTCCTTAAAGGGAAAGGCCATACTTTGCATAGCCTCCTGTTCTCCTCTCCTATTGGAGGGGATGCGGATGGGGAGTTGAGCCACAGTTCACAAGATTAATAAGGCCAACAATTCAGGAATGACAAGCCGAAGGAGGAAGGAAACAGTCCGGGTCCCCAAGACTGGAGCCACCTCATGAGGCCATGATGGAGCCACACATCAATTCTAGAATTGATGTGTGAGGGAATAATGTGATTCTGTCTTGCATACACCACTTTTATGTTGAGTCTTATGATGTGATTCTCAATGGTGCTCAGAAGGAGGCACTTGGCTGTTTTTCATGGAAGCTGAATTGCTCAGAAAAGCCTACGTCCAGAAGAAAAGCCATCTAATTTTGAATTGTAACAATGGAACACGGGCCCTTCCAGGGGATCTGGGGCAATTTGGTTGGGAAAGAACACCCTAGCATCTTTGGCTTTGCTGATTGGAGTGTGTTGGGTTCCTGTTGGAGCTCTGATTTAGTGAGGAGGAGGTTCAAGCTGGACACAAAAAGATGGCCCTGCTGGCCAGCTGCCCCTTTCCTTCCCTGTCCCCATCTGGGCAGGGATCGTTCTTAGCAGTTTACTCCCCCTGCCTCGCACTGGGTACAGCCATCCACAGAGCAGGCAAAGGGGAAGGAAGGGAATTTTATGGCACCACTGATGGGGATGATGGTTATGAATGGCTGACTGTCCAGCCAGCCACCTGTCACACCCCCCAGGAGAAGCTTTGGGCGGGCGGTTTAGGGACCAACTCTTCTTTACTACAGGTCAGGCTGAGCCCTCACCAGATATACCTAATATTTAGGCAAGGGAGTGGAGGGCGAATTTAGCAAACACCTTCCCGAAATCTAGTGGCAAAAAGCGAGAAAAATGGAACAGCTCCCTCCAGACACCCAGCGCCAGAGAACTAATTATGCTGCCCCCGTCACGAGCCAGGATGCCAGCGGCCGAGACACCTGCCCAGGTAATTCATCAGCTTTGGATTTATGGGCTCCTCGGGGGCCGCCTGCCCATCTCCTCCCCTCCAGTTTACTCGAGACACTTTTATTTAGATTTTTTTTCAAGATTAGTGATCTGCCCTGCCACTTCATAAGGCGGCTGGCAGGGGGGATGGGGACAGGGAGAGGCAGGCAGGGAGATGAGCACCCGAGGGGGGTGGCACCATCGAATATTGCTTTGCAGGCAACGATCCAGAAAAAATCCACCCACTGAGCCAATGGTTCCCAACTGCCCAAGACCAGAGAATCTCGGTTGCCCCGTGTGACCTCACACGCCAGGCAAGGGGAGGGCCCACTGCCCGCGCCCAGAAGGAGGAAGGCTGCACATATAAACCGAGGATGCCAGCCTCAGCTTCTTCACTGGTAGAATGGGAATAAGGAGACGGCCGCATAGTGTTTCCTGGATGCAGGGACGAGGGAAGGTGTTGAATCCTGGAGGAAAGGAACGGGGTGCTCCAAAAGCACCCTCCCGCCCTCCTGTACCGTCAGCATCAGAGCTCGCCGGCCCAGTAGAACCCCAACAGCAAAGATTATTGAAACCGGAAATGGTGTTAAGGGGTCATCCTGCTTTTTTTCAGCATGTGGTTCTGATGTTCCTGGTGAGTCAGCCAAGGGATGGAGGTCCTACAGCAAAAATCCCACCCAGGGGCGCCTGGGTGGCTCAGTCGGTTGAGCGTCCGACTTCGGCTCAGGTCATGATCTCTCGGTCTGTGAGTTCGAGCCCCGCGTCGGGCTCTGTGCTGACAGCTCGGTGCCTGGAGCCTGCTTGGGATTCTGGGTCTCCTTCTCTCTCTGCCCCTCCCCCACGTGTGCTCTGTCTCTCTCTGTCTCTCAAAACTAAACGTTAAAAAAAAATTAAAGATATAATAAAAATCCCACCCAGACCCTCGATGTTCAACAGCAATACCCACAACCACACAGCGACAGTCGCAACGAGGCCACGGCGACACCCGGCCTGAGCGTCCCTTGTGTGCCAGGCACCGTGTCACAGAGCTTGTATTAAATTCATGTGCACAATAGCCCCGTGGGGTGTAAACACTCTTAGCTTCACCTTCTTACATTTGTGTGTGTGTGTGTGTGTGTGTGTGTGTGTGCCCGTGCACACCTTGCTTTCTCATTTCAAGAAAAAAACACCCTTGTTTAGAAAGGTTTTATTGGGGCGCCTGGGTGGTTCAGTCGGTCAAGCGTCCTACTCTGAATTTTGGCTCAGGTCATGATCTCACGGTTCATGGGTTCGAGCTCTGCACTGACAGCGAGAAGCCTGCTTGGGACTCGCTCTCTCTCCCCCTCTCTCTCTCTGCCCCTCCTCTGCTCACTCATGTGTACTCTCTCAATAAAGAACTAAATAAATGAACTAAAAAAAAGTTTTTTTTTTTAAAGGTTTTACCAATAGGGAAACTCATTTCAGAAAGGAACTGTAAAATAAAAATTCACTGTAACCACAGTCCTGTCCCAAGGTTTCAGATTGTCCAGTATCAGAGACACAGGCAGTCTGTACATCGGGGACAAGAAGGGCATCTGTAGATGAGGCCAACGTACGGGGCGGAACGGGGGAACTGAGAACCCGAGAAGGCACCCCGCTCCTTCCCTCCCTCCGCTAGGTGTAACTGAGGTGTGTTTTCACAAGCTTCTGTCAACTTCTTCGTCTCGTTGTTTCAAAAACTGTCGCCCATCACACTGCAGGCTCCTTGTGGGGGTTCTGCAGTCGGTGGTAACGGAGAAGCAGAGCGGCGGGTTTCCCTTCCCCATCACCCCCACCCGCTCCTGACTACAGCAGGGCCCCGGGCCTTCCCTGTCACCCTGGGAGACCAGAGACCCCCTTGGCATCCGGGCTCCTGGCTGGATCTGCGGACGTGCAGAGGGTCTGGCTGGGCGCCCCCGGTGACTGCTTCTGAGCAGGTCCTTCCGAGCCTCTGTGAGGCCCCCGCCAGCGCCGGGTTCCTCTGGAGCACAGCGCGTCCCCTTCCTTCACCCGCGGTGCTGGGCCCGCAGCGGCAGCCTGGGGACACGTGGGGGAAGCCGGATGGAACTTGAAAAAGGAAACTGACCACGAGTTTCAGGGCTGCCTGAGACCTTGAAGGCGAAGTGTTTACAAATCAAAATCCTTCTCCGTAGGCCCCTGGAGAGCAGGGCACTTCAAAGGAGCCTTCGACAAATCCTTTTGCACACTGCGCAATCCCTTTCCCCGGGCAGTGGCCCTCTCGCCCCAGCTGGGACACGCATGAGCACCCACGTGGGCACGCCTTCGTACGCCCGCACGCACACGCACGCACGTGTACGTAGTACGCACACAGACACCGCCAAGGTAATATAAGCTCGCTGGGAAAATAAAAACCACTCGAACAGCGCAGCAATGTAAAATGGTCAGCTTTCCCGCGTTCCTCTCCACTTCCTCTCATCTAAGATACTCACTATTAACTTTTGGGGCGGGGAGGGGTGGGGGGGGGGGGAGTTACAATCCGCTTAGACTAGGGATGTCTCCCGGCTCAGCCTCAGAGAGGACTTGGATCGATTTCTAAAAATCACAACGAGTTGGGGGCGCCTGGGTGGCTCAGTCGGTTGGGCGTCCGACTTCAGCCCAGGTCACGATCTCGCAGTTGACGAGTTCCAGCCCCGCGTCGGGCTCTGTGCCGACAGCTCGGAGCCTGGAGCCTGCTTCGGATTCTGTGTCTCCCTCTCTGTCTGCCCCTCCCCTCCTCATGCTCTGTCTCTCTCTGTCTCAAAAATAAATAAAACCATTTACAAAATAAATAAATAAAAACCACAACGAGTGGGAAATTTCAGGACACGCAGAGACGGAATCGTCGGTCCCCATTCCGTGGGAAGGACGGGGCCACGCTGGTCCCGTCCTCCTCCCGGAAGGCAGGGAAGCCAGCTTTCTGACTGGCCCTGAACCCCACATTGACTCAGGCCACAGAGTTCGTGCTTGCCGGGGGCCAGCTTTCCCTTCAGCAGAACCTCTGTCTGCAGGGTGGTGGCCTTTCTGTGCGGCTGGGTTCTGATTCTTCTCCTGACGTCTTCAGGCCAGAACTTGTGGCCGTTGGGGACATCCAGTCACAGCAGCTTTCTTACCTCACTTAAGACACCATTCGAAGCTTACCATTTTTTTGGCGAAAACATTAAGAAGAGACTAGTTTCTAGAGATTAAGAGATTAGTTTCTAAGAGGGAGTAAATTCTAGAAAGGAACTTGCCGCCCTCTGTCTTCTCTTCGCTCTGGGCAGCAGGGACGATGACTTTTTTTTTTTTTTTTTTTTTTCTGGGGAAGACTCTCAAGAGGGTGCGGAACTTTATACAAGAGCCATAGGTGGTGTCCATGGCTGGGTCATCCCAGACTGAGGAGTGAGCCGGGAGGGTGTCTGGGGAGGAGGACCCCGGGCAGAGAACCAGCAAGTGCAAGGGGCCTGGGGCAGGAGAAGGCTTGGCAGGTTCAAGGGAAAGCAAGCAGGCCAGTGGGGCCGGAGTGGAGGGAGCAGAGAGGACAAGAGCAGGAGTGAGGCCAGTGAGGAGGCTGGGGTCAGGGGTTCCGTAGATGTAGGTCTAGGCCGTTCATCGTAAGGACTCCACGTTTTTCTTTAATGAGGGCGTTGAAAGCTTCTGGGCAGAGGAGAGACAAACCTGACGGGGTGACATGTGATCTCTGTGCTGTTCTTGGAGGTACAGACTCTTGGAGAAAACGGGAGGAAGTGGGGAGAGCAGCCAGGGGGCTACTGAGATGATCCAGGATATGACAGGGATGGGGGCCCGGGGCAGGGGAGGGGGGACATGGAGGTAATGAGAAGTGGTCATGTTCCAGATTTCTTTCGAAGGAGAGCCACCAGGGCTGCCGACAGATGTGACACAGGGTGGGAGCAGACGAGGGGGGTCCAGCCTGACCCCGGGTTTCTGGCCCCAGCACTGGGAGAATGGCATTGCCCACACTGAAATGAGGGAAAGACAGGGCTGGGGAACGGGCTGTCATTTGGGACCTGTGAGTTGTGAGATCCTGTTGGACACCCACGGGAGGTGCTGAATGGCGGTGCACGTTCAGGGACAGGCTGGGCTCGGGCGTGAATCTGGGGACCATCGGTGTACAAACAGCATGTAGAGGTAGATGAGTCTGATGAGGTTCCCAAATGAGGGAGAGGGAATTAGGAGAAGAGGACAAAGGACGGAGTCCAAGGACAGCACCGGGTCTATGGGTCAAGGGGCCAAAAAGGAACCAGCAAAGAAGACTGGATAGGAACAGCCAGGGAGGGAGGAGGAAAGTCAGGACAGGGTTCCAGAGAGACGTGAGTGACTATGTCAAACGCTCACAGGTCAAGGGTCTTTGGGAGCGGACCCTTAGCCCAATACGCCGGTCCCTGGTGACCTGGACAGGGGCAGCTATGGTGGATGTGGGGGAGGCAAGTCTGGGTTCAGAGAGAGACATTACAAATGGCAGGTACGCTGACTCTTTTGAGGTGCTTGACCGTAAAAGCGAGCAAAAGTAGCAGGAGAGGGTTAGTTTTGTTTTGGAGTTGTTGTTTGGCGATTGGAGAAATAACCCCGTGTTGTATGCTGATGGGAACGCTCCCTTACAGAGAGAAAATTCAGGCTGCAGGGGCAAGGAAGGGATACTGGGGGGAGCACCCTTGAGCAGCTGAGAGGGAAAGTACTTTTGTGCCCAATGGCCTCAGAGAGTTCCAGTTGTCACAGGGTCTCAGATCCGGGAAGGATTTCCTCCTGGGCCCCCCTGGAAGAATGCTCCTCCCTCAAGATGGTTATCTGTGCGCATACAATTTTTATGCAAAGTAGCTGCATGCTATTCATATTTTTCATCAAATGGGTTTTTTTAATTCAAAAATATATGAGGGCTAGCCTCCTGAGCCAGTGCCCCCCCGGGACCACACTCATTTCGCATTGATGAATCAATGCACAGATTGATTGACTATTATATCATCTCCAATCGTTGCTATTAGATTTTTACAAATGATGTGGATGTCCTCGCAGACATAAACACACACTCCTGGGTATTTCAGAATGATCGACTCCTGGGAGTTAAATGGCTGGGACAAAGGGTACGTGCGTTCTGAATTCTGATAGATGCCTGCTCAAACGTCATCCACAAAGGTTACCCCTGGGAACGTCCCACGGGCAGGACGTGAGAGAGGGGGTGTCACACGGGCCGGGGAGGTGGTTTGCGTGTGGACTTTCCATGGCAGTGGTTCAGCCTGAACGTGGTGCCGGAACCGTAAGGGGTGAACCACCACAACTCGGGTCACCTTCGGGCTGCGGGGACGCACCCACCAGGCTGCTCCGGGGCTGGAGGGACAGAGAACTGGAAGGAGGGGAGAGAGCAGGGGAGCAGGGGCAGCAGCACAGAGCTGGGGAGCGGTGGGTGCCCTGGGGCAGGGAGTCAGGGCTCTGGCTGGCCCTGCGAACCTCTCCTGCGAGCCCCCCTGGCAAGGGGTTGGCCTCCCCCTGCGCAATCACAACAACCGAGCCCTGCAGGTGCAAGGAGGTAAGGGACGGGAGATGAGGTCGTCGGTGTTGGGGCAGCGACAGCAGGCTGCCCGCTGACAGTCACCTCCCTCCTCTTCCCTACTGACAAATCCCCCTCTCGTTTGTGGACAGCAATTTCCCAGCTTAAAAACCTCACACTCCCCCCCACCCCCACCCCACCAACCAGTCAGTCTTGTGACACAGCTCAGGGCCACCAGGCAGGGCAGAGGTTGTCACATGGCATCAGCCGGGCTCACCGCGGCCCCCCCACTGCCCGTCCTGAAAGAGACCCCTCGGCCCAGGTGGAGTGGCTGTGCTGCGACCTCAGGGGGCGTCCTCACATGCCAAGGACTCTGAAGGGAAACCAAGGAGGAGGCCGGGCCCCGGGGCATCTTGGAGCTGCTGGGCCTTCCCCGGGGCCCCTGCCTCCTCAGGAAGAAAACCTGATTTGTTTACTCCTGTCGCTCAGGCCCCTCTTACTCTGAGGAATGCCATCCTAACTGTGCCAGTAGCCGTGTGCGGTGACAGGACACCAGACTGGCCTCCAGGAGAGCCGTCCCCCCTCCTCTCCACTGCCCGCCAGCTGCGAGGGGCCCAGGGACCCAGCCTTCCCCCATCGGTTCCCAGGGCAGCGCTCCCAGGATGCCAGCTGGGCGGGAACAAGGGAGGCCAACGTCCCAGAAACTCTTCAAAGGCTTCGGTCCTGGAAGGAGGAGGCGGGGCTGGTCCTAGCTCGGACTGGTCAGCAGCTGACCTTGGATGACCCGCAGCTGCCCTCTGGCCCCCCACCGTCTCCTGTTTCAGTAGAGAGTAGACGGATACACCTTGCAAAAGGGCACACTGTTCAGGGGAGAGGGGCTGTCAGTGCGGAAGTATGACTTCAGGATGGCTGACGTTCCCCCCCGGGGCCATGAGGACCACGGCTCGGGGCTGGTGCAGGCAGCAGGCAGGGGTGTGGTGGGAGAGCACTACCCTGGGAGCCGGGAGCCCTTCTGCTACATCACTCTGCCGGCCTTGGAATGCTCCTCCTCTCCTGGACCTCGGTTTCCTCCCCCGTCACACACAGGGTTTGGGCTGGATGACCACGACCGGCCTCGCCATCTCTTGTACTCTGGGAGTTAACTTCAGTGCTTGTGCAGACCAGCAGGGAGGCAGGGCCCAGGCGACAGAGGTTGGGGTCGGCTCTGTAGTCATGAGTGTGAAGTGTGGAGAACCCCAGGACCCTCAGAGAGAGGTCTCCGCAGGGCCCAGGTGGACGCACCTACTGAGATGTCATCTGGACAATGACTGCATGAATTCTGGACCACGCAGGCTGGTCTTGCTGGGTTGAGTGAGTGAGGCTCATCTTGCAAAGAGTTCTCTGTGGTTTAGAAGTGGCTCTGAGTAGGTGGATGTCTGCTGGGACAAGTTCTGTCTAGGAAGACCTGGGTCTCCCACTAATGCGCTGTGTGATCTTGATTTAAAGTCTATTTCGATTTCAAGTCTGACATTATAGCCACCCCTGTAGTCTTTGGATTTACTGTTGGCATGGAATATCTTTTTCCATCTTTTCACTCCCGATCGATTTGTGTCTTCGGATCAAAAGTGAGTCTCTTAAGGACTGCATAGAGTTGCATCATGTGTCCATATTGCCCACCTCTGTCTTTTGAGTAGAGAATTTAATCCATTTACATGTAATTAGTGGTAAGAAGGGACTTTTCATTCGTCATTTTGTTATTTATATTTTATATGCCTAGGAGCCTCATTGCTCCTCAGCTCCTGAGTTGCTGTATTCTGTTTTGTTGGTAATTGTTACAGTGAAACATTTTGATTCTTCTCATTTCCTTTTTTGTACATGCTGTAGCTGTTTTGTTTGCGGTTGCCATGGGGACTGCAGCCAGCATCCTAAAGCTGTAACACTCTCATTGGAATGTATGCCAGCTTAGCTTCAATAACATGCAAAAACCCTGCACCTTGCAGCTCTGTCCCCACCCCCGTTCACTTACTGATGTCACAAAAGCACATCTTTATTCACTGTGTGTCCAAACACACAGCCTAATAATTTTTGAATGCATGAGTCTCTTAAATTGCGTAGAAAACAAAAGGTAGAGTTATAAACTGAAGTTACGGTGCTCCCATAGTACGTATGTTGCTTCCCTTGATGGTGTCCCGTGGGTCCACTGGGCCGTGTTCACCTGTTTAAAACTCTTTTTCCTTCTGTTGCTTACCGCCATTAATTCCCAAGGTCCTATCTTCAAACTCACTGACTCTTCTACTTGCCCAAGTTTGCTTCAGAATCCCTCCAGTGATGTTTCCATCTCAGGGACATTATACTTTTCAGCTCTAGACTTTCTTCTTTGTATACTTTTATGTTTTCTAATTCTTTATTGATATTTCCATCTTATTCACGCATCCCTGTCTTGAGTTTGTTCACACCTGATTTTAGGGCTTTGCCCAACTTTGAGATAGTTGTTTCAAGGTCACTTTCTGGTAAATCTGCCATCTGGCCTTTCTCGAGAACAGCTTTTGTTTATTTCTTTTTTTCCTATGAATGGGCCATACTTCTGTGTTTCTGTTATTGTTGTTGTTGAAAATTAGACATTTGAATCTTATAGGATGGTAACTCTAGAAAATAGATTCTTCCCCCTTTTGCCAGGGTTCACTGGGGTTTTTATTTTGTTTGTTGGGTTTTTGTAGACTGTCTCTGTACCAGGGATCAGCCTGAAGTATAAATTTATGGTCTTCTCAGGCTTGCCAGAACCTGTGCCCTCCCATGGGCATGTACCATAACTTTCTGAATTCCTCTGTATATTCATTGCTTCAGAATGTCTTCATACTTTTTTTTTAATGTTTATTTATTTTTGAGAGAGAGAGAGAGAAACAGAGCACAAGTGGAGGAGAGGCAGAGAGAGACAAAGACACAGATTCCTAAGCAAGCTCCAGGCTCCGAGCTGTCAGCACAGAGCCCGATGCGGGGCTCGAACCCACAAACCGCGAGATCATGACCTGAGCCGAAGTCGAACGCTTAACCAACTGAGCCACCCAGGCACCCCCAGGATACCCTCATTGTTAAATGTCTAGTTCCAGAAAGAGGAAAAAGAGAAAAACTAAGGGGGAAAAATGCCCCAGCCCTGTAAGTCCCCTGAGTTGCTTCAACATGAAGAGGGGAGTCTGGCCACACTCGTGGGGGGAGTCCCAACAGTGGCCGCTCACCTCTGTGTCTGTGCCCCCACAGCCACAAGCACATATCAGCCACCAGGAGGGGCCAGGGACTGGGGAGTGGGTAGCCAAGAGCTGAAGTGAAGTAAAATTAACTCCACTTTAGCGGCCCAGACTCGCTCTAGGGGAAGTTGGGAGCCTTCTAGAGGACAGCAGTCTTCCGAAACCGTTACATCAGACAGATTCTGCCAGCACGGTTTTTGTCCAGGTGGAGAGAGGGATTCCTGGGGCTTCCTACTCCATCATCTTCTCCTGGGCTGTGTGACCTTGACACAGTCGCTCAAGCCCTCTGGGTCTTGCCTGTGAAGGTTAAGGGGGCTGGACCAAGGATTGTGAAGATCCTTTTGACTCTAGAAGTCTGGGATTCTCTACCTCAGGCAACCAGTACTATTGGGGAAATGAGATGCGATTAGCCATAACGCATAACTATTTGCATTTTCCCCCTTTATGTGGTTTCTGTTAATACCCTTTCTTTGATTTCCCTCCACCTTTAACTTATTAGGGGGCACCTCTCGGCTTTTATGGCCTCATTCCCGTTCATTCTCCTGCTGATAAAGCCGGACCCTCCCCACTCTCAGCCCCAGGCTTGTGAGGAGGGATTGACCTCACTCTTGGGATGGACCCGGATCAGCCTAAGCCAGTCAACGCAATCCAAACCTCCGTGCAATCTGATGGTGCAGGGGCGGAGGCTGCAGTCTCTTAGTTCAATGGCCCAGGACTTTGGGTCAACCTGAAGAGAGATAATTTTTCTCTTTACTGGACCAGATGTCTGGAAGGAAGACATCTGGTCACCAGGACAGGGGTCTGCGAGTGGTCTTGCCTGGGAGAGAGGTGCTAAACGATGAAGGAAGAAACAGGTCCTGGTAGAATCACTCGAGCCCCTGAATCAAACTCCTTCTGTGTCTGAGCTTTCCTGTTTGTAGAACCCAGTAAGTCCCTTCCGGGCTCCAGCCAGGTTGCACTGAAGGTCCCGTCACAGGAAATGCAAGAGGCTGATGGCTGCTTCCCCTCCAACACCCAAGTCTCCAAGCTGAGACCAGCACAAAACTTTTGCTGCCTCAGCTTCTTCCCCACCCCGGGGGTGTGAGTTACATTCCTCTCCTGCTGCCCCTTTTTCTCCATTTTCTCGCCTCCCACAGAGGCAGCTGCAGAAACCACCCTGTAATGGCATCTCCAAGGGCGAGGGCACATTATCCCCAGACTCTAATGAACCGAGCAGCCCCGTCACGGCCAGGCCGGCCTCACGCAGTGACCGCGAGGGCTGCCGCGTCAGCACCGGGGGTTCCTGGCACGGACTCGCCTTCCTCCGGCAGAGGCGGGTTTGAGCGGAGAGGCCGCCGGTCAGATTTAAAGCTGGGGGTGGGGGTTGAGGGGGGGAGAGGGCAGCCACACGGAGCCCCGGAGAGCCAAGGCTCAATCTGGCGGCCGTCTCAGAAACGACCTTGCTCTGCAGATGTGCAGGCTAAGCCCAGAGAGGCCGAGTGACTTCCCCCGGTTTACACAGGGGTCTGGAGACTGAGTTGGGTCCAGAATCCAGATAGCCCCCTTCCGAGTCCAGTTCTCCCTCTACCCCGCCAACGTGACCCCCAGGATGAGACCTGTCGCCTCCCGGGCGCCCCCAGGACTGTCTCCTTCCCTTCGGGATTCCGGGCGCCAACGGTGAACCCTCGCTGTGTCCCTGAGTCTGCGTTACACTGGGCACCCCCGGTGACGCGCCAGATTTTCTCCGGTCTCCCGTCCGCAGGCCCCGCAGCCGCAGACGCAGAGTGGAAACGGACGGTCGCCGCCACCGATTCCCGCGACTGAGCTGAGGTCTGAGCCCGGGCCCTGCTCCTTGGCCCAGACCTTGTGGGTGCCCTTCTTTGCCCTGAGTCAGGATCTCCCCCCTCCTGGCCCCCACGGCGGGACATCCCTGCTCTGTCCTGATGCCAGAAGGCCCGGACGACCCTTCTGGCCTCCGGCACCTGCCCCCAGTCTCTCTACATGCCGAGTCTTGTCTCCCAGCCCCTGTAGCTGGGCCTTTCCCCCGACCCTGAGGGAGAGCCTCGTCCAGATCCTGGGGCTACGTGCCCGGTGCCCCCTCCGTGTGCACCCCTCCGTGCATATTCCTGCGGCCAGGTGGTGCCCAGAGCCTCCTCTGACAGTGGGCGATGGGACCGTGAGGGCTGAAAGCCAGGGCCCCACATCACCTCCCACCCAGCTCAGCGCCTCATCTGTGTCCCCCACCCAAGTCACCGGCCACTTCCTTCCCTGAGCACCTACTGTGCGCCAGCCCCGTTGGCAGCTTCCCCTCCCCTGCCAGCCAGGGTGGGTGCCCTCACCTCTCAGGGAAGTCCCCTTTCCTGTTTCCTGCCCTCCCCTGCCTGCAGGAAGGGGACGGATGCAAGGAATCGAAGGGCTCCGAAGAAAAACCCCCGGGGCCGTCAGTGTGGAAGGACGGCGGAGTTTAGAGTCCAGCAGGGCAAGATGTGAACCCGGATTTTGTGACCCAGCAGCTCTGCAACCGTGGGCAAGTCGCTTTGCTTCTTGGGGCATTAGTTCCCTTGGGTTTGGAAAACAAGGACCGTGATTCATGTGTGTTTAGAAATGTGAATTACAGGCTCTGGGCTGATGGCTCAGAGCCTGGAGCCTGTTTCCGATTCTGTGTCTCCCTCTCTCTCTGCCCTTCCCCCGTTCATGCTGTGTCTCTCTCTGTCCCAAAAATAAATAAACGTTGAAAAAAAAAATTTTTAGAAATGTGAATTACATTTCCTGCCCATCTCTCCTTGGTCGGCCTTTCCCCACCCGCCCCCCCAAGACCCCTACGGCTAATTAATAGGATTGGAGTGGACACCCTGTCCAGGCTGGGCAAATCCGATCCCCTCCCTGAGAACTTCAGTTTAAGATGAGGACACAATGTCAATCAGCTGTAAATCCATCCCAGCAGATCGGGCCGCCCCGGGAGAGACTGTGTTGGTGCTACATGTAATGGTGGGTCACAAGTGAGCAGAGAAGCCAGTTAGCAGAGAGAAGAAGGAAAGTGACCAAAGGAATACTGACCCTCCTTATCCTCAGCCTCTCTACTGGAGCTTCTCGCATGGATCTGGCCAACAGTTACGATTCTGTTCGATTGCCCGCGGCAGAAAACTCAGTCCAAACTACGTGAAGCAAAAAAAGAATTCCCTGCTCGTAGGAAAACTTTCGGGGTTCAGATCGGTTTCAACCACAACTGAAGGGGCCCCCAGTAATGTCACCCTGGCCTGGTTTTTCTCCATTTCTCTCCGGCTCAGGCTACACATGACACGTTGGCAACAGCTCTGGGCTACAAACGTCCAGGTTCAAGTTCATGGGCAAAGGATTGCGAGAGTTCTTTCTTGGAAGCTTCAGTGAAGGTCTCATGGCATCTCAGTGGCTCTTGGTTGGGTCCCATCCCTGTGCCAGTCACTGGGGCCAGAGGAATGTGCCATATGGATTGCTCTGAGCCTAGGTCACGGGGCCTATCTCTGAGCTGAAATAGGCCGGTTGAGGACATACGCGTGCGACAAAGAAGGTGCCCGATGCTGATTTCCCTTCCTCCTGTCCGTAAGCTGGTAGACTTTTCAAACAGTTCACTTAGGCTGAGATCTCACGTCTTCCTCCCAAGCTGCCCTGCAGCCTGCCCTTTGGAGACCTGCAGGCCGGTCTCCTCGCTGCCTTTTGCACGCTTGCACATGACAGACCCTGGTCTGGAACACCCTTCCTGCTCCGTTTTCTTCCCCAAGCCTGAAATCAAGGGTGGACTCAGGGTTCACCTCTTCCCTGACAACTTCCTGGGTCCTTCTGGCAAATACGTATGGGAGGGACTCATACTTACGTTACAGAAAGATTTTATAGAAAACACTTTGCCTGAAATCCTGGTAACCAGGAGGCGGTGGCTGTCAACGGGCTTAAGGCTGGTACCCAGAGGTAAGAGGATGGCAGGAACAGGGGACATGGTGGCACATGGGCAAGGTGGCCCTTGCCTGGAGCTTCCAGATCCAACCTGGGTCTTGTCCCCTTGGATGGCCCGTCTCCAGCCCCTCTGCCTCGATCAGGCTGTTGGTGTCTCCAGCGTTCGGGCCTCAGTTTCCTCCTGGGCTACACCGGGGAACGATCAATCCTCCAGCCCAAGCACCATTGCCCTACTCTGGATCTCTGGATCTCTGGATAGAATTGTCCCCTGGCCCTGGCTTTGGGACCCCACCCCAGAAGCCAGCCCCAGCACCGGGCCCAGCCTGGGCTGTCCCAACCCACCCTTGGGGAAGAGATCAGGAAACAGGGACAGGGAGGACCTTATTTCACCTAAACGCTCTTGTGAGAGCAGCACTGGGTGGGCAGTGGGGGTCACGGCTGCTTGTGTCACAGCATCAGGTGTGCAAACCCGGGACAGGACACTTTACTCTGCATCTCACTCTGTACTTCCTAGATGAGAGGCTCAAATCAATTCACCCAACCTCTCCGAATCTTAGTTCCTTTACCTACAAGCAATAAATCTTTACTTCCCTTGGCACTTAGGTGTCCCCTCCGTAAACCGGAAAACTTATTTATATGTTCATTTGCTTCTGAGCTTCGCAAGAGCAGGGACCGTGCCGCTCCGGTGCTCAGCTCGTAGTTAGACCTCAATCCATGTTCGTGAAATAAATGCATGGGCACACTGTCGCTGTCAGCCTCCGCCTCCTGTGTCAGAGCTGCACCTGCATGAAACCCCAGGGCAGGTGCACCAAGTTCCAGAAGGCCTGGAGTCCCAGTCTGCCCTGTCGGTCCCTCCACCCCTGTGGTCATTCTGCGGCCCCCTCACCAGCCTTGTCCTCTGAAAACCCGCAGAGTCGCACCTACTTTCCCTGAAGTGAGATTGAGTTTAGGTGGGATCGTGGATCCAGTCTTCAGTGGGGCTCTGTCTTCTCCCTCTGGTCCAGGCTCAGGCCTCTGTGCCAACTCTGCCCGGGGCAGGAGACCTTTGAACATCTCCTGTGCTGGCAGTGGCTGGTTCTGGAAGTTACTGTTCAGCCCACGGTCTGTGGAGAGCCCCGGCGCCCCGGTCACTGGTTAAAGCCATCCGAACCCATTTCCCACTATACAACCTGGTGGTTCAGTCTGGCGCAGCCGCCTTTCCAGAACCCCTGCCTGCTCCCCCAGAGCCCCTGTCTGCCTGTCTCTGGCCATCCATCCCTTCCCTGGGGGAAAGTCTCCCCTCCTGTTTTGCCCAGTGTCTCTGGAGCTCATTCCCCAGCTTAGAGGGGCCCATGAAAGAAGAGGCAGAGGTAGGTTGGGGCAGGAAGGTTGAAGGAAGAGTGGGAGCGCTCCCCGTTTCTCCAAAGCAAAGCTGTCACCCCCCGGAGAGGGCAGAATGACTCAGACACCGTCTTTCCCTATGGGGCAGAGCTGGGGTGGTGACAGAAGCAGGAACATGCTGGGGAGAAAATGACCCCAGAGGCGGTGAGTTCCTCAGCACCCAGGCCCCTCTCCCGCCCTCCTGGTCTCGAGACACAACAGATCTTTATTTCCCTGTAGTTCACACTTCAAGTGGGTTGTTATCTTCTCTTACTAAAAGTGGAATTCGTTTGGGGCGCCTGGATGGCTCAGCTGGTTAAGCGTCCAGCTCTTGATTTTGGCTCGGTTTGTGATCCTAGGGTCATGGGAATGAGCCCCAAATCGGGCTCTGGGCTGACAGCAGGGACTCTGCTTGGGATTCTGTCTCTCCCTCTCTCTCTGTCCCTCCCCTGCTCTCTCTCTGTCTCTCTCACTTGTGCTCTCACTTGTGCTCTCTCTCTGTCTCTCAAAATAAAGAAACCTAAAAATAAGAGTGTAATTCATTTAAGGTTCTTTGATGATTATTTTATTTCTCCCAAGTATATTCCAGTTGAGAAGATCAATGCCAGAAAATTAGATCCATTAACAAGTACTCAGCAGCCAGTCTTGAGAGGAGGGCATTTAGAGCAAGAGAAACAGAAGAAGCAAACTCAGACCTGAGCTGCTCTGCAGGGAGCCCTGGCACAGAGATCACACCCATGCATTAAGAGCCTTCGGTACTGAAATTCAAGTTCCTTTTGGAGTCCAGAGTTGACGACTGAACTCATCAGCCAACAATGAGCCCCACGTGGCAGACAGAGGGGACTCTGATCTCATCCCTGAAGGCGTTATCTTCTCCCAAGGCCATGAACCTGTTGGTGGACAGCCTCCTTGTTCCCCAGCCCCCTTCGAGGAGCACATCAGCCTTTGCCCATGTGCCCGGGCAGTCGGAGGGAAAAAACCAAAATACCACTCCACCGTGGACCAGGAGGCAGGCCAGGAGATTCAACTGTTAGAGACCTTGCTGGGTGCAGACAGGGGCCCTGGGAGGGAGGATAGAGAGGGAGGGAGGAGAGAGATTTCCTGCGTCCCCACCACCATCAGAGGCTACGAGAAGGCAATGAATTTCCAGTGAATTTCCAAAGGGTGAGCGGTGGCCTCCATGAGGACTGAAAGGTTAACCGTTCCCGAAGCTCAAATAAAGTCCCCAGGACTCCCCGCCCACCCACACGCCCTGTGATTAATTCAGCCTGGTAAAGTGGTATTTGCACTGGAAATTTAATCATCATTTCTGATGATAATGAAATTGAGAAATAAATGGAAAGTGTCAAGAACGGTGTTAGGCGGGAGGGGGGATGACCAAGTGAGGTGGAGGCCAGCCGCCTGGCTCCACGGTGAGTGGTTTTAGAAGCCTAAGAAACTAGGAAACTTCCCGGTTCATTATTGCGGATCAAGAACCAGGGATGGTTGGGGTGCAGGTAGGGGTGCTGGGGGACAGGACAGAGGGCGTGGGCAGGGTGCCGGAGCAGGTCAGACCAGCTCACAGGGAATGGGTGGTTAAATTTTGGGAGGCTTTGTCAGCCAGATGTTCCACACAGCCACAATTAAAAATTAAATGATATAATCTTATAATTACATGAATCACATTAACAACAAAGGCAATCAACATTCAAGCTCATCAAATTCTAATTACTTTACCACATTTTACTATTATGTATGTGTTTGAGATTATTTACTCATATGGTATCTGAACGGTGGAAATACTCCATAACACCGTGCATCTGTGTGTCTTCCAAATTTTGCACTTGACGCCGTGGCATTGGTAGTTTGGAAATGACTGTGGGGGGAAGCATTTGCTCCAACGAGATTGGTAAGGAGCACAAATTGGGATCAACCCAGAAAGCAGAAATCACAAAAGTAATTTGAAAAGGGAAAATTTAATATAAAGAATTATTAGCTAGTAAAAAATGACTACAAAAGGAATAAAATGGAATGTTAAAGAATACAGGAATATAAAAAGTGGGGAGTCGTTTCTGCTGGCTCTAGGGCCAAGGAATAGTGCTCAATGAGCAAGGCAAGAGGGCCACTCCGTTCAAGGCCAAGATTGACGTTGGCCTTGACGTTGGCCAAGATTGACTGCGGCCCAAGGAAACAGTCCACAGTCAAGGGGCCAAGGCCAGTAGATAGGAAGCTACCCTGGGTGATAATGTAGCTCTTGGGAAAGCGAGAGTCAGTGGCTGTTTTTGTGCCACTGGCAGTCATGCCATGGGAGCAAGAGGAAAAGAAAACCAGAACCTGGAAGGGAAATCCCATCTTTTTTTTGTAATTGTAGTAAAATACCCATATCACAAATTTTCCCATCTTCACCGTTTTTAAGTGTACGGTGCTGTGCTACTAAATACAGCCTTTTAATTTTTTTATAACATTTATTTATTTTTGAGAGAGACAGAGACAGAATGCGAGTGCGTTAGGGGTAGAGAGAGAGGGAGACACAGAATCCGAAGCAGGCTCCAGGCTCCGAGCTGTCAGCACAGAGCCCGGCACGGGGCTCGAACCCACAGACCGCGAGATCATGACCTGAGCTGAAGTTGGACGCTCAACCGACTGAGCCACCCAGGCACCCTGGCGTTCAGTTTTCTTTAAGTGTTTTGTGGATTCACCAGTAAAGCCATCAGTACCTGGACACTTTTTTTTTGCGGGGGAGACATTTTGTTACATTTGAGTATCCTTATTCATTATAGATCTACTCAGATCTTCTATTTCTTCATGACTTAGTCTTGGTAGGTTTTGTGTTTCCAGGAATCTGTTCATTTCATCTGGGTTATCCAATTTATTGGCATATAATTGTTCATAGTATTCTCTTATAATCTTTTTTTAAATTTCTGTAGCATTGGTAGTAATGTCACCACTCCATTTTTTTTTTTTTTATTTTAGTAATTTGAGCCTTATCTCTTTTTTCTTAGTCCATCTCGCTAAAGGTTTGTCAATCTTGTCGCTCTTTTCAAAGAACCAACTCTGGCTTTCGTTGATGTTCCCTATTATTTTCTTTATTCTCTAGTTCATTGGTTTCTGCTCTAATTTTTATTCGTTCCTTTCTCTTGTTAGCTTTGGGTTTAGTTTGTTCTTAATTTTCTAGTTCCTTAAGTGGTAAAGTTTGGCTTTAGATCAGAGATCTTGTTTTCTTTAATGCATTTATAGCTACAAATTTTCCCCTTAGCACTGTGTTTTGCTGTGTTCCATAAGTTTTGGTGTGTTGTGTTTTTGTTTTCCTTCATCTCTAAGTATTCTCTAATTTCCTTTGTGACTTCTTCTTTGATCCATCGGTTGTTTGATAATGTAGTGTTTACTTTCCCCGAATGTGCGAATTACCCAGTTTTACTTTTATTATTGATTTCTAACTTCACCCAGTTGTGGTCAGAGAAAATACTTTATACATATATATCTCTTTAAGTCTACTGAAACTTCATTTGTGGCCTAACATATGGTCTGTCCTGGAAAACGTCCCACATACGCTGCTGCCGTTGGGAAACATGGGCTGTTTATGTCTAAGGACCCTAATTTGTGTCAAGTTCTCTAATTTCTTACTCATCTTCTGTCTGGTCATTGCATCCATCATAGTCTCCAACTATAATTGTAGAATTCTTTCTTCCTTCAACCCCACTGGGTTTTGCTACATATATTTTAATGGTCTGTCGTTAGATGCATCAATGTTTATCATTGTACCTTCATGCTACATTGAACCTTTTATTAATAGATAACGTCCTTCTTTGTCTCTTGTAACCTTTTTTGATTGAAAGCCCATTGTGTCTAAGTATGGCTACCCCTGCTCTCTTTTGGTTATTATTTGTACAGAATATTCTTTCCACCTTTCACTTTTCAATCCACCTTCTTTTGTAGCCTGGCAGTGTCTCCCCAGCGCCCCATACTGACGAGGACTAACACTGCGCCATCTCGCTCCAGAGACGCGTTTACAGGGTCAGCCTTCAGGGGTACAATGCAGGGCAGACAAGAGTGAAATTTGAGCTAAGGGGCCATAAATTGATAATAAGCACAGCCTCCTAATTTTCAGAGCATTAACAGAGAGGTCTTTTCTAAAGATGCTGAGTTCTAGAAGTAGGCAAAGTTCCAAGGCCTCATCTGATGCCAGAATCCACTTAATAAAAATAAAATATTGATGGTGAAAACACCATCAGCTCCCAGGCAGGCATTGTGTGTAGTGTATTACATATACGATTTCATTTAATCTGCATGATGATGCAGGGGGGTAGATGGCATTATTTCCCCCATCTTACAAATGAGGGGAAACTGTAGGTGTGAGAAGTGAAGTCACTTATCCTTAAAAGACACAACAGCTATGCCCCATAAAGATGGGGAGCTTTGGGGCACCTGGGTGGCTCCGTTGGTTAAATGTCCGACTTCGGCTGAGGTCATGATCTCACAGTTCGTGGGTTCGAGCCCCGCATCGGGCTCTGTGCTGACAGCTCAGAGCCTGAAACCCGCTTCAGATTCTGTGTCTCCCTCTCACTCTTTGCCCACCCTCCACTCGTGCTCTGTCTTTGTCTCTCTCTCTCTCTCTCAAAAATAAATAAATATTACAAAAATTAAAAAAAAAAAAAGTATGGGGAGCTTATTAGCTCTCAAGGTGGCCCACACCGTCTCTGGACACTTTGTTGAAAACCTCTTCCTTCAGCCCACATTGAGGGCATGAACTCCCTCTTCCACGTGGCAGCCCTTCTTGTACGTGAGGAGATGTCTCTCATCCATATAGGGCTTTTCCTTCTCCGCCTTCAACAGCCCCCCTCCTTCAGCACTCTGCCCCATGCTCTCCTGACCAAGCTCAGGTTCCCACTCTCCTTCTTCGGCTCTCATGCAAAGATGGATGCAGTTCTCCAGCGATGGGTTTCCCAGAGCAGGGCCCCCCTGCCTGCCTTTGCCACCTTTGCCCGTTACAAAGATCTAGCAAAGCAAGTCAGATCATTTCTCCGAGGCTTGGTTTTCCTCTTCTACAATTCTAGGGCAAAAATCTATGTCCAACTGGGTTTCTGCGGAAGCTCCATAACATAACCCTTGAGAAAGTGCCTAGAGCGGTGTTTGACACAACGAAGATGGACAGAAACTAGATCTGGTCCACTGAGACATGGGGAGAATCTGGGGCTGATTCCTAGTCCTGCCGTGGGACTAGCACGGCGTCTAGGGTCCAGAGCAGACGCTACTGGGAAACTACAATCCAGGTTTCTTGACACCTAAACCTGACCTGTCCATCTTAGAGGCAAAACCCAGCTTCTCTCCTCTTGGAACCGACAGCGATTTATATCCACGTGGCCACACATGAGGGTGGCCGCGTGCCTTTTCTCGAGCATCAAAGATGCCAGAATTAATCAGGTGCGACATTCACAGGGAGAGCCATCGTGCCCAGAACGGCCCCTTTCCCTCTGCTTCTTTTTCCACGTCTCTCTCCCTCTCTCTTTGATGATTCCACACGCTACGATAATTGAGCACATTTGCAGAGAGATCCTAATGGCCAGCGGGGCCCCTCTGAGGACTATTGTGCGTTCCCTGTAATGACATTCATTAGTCTGGCTGACATCAATACTGTTCTCAGGTTAATATGTTTAATTTAATGAGGCATTATTTTCAGTTAGAAAACTCCTGAAGAAGCATGTTTTCTCCTGATGAGTTCAGCTGACGAGTAGATTAATGCTGGCCTTGAAATAGTTGATTAAGAAAACGAATCTAACCAACTTCTGCATCAGATACAGGGCTTAAATTAAGTCGTGCGAAGATGCCTGTTTCTTAGGGGAAGAAACAGGCCAAAGTCCTCACTTGGCTCGGCGATTTGCCCTTCATCTGCTCCTTTGTTCCCCACTGACTCTTGATCTCAGCGCAGGACATGATCTCACAGTTTGTGAGATCGAGCCCCGAGTCGGGCTCTGGGCTGAAAGCGTGGAGCCTGCTTGGGAGTATCTCCCTCCCTCTCTCTCTGCCCCTCCCCTGCTCTCTCTCTCTCTCTCTCTCTCTGTCTCTCTGGAAATAAATAAATAAACATTAAAAAAAAGAGAGGAAAGGAAAGGAAAGGAAAGGAAAGGAAAGGGCCAAGGGACAGTGTGTGACGAGGGGAGAAAACAAGTGTCCCCAACTGACATGAAAAGACCTTCACCATCTGTCATCATCAGGGAAATGCAAATCAAAACTACAACGAGAGGTCACCTCACACGTGTCAGAATGGCTGAAATCAACAACACAAGAAACAAACAGGTGTTGGCGAGGATGTGGAGAAAGGGGAAACTCGCACTGTTGGTGGGAATACAAACCGGGTGCAGCCGACGTGGAAAACCTGATGGAGGTTTCTCAAAAAGTTAAAAAATGGGGGCGCCTGGGTGGCGCAGTCGGTTAAGCGTCCGACTTCAGCCAGGTCACGATCTCGCGGTCCGTGAGTTCGAGCCCCGTGTCAGGCTCTGGGCTGATGGCTCAGAGCCTGGAGCCTGTTTCCGATTCTGTGTCTCCCTCTCTCTCTGCCCCTCCCCCGTTCATGCTCTGTCTCTCTCTGTCCCAAAAATAAATAAACGTTGAAAAAAAAAATTAAAAAAAAAAAAAGTTAAAAAATGGAATTATCCTACGATCCAGCGGTCACTCTATTGGGTATATACCCCCCAAATTACAAAACGCTAGTTCAGAGGGATGCACGCCCGTGTTTCCTGCAGCATAAGCGGCCCAAGGGCCCCTCGATAGCTCGACGGATAAAGACGACGTAGTATGTGTATAGAATGGAATATCACCCAGCCATAAAAATGAATGAAATCTCGCCATTCGCAGCTGGAGAGTACAACGCTGAGCGAAATAAGTCAGAGAAAGGCAAATACCATGTGACTTCACTCCTAGGTAGAATTTAAGAAACCAAACAAACCGGCCAAGGGAACAAAAGAGAGAGAGAGGCAAACCAAGAAACAGACTCTTAACTACAGAGAACAAACTGATGTCACCAGCGAGGAGGCGGGGGGGGGGGGGGTGAGGATTAAAGAAAAACGTCCCCCGCTGAGCAGCCTGAGATCCCAGAAGGCGAAAGAGAAGTCCTCGTGTGGTGGCGGAGTCACAGAGGGACGTCCCCACGGCCGGGAGCCCCGCTGACCTGCTTGCATCCGCTAGCCGCGGTCCGGGGTTGGATGATACAGGGCCAGTGTCCCGCACCACCTCCTGCAGACGTCACACTGTCCCGCCAGCCTCACTCGGCCTTCACCAACTTCATGACGGGTCCAGCTCAACTCTTCCTACCTGCGTCTGGTCGCTTCTACCCCAGGTGACAGAGCGCTTCCTTCCCACCACTTTTCTCCCCGCGGGTGCCTGTCTCTGCACAGATTTGGGGCCGGTTGTTTGCTCCTTGACCAGCTCTTTGATGGGTTTGAAACAAAGGTCACGGGGCTCCTGGGTGGCTCGGTCAGTTAAGCGTCCGATGTTGGCTCAGGGCGTGAGCTCACGGTTCGTGGGTTCGAGTCCCGCATCGGGCTCTGTGCTGATGGCTCAGAGCCTGGAGCCTGCTTCCGATTCTGTGTCTCCCTTTCTCTCTTCCCCTCCCCTGCTCTCACTCTGTCTCTCTCTTGCAAAAATAAAGAGAGATTTAAAAAATTAAGAAAAAAGGAAAAACAGGCACGTATTGGAAGTTAGTCTGGCTCTTCTGCATTTTAAGGGCGTGCATGTGTCTTTCGGGTTGAGAACATGTGTAACTTCAAACACAGGGCCTCGGTTTTCCACTATTTACAGCCAGTGGTTACAGAGTCCTACCTCTGAGCCATTGGGATTCCTGTGAGAGCCACCGGGGTTCCCAGGCTTCTTCCTCAGCAGGGTGCCCCTGGATGGGACCCACCACAGGAGGCCTGGATTCACGTCCCAACTCACCAAGTGACCTCGGACAACTCCCTGCCTACCCTCGGCCCTCGCTTTCCTCTGTTGATAAGTAAATAAATAAGTAAGTAAATAGTTTCCAGAACCTCTTTCAGCAGATCATTCTCTTTGTTAGAGCTGAAGCATGCCCTTGCCTGCCTGGGAATAAACACGCAGTGCATTCAAAGTGCTCTGCAGAGGTCCCGCCGTGTGTAGGGCCCTGTGCTTGGTCCTGGGGATGTGTGCGACCCTACTGACCCCACTGAGTGATGCCGCAGCCCCACGGGGAAGGAAACCAGGTGAAGTAATGACCCCAACATGGGGGCAAAAGGCCTGGGCCAAGTCAGACAGGGCACCGCAGGACCCAGGACTGTGTCCGTGCTGGGCGTTCAGGAGGAATCCCCAGGAGCGCACGGGGCACACCTCCCCCGTGGCTTCCAAACCTCCATGACTCACCACGGTCAAGGTCTTGGGCAAGTCGTTCCCTCCCAGGCCTGCCGCCTGGTCTGTAAAACCCAGGACTCAGCTCAAACGCCACCTCCTCCAAGAGGCTCTCCTGGATCCCAACCCAAAGCAGCCACACAGCCCCATTTTATTTCCTCCATAGCACCCATCAGGATCAGAGATCATATCACGTTGTTTAACTGCTCACTTGGTTCCTGTCTGAATGCCTTTGATCCCCTGCGTGCAAAATGTGAATCGTTCTTCATTCAGACACTAAGGGCTTCCGTCTTCATGGGTGTTCTAAGAGCTTGATACTTAGCAGTGGACAAAAAGACCAAAATCACTGCCCACATAGAGTCCGCATTCTATGCGGCGGCCGTCAGACCGTGCTAAGTGATCAGGAAAGAAATTAGGCAGGAGGAGGGGTGAGGGGTGGGCCCAGGGAGTCAGGGTGCAGGTTTGTGTGGTTGGTCAGGAGGCCCTCACCTGGAAGGACTCACTGAGCACAGAGCAGGAGGACGGAAGGACGAGGGGGTGCGTGTCCCTGGGGAGCAAATCCCTGGCCACGGGGGCCACGGGCTCAGAGGCGGGAGATGAGGTCAGCAAGGAGGACCGTGTGGCTGGAACAGGGTTGGTGGGGAGGCCAGGGGCCCGTGGGGGACTCTGAATCTACCCTGAGGAAGATGGGAGCCATGGGGGGGTTGTGAGCAGAAGAGAGAAGCAGCCACACTGGCATTTTTAAAGGCTCTGTCCTGCTGCTCGGTGGAGAAGACATCACCGGGGACAAGAGTGGAACTGGGGAGGCAGATGGGCCAAATAATCTTGGCTATGGGTGATGACGGATGGAATCGGTTAAGAGTATGAGGTTTAGAGACGATGGATGTAGAAACACTAACACGGCACCAGGCACGCCGTTATGAGGCTCCGCAGGGAGAAGGTCTCACGCGCTGGAGAAAGACAAGGGGGCAGGATTATATAAGCAGTAAACCGCTGGCATTTCACATGTGCAACACAAACCCAAATCACACGCATTCAGACACTTTTTAAGGGGAAGGTAACCTTTAGAAATGATTTTCTTTTTCTCGGTTAAAAAAAAAAAAAAAAATACCGACCTAAAAAGGCTGGGAGGCAAAATATGTGTGCGGTAGCTTGAATTTTCCCCAATCAAACCCTTTCTTCCTGTAATATATTCGTCTGATGGGTCTTTTAACTAGATGTGGTGCTCTGTTCACACAGGGGACAGGTCACGTGTTTTCTTTTGGCGTGAAACTGACAGCCGCTTTAGGTTTTTAAAAATGTGCCTTTTAACCAGCAGAGGTAATGCTAAGAAGAAAACAAACAAACAAAAAGGCAGCCCCCAAGGCAAATTAGCTTCCAGCTGCCAGGTTTCCAGCCTGTTCGCTTTTGATCTTGGTGAGAGTTAACCGGCCAGGGCTTGCAGGAGACCCCTGGGGAGGGGGTGGAGGGGGAGGGCAGAGGGGGTGAAGCAGGGGCGCGGGGCTGAGGCCCCTGGGCGGGGCGCAGGGTTCTGCCACAACCTAGACCTAGAGCCCACCCGCATGCTGCCCCGTGCCTCCGTTTCCCCAACTGATCTCGTCCTTCTCTAAAGTCCCTTCCCGGTTGAAAATTTCAAATAGTCACCACTGAAGGGCAATCAAGGACCGGGCAGTGGAGGGAAGTGGAATCCTGGGGAGTTTGGGACTCTTCAAGGAGCAGAAGAGGGAAATGCCAGCCTCGGTCTCCTACAGTGACCATGGCAGTGGCTACCTCCACTGTCGCTGAAAGGCCAGAGCGTGTGAGAGACACCGTCACACCCTTGGGGGCACTTGGTGGTCCCCACGGGCCTGGGAGGTGGATCTCGTCACGGGCAACCCCGAACTCGGGAGCCTGAGACTCGGAGGCCACCCGCCTTGGGTGGGCCGCCCAGCTGGCGAGAGGGCAACGCGCAAGCTGATGCCCCGTAAAACTGCCCCCCAAGGCGAGGCATGTGTAACATTCAGTCCTGACTGCCTGAGAGCAAAGCGGGGAGAAACCAACGGTCGGCCGGCTGATAAAGACCGCAGTCAGGCAGGACCTGGAATTCTACTGTATTTGTAACGGTCTTCATGATTGACAAAAACCCCACACTCTTCGTAACCATCAGACCTCCAGGAAGCTACAGACTCGGTGTCCGGGAGCCCTAAGGCCACCTTCGCCTCCACGGGATAGAAAACCCCGTATCATCGGTCGCTTCTCGCGACCGCGGTGTGCCTCTTCCTGCCCCTGTGTCTGTCCCCTGTCAGAAACACCTTTTGGCTCCGTAAAATGTCTCGAGAATTCTCTCTTCACCCGTGCACTGGAGGATGTCCCACCCTGATGGTACATTCTCCAGGTTCTGAAGCCCTGAGGCAGAAAAGGCCCCTGCAGGTGGTCGCACGTCCGCGCCCCTGCACCAAACGCTGAGGGTGAGCGTCTGTGGTGGGGGCTTGCGGGGCGGGCATCCCTCTCCCGGGGGCCCATCGCAGAGGCCCCGCCCCCCTGCCCCAGGGAGGACCAAATGGCAGAGGGGCCTTGTCCCAGGGGGTCACCCTCTGGACTCTGTACCTGCTGGAACTTGGCTGGAGAAAGCTGACGGGGGCAGCGAGGCTTCTCACTCTCCCCTCTAGGTCCTGACAGGGCCCCCCCGGGGGAAACAGGGTTTCGGAGCTGACACCCGGGCCACCCACAGCCCTCCAGCCACCCTGACAGGGGGGCCGTACCCGCCCGGAGAAGGGGGACCCCGGTCCACAAGCCGGGGAGGAACCGGGCACAGGCACCATGGCGGGGTCAACTTTTACGTCTGTCTTTTAGAGACCTCCCCGCGATGACCCATTTCAGCCCGATCCCATCGTCCCAGACTCTGTCATCCACACGGCAGGTGCTCAGCGGCATCTGAAGCAGCTCGGCGAGGCAGTGAAGTTCACCCTGGCCGTTTGAGGAGCCCAAAACCAATTTCGAAATCGAACACATCACTGACAGCTGCTTCCGACCTCGCCGTGCCTCGCTTACGCCCCGTGCAGCGGGAGGCAGAAAGGGCAGGAGAGGTAAATCCCGCTGACTGCAGCCCGGGAGAGGGCCACAGAGGTGAGACTCACCCGGCTTTCCCGCTCCAATCCCAGGGTCCTTTCCATCTATTCTCTGAATTTCTATCAGAGAACAAACTATCTATCCCAAACAGCTGGCACGTCAGACTCAATGTGTCCCCAATTCAACATGTCCAAAACCGAACTCGTCATCGTCCGGTCCCAGACCGGCCCTCCCACGTGTCCCCAGTTGCCGAGATCTATGCTACGGCCGTCTCAGCCACCCAGGCTTAGACGAGTCCACTTCTGGACCTGTGCCCCACAAGGATGCACTCAGATGGTCACCAGTGGAATGTCGGCAAAGCATTCTCCATAACAGCTCAACGCTGGAAAGTACCCGAATCCCATCTAGAGTTGACAGAGGGTAAATGGTCACACATTCGTACAAAGGAACGCTAGCCCTGGGGAAGAGCAAACGCTGCACGACTTAGTAACATTGTGGTGCACAGAGGAAGCCACACAGGTGGGGACACAGATGGTGTGAGTCCATTTGCCTGACACCTAGAATAGCACAGATCATCCTAGAGGTCAGGATGGGGGTGGGGGGACTTCCGGGCTGTTGGTATGCTGCTGTGCAAAACTTCTTCAGCTCTACAACTGTGATTTGTGTGCTTTCCTTGGCATCTACTATGTTATACTTTAATGAAAAGTTTCCTTGAAAGGCCCCAGGGACCTCACTGGACGGATGGATGTGGGACCACCTTGAGCCAAACCCACGAGTACACATTGTTGACCAACAAATGGAAGGGGCTCCTGAGTGGCTCAGTCGGTTACGCGGCCGACTTCGGCTCAGGCCATGATCTCACGGTTCGTGCGTTCGAGCCCCGAGTCGGGCTCTGTGCTGACAGCTCGGAGCCTGGAGCCTGCTTCGGATTCTGTGTCTCCTTCTGTCTGTCCCTCCCCTGCTTGCCCTCTGTCTCACAAGTAAATAAACATTTAAAAAAAATTTTTTTTTTTTAAACAAATGGTGCCTGAGTGTTGGGTGAATGCACGATCAACTTAACAAGTTCACGAGCTCCTACATGGACAAAGGAGCCAGGAGATCACGGACAGGCAGGTGTCTGTTACACGTGTTACATCCATGGTCCCGGGCCAGGGCGGGGGAGGGGGAGGGGTGGGGGGAAGGACACATCCAAGGGCAGCAAACCCCAAAGTCCAAGAACAGCGTCTCCACCCAGATGTGAAGCCAAGGCCTGGGCAGAGTGGCCGAGGGGGCTCCTACACTGTCCTCACAATGAGGTCACAGAGAAGTACCTATTATGTAGCAACCCCCCAGCATGACTTTAATAATCGCTGCTTAAATAACATTTTCACTGTCTCCTTACAAATTAACCTCTGGGAGGTGTCATTAATGTCGGCGTGGGAGACTTTGCTGAGCGGCCCGGGGATGAGGAGAGGCAGTGCCGTGATGGTCCCAAGACCCCCCGGGCCGGGTGTTGCTGTGGACTCAGGTTACGGGGACCTGGGTCCACGACGGCAGGCAAGTCACACCCCCACCTGGGCCTCGCTCACCTGTCCCATGAGGTGGAGAAGGTTCTCCAAATCCCCACCCTCCTGGGGGCCCGGGCGCTCTCACCGGAGACCCGGGTCAGGGTCAGAGTCAGTCACCCCTCCCCGCCCCCTGGCAGGGGCTCATCCTCAGCAGGGAAATGGGGGCTCCTCCTGACCTGTGCTTCTCCCCCACCAGACGGAGGGCGGGACCTGTCTGCACACAGCAGGTGCTCAGCAAACGCCGGTGGGAGGGCCGGCCAGATCCCACCGCGCAGCGGCTTTTACAAGTGGCCTGGAGTCCCTTTCAGGACAAGGAGGTTTGATAAGCAGACAGCAGATAAGCTGCTGTCCTCAGGGAGCTTGTCACTGTCGCCCGCCGATCTCTGAGGCTCCTACGGGTGTCACTGGTTCCCTTTACTCCTCTGCAGTCTCCTGTCTGGGCCCCTCTGCCACCTCCTTGCCCCGTGCGCCCCCTCTAACATCTGGGGCCTGAGACGGAGGGACCTCGCTGGCTGTGTGACGCGAGCACCAGGGCTCTGACCAGGGGTCCCGAGGAAGAGCGCCCGAGGCAGCATCTCGTCTCCTGCCTCCACTGCCCCGACCTGCCAGTGACCGAGGTCAGCTCGTGGGTCCGGAGGAGCTGGACGGGGACGCCAGAGCCCCTCTTATATTTGCTACACGCAACTCATCCCTCCTGATCACAAACTGCCCTTAGAGACAGAGGAACAAGTTATAAAAATTAAGAAGGAGGCAGCAGCGGCTCCTGTGAAATGAGTTTCCCTCGACACAGTTAAACGTGAGCGTTCGAATGTCACTGTCACGGGACGCACGGACTCCTGCAGGGTAGGTACTGATGACGACACAACTGAGGGGTCCTGGCCAGCTTAGCTCACGCTGCCATAATAAAACACGACAGACCGGGTGGCTTTAAACAACAGAGATGTATTTCCCACAGTTCTGGAGGCTGAAGTCCACGATCAAGGTGTTGGCCTGGTAGGTTTCTGGTAAGAGCCCCCTCCCCGGCTTGCAGACCACCACCTTCCCACCGTGTCCTCACGTGGCCTTTCCTCTGTATTAACCTCGTGGAGAGGGAGCGATCTGATGTCCCTTCGCACGAGGACACCACCCCCGCCACATCAGAGCTCCGTTCCAAGGACTTCGTTTCACCTTGACTACACCCTTAGAGGCTCTGTCTCCCAAGACAGCCACGCTGGGGCTGAGGGATTCAACACGAGAATGGCGGGGAGGGGGACACAATCGTGGAGTCCACAGCGCTGGCCGTTTAAGGAGCCGAAGAACCGGGGACTTCGGAGGCAGAGTCAGATCTGAGTCTCGGGCCCAGCCGCGTCTTTGTGTGGGTTTCACTGCCTTTTCCCCAGCCCCGCCTCCCCGTTTCTAAAGCGGGAGCTGACGCCTCTCTCACAAGGTTGCTGGGAGGGGGGTTTCCGTTGGGTGTCTTAGCCTCGGTACTTTTGACTTTGGGCCAGACCCTTCTCCTTCTGGCAGCCTGGCCTAGGCACTGTGGGATGTTTAGCCGCGCTGGTTGCTTCCTGCTAGATGTCAAGGGTACGCCTCTCCCCTCGCCCCCACTAGGTCGCTGCATCCAGAATGTCTCCAGACATTGCCAAAGGTCCCCGGAGGGGCACAGACCAACCCTGGTTGAGAGCCACTGCTTTCATGGAGGAACAGGCGTCTGGTTTCTGGGATATTGCAAGCATCAAACAATGGTGGTAGTTGTCAGTGACTCGGTAAAGGATGAAGCAGAGGGTGTCTTGGGAGAGATGCGTCTTGCCTCTTTGTCCCTATGGGCATTTCCTTGATGGACTGCTTGAGCCGGTTTGATAATCTCTTACTCTTCTGATAAAATTAAGCTTGACTGCAGAAAGCTTTATCATCAAGGGAAAAAAAGCAAAAAAAAAAAAAAAACAAAACAAAAAAAACGATGTTTACAACGTGATGTCCAAAAGCGCCATTTCTTCCAGAAGCCTGGAACAAGGAGGTGAAGGGCGGCCACTCGCCCCCGGCCGTGTCGTGTCAGCCTTCTCTGAGGATGGGACCAGCAGAGCGTCACCGCATCCCCACAATGACGGCCAGGAGATGGCATCCTTCCATCGTACAGATTAGGACGCTGATGCTCAGAGAGGACCTCAAGCTGCTTCAAGTCGTAGAATCCACAAGTGGCTTCAGGGTCAGAGGACCCGAGCTTGTGTCCTGGACTGGCTATTCCCAGCCATGTGACCCCAGGAAGGTTCTCCTCGCTGAGCCTGTGTCGTCATCAGTAAAGTGACGACGGCAGTGACACCTGTCTCGCAGGCTGGGAGGGCGCCTGGCACAGAGGGCTATGACAATGGTAACAGCAGCCCCCTCCCCCACGGGGCTCACTGTGCTGATCCCCCCGGAAGCCCCTCCATGGAATGCGCTAGAGAACCCGTTAGCAAACTGCCCTATTGTCTCCAGTTCGCAGATGAGGAAATCAAGGTTGGGGGGGCGGGTGTCATTGTCATTTGTCCAGTCACACAGATGGGAACAGCAGATTCAGGATTCTGCCTTCATATTCTGTGCTTTCAAATACAAGAATTTTACTGTTTCCTTTTGCTTCCCCCCCCCCGCCCCCCATCTCTCTCTTTTTCTGTTTGGTTCATTTCCTGCCACCCATCAGATTGATCAGGTTTTGTTTATTCCCTCTTGTCCCTCTGCTGGTTTGGAAATTCCATATTCTATGCTGTTTTTGTTTTTATTTATTTTTTATTTATTTTTTTAAATTTTTTCCTAATGTTTATTTATTTTTGAGAGAGAGAGAGGGAGAGAGAGACAGAGAGCATGAGCGGAGGAGGGACAGAGAGAGAGGGAGACACAGAATCTGAAGCAGGCTCCAGGCTCTGAGCTGTCAGCACAGAGCCTGACTCGGGGCTCGAACTCATGGACGGCGAGATCATGACCCGAGCCGAAGTCGGACGCTCAACCGACTGAGCCACCCAGGCGCCCCTGTTTTTTTTTTTTTTTTTTTTTTTTAATTGTTCGGCCTTAAGGTCATAATAAGCACAGTTGACTTAACACAGTCGGAGGTGAATCGATTCTCTCTCTCCTCCCTCTGAACAGCACAAAGACCTAGAATATGTCTCCTCTGGTCTCCCTCTCCGTCTTTTCATGCTGCCCAGACTTGTGGTTCCGCCTTCCTCTCTGCCCCTGCGCTGGCCGTGATCTATATACCCAGGGCTGCGATGTGTGTTCACCGTGGCCAGCCCAGACCCGCCCCATTTGCTCACCATTGTTAGTTCAATCCTCTCCTTTCTGGGCTCAGTGACTACCTTCCTGCGTGATTTTTTACGATTATTTCTTTTACCGGCGTCCTGTGAGTGTGTCTTTGTCTGAAAATATCATTCTTTCTCGTCAATTTTGAATGCTAATTTAGCTGGGTATAGAATTCTACTTTGCTTACTTCATTTGGCGCTAAAATACTATCCCTGTCCTCTAAGGTTGCTGGAGAGGACCTTCTGCCTGTGTTTGTCTTCTCCCCGGCTACTTTGTGAAGAGTTTCTCGTTTCTTGGTGTTCTGCGTTTGCACCCCAGTGTTCGTCTAACCGTGGTTTTCACTTGATGCAACCTGCTTGGGATTCATTGAGATGATGAAGAGGGCCGAGCCGCTGGCCCGTGGGTTGGAGGAAAGAACTTTGCCTAACACAGCACGCTGTTGGTATTGTTAACATCTTCTCAGTGCTTCGAGGGGCTGCTATGATGGAATACTATAGAATGGGTAGCTTATAAACCACACGATTTGTCTTCTCTCAGGTTCTGGAAGCTGGAAGTCTGTCAAGGTGTGAACACATTGGATGTCTGCTGGGCGCCTGTCCTGCTTCACAGACAGCCATCCTCTGTCTGTCCTCACACAGTGGGAGGGCTTAGGAGCTCTCTGGGGTCTCCTGGGCATTCATCAAGGCCCCACCACCTAACAGATCGGGAATGTGATGGGGTCTCAATCAATGGATTTTTGCGGGGACACATGCAGTCTATAGAAAACGCTAATATTGATGATAAATCAATCAGCATTGTAGCTAACACATATTGAGGTCATACTGTGTGCCAGGCGCTGTTCTAAGTGCTACGTGTGTTTGTGCGTGTGGACACGTACATGCGTGTACAGATGCGTGTGTATACAGGCGGGTATAACATGTACATATCAGCTTATTTCCTCCTCAAACGTCCTCATAGGGAGAGTGCTAGCATTACCCCAACTTCCAGATGAGGAAACCACAGCAAGAAAGGTGGGGCTCACTAGAGAAAGGGAATTGGGGGTGGGAGGGGGCGGCATGGACTGGGGAGTCAGGCAGGTCAGAGTTGATGCCCCCTTCGGGCTCCTCACCAGAGGTGTGGCCTTGAACAAGTGACTCCACCTTTCTGAGCCTCCGTTTCCTCCCTGTCAACCGGGGGACGGGCCAGGCGCCCTGCAGGATCAAGGCCTGGCAGGAGCTACAGGGACAGGAGTGTCCCCCTCTCCCTGAAATTGCAGTTGGTGCCACGTCCCTGCTCGGGTACCAGGCACGTGGGGGGGGGGGCGCGGCTGGGACACCCACAGTGAGAGAGGAGCTGGCTGAATCGCCTTTCTGGGACTTTCCCGGGAGTCTGTGGGGCCCGGAAAGCCCAGGGTATGAAATACCAGTGTCACCTCTGGGGTCCAGGCCCCACCTGGCAGGGAGCAGGGACCCTCAAAGCCACCTCTGCAGCTATGGGCAGAGGGACCGAGCTCTGAGGATGAGATCAGACTCCCCAACCCGGAAATGTCTTTGGTTACATTTTGATGAAAAACATGTTTGTGACCAAGTTGAAATTATATTGTCAGCAGTTAATTATCACTTGTCAAACAAGTGTGTGCCCAGATTGTGGGTTTAATTTCCACAAAGGTTTGCAAAAGCCTCGTTCCCCTTACTTGATGAGGGCTCTCTGAGAGAGAGAGAGAGAGAGAGAGAGAGAGAGAAATTCATGGTTGGAAAGGGTGCTTTAAAAAAATTAGATTTTTAAATAAACAGGTTTCCTTAGTTTTGGTGTCAAGGCTTTTTGTAAGCAATAGAAAAATACTCAGTGTAGTTTAAGCAAAGACAAATAAGCTGGATGGGGGGAGGTCTCAGGTCCAGGAAGGTGTAACAGAATTCAGGGGCCCCTGGGCCTGATCGGTGCCTGAACCTGGAGAGTAGAATTTTTCCTGAAGGGGTGACGTGGGGAGGGCATCCAGGTCACTCACCCCGCCCCTCCTCCAGCCTCGGACCCCCAATGCCTGTGGTGACAGGGAAACCCGGGGAGGGATGCTTTGGGGGAGGGAGGTGGTCCATGCGCATTGACTTGGGGGGGGTCCGAGGTATCGGGGAACAGACGGTCCGCCGTTGGCGGAGCTGGAGAAGACACGAGTCGTGTGGACAAAAACCACTACAAATGCAACCCTTGTCCCATCAGCAGGGGACCAGACGCCTTCTAGTAGCTGCACCACCAGGGGGCGCACCTCGGGGTCCACACGGAGGCGCACCGCCCCCGCCCCCGCCCGCGCAGCTGCCTGAGCGCTTCTTAGGGTCTATGCAGACAGGCCCGGGTCCCTGGTGGGTGGTGAAGAGGAAGCTGGGGGCGGGGGGGAGCTGGCCTGGAGAGGAGGGCGTGTCCCAGGCTGTCAGGGGGTGTCCTAGTCTCCCGTCTGTGCAGCCCCAGGGTGGACCCGCTGGGAGCCCAGAGGCAGCAGAGGGGTGCGGATGGACGGTCAGGAGATCGCGTCCCTCCCCATCAAACGAGCAGGTGTCCCCGCGGCGCCGGCTGCTCGACGGTCCCGTTCCTGGAACACTCCGGAACAGCATCCCACCTGCCTGCCGGCCCAGCCCTGGACCCTGGAGGCGCCCGGGACCCGACCCCACCCCCGAGCCCCGTGAAACCCACAGTTCCCGAGCCAGGCCACCTGCTTCCCCCCTGCAGAACAGCCCTGTCACTAGCGGACGCTTCGGGGGCTGTTGGGAGAAGCAGGGGACAGCATCTCACACGGGACAGCCTGGCTCGTGCGGCGCGGCCAGCGCTCCGACGTCCACGGCGGGGGCACTGTGGGCAGTACGTCCTGGGCAGCAGGGAGAAGCCCCGATTCTGGAAGGAGGAGCCTCACCAAGCATGAACGGTGAGCTGCAGAGAGTGAGAGTCGGGGTCAGAGCCGGAGGAAAAGCCAGCAGGGGAGGGTGCTAGAAGGTGCCCGAGGTACAGGGGTCGCAGTTGTAAACGGGGGTCAGGGAAGGGCCGTCAGAGCAGGTGCAAAGACCTGAAGCAGTGGAGGAGGGGCTGCGGCTGGAGGGAAGGGCGAGGGTGAGCCTTGAATCTGGGGGCGCAGGGGGCTCCAGGCTGAGGAAAGAGCCAGAGGACCTGTGGGGAGGGGGGAAGGGCTGGGGGCTGGAGACCTAGGGGTCCCTGAGGCTGCCGTCTGGGTGGACGTGCCTGAGTGAGGCAAGGGCATGGGGATGCAGAGCAGGGCAGGGACCGTTCCGCCCTGAGTCTCAGGGGGTTACCCCGCTGCTGCAGAGTGAGGGGAGCAGGGCCAGGACAGAGGCAGGGGGCAGGCAGGAAGCCACTGCACCCATCCAGGCATAATGGTGGTGGGACCAGGGTGGGAGCTGGTGTCCTGTGAAGGTCGAACAGAGCAGGAGGGTTACTCAGTCCATAAATGTTGGAGCATGGTTGTCACCTATTCCAAATTCATACTATTTTTGCCCAACACCTCCTTACGGAAAGCTATGCCGACCTTTGCTGGTTTGAGGCTTGTTTGTTACTGCGTCATATCCTTACATATCCCGACAGTTACACCCACGTGAAGTCAGTTGTGAACATGTACTTGTAAATGAGTAGGAAAAAAAAAGAACGAAGCAATGAAGTGAAAATTAGAGTCTTTAGGAGGTGAGAGGTCATACCCTCTTCTGTTGATAGTTGCACTTTCCAGACGCCTCCCAGCGCCCGTGCCTGACTTGCGTCGCAGGGAAAGACGAGCGTCCTTAAGGAGAACGCGGCCACCGACCGAGGCCAGCCCTGCCCCCCGGGGCTGCGGGGCCTCTCCCTCACCCCTGGCTCCTGCGCCCCGAGCCTCCGTCCTGCCCGATTAGCCCTTCATCATGGATCGTTTCGTTCTCTAATCGTCCATCCCGCATAAGTTAGCACGGCGTCCACTGTCTCGTCCCCAGACGTTTCATCTCGTGTCCCTTGGCCTGGCTTTCTCATCTCTCGGTGCGGCGGTGGCAGGAAGGGAGCCCGTTAGGGGCCGCTCGGCGCCGCACTCCCTCGGGGCCCGGGGTGAGAAGAGCCCATTCCGCGTGCCAGGCGCTGTGTGGAGCGCTTTGCCTGCATTAACCCACTTGATTACTCCAACAGGCCTGCGGTGGAGACGCAGTGGCTATCCCCGCTTTTACAGGTGCAGGTACTGTAGCTCAGAGAGGTTCAGAAACTCGTCCAAGGGCACACAGCTCAGAAGGGGTGGAGCTGGGCCTTGAGCCCGGGCGGCCTGCTCCCCTGTCCCTGCTCTCCCTGCTCTATGCCCGGGCCTGTGCCGGGGGCTCCGTGCCCAAAGACAGCACGGGGGCATTTCCCTGCCAGCTGAATAGGGACGGTGACGACAGTCGTGGTGACCACGCCCTTTAACGCGCATCGGGGGCTCACCCGGCAGCGGACATTTACCGCACGTGAGGGCGTGGGGTCCGCACACCATCCTGCCACCAGGGACGGTCGCGGTCCCCGCGTGGCAGAGGAGGATCCGGGACACTGACCCCCTGGGTGCCCAGAGTGTCCCCCCGAGCGCTGCCCGCAGGTGTCGCGCGAGCCCCGGAGTCTGTGTCCCGCTGAGGCGGCCTCATCCCGTCCGCACGGTAACCCCGCGTGGTCGGTATTACTGTGCCCGCTTCACAGGGGGGAGCCCGGTGAGGCTCATGGAGGCTAAGCCACTGCCGAGTCGCACGGCGAGTGACTGCTGGAGGCTGAGTCTGCATCCGGGCTGGGGGATCCGAGGCTGGTCTCCGCTCACTGCTCCGGGGTGAGCGGCCCAGGGTTTGGGGGGGGGCGTCCTCCAGACGCGGGAGAAGCTGTGTCCCTGGGGCGGAAGACATCACAGCCCTGTCACCGCATGCCAGTCCTAGTAAGGGAGTCCCGCCCTGAGCGTGTCGCTGTGTGACCACGTCTAAGTGTGGCCCCTGCCCCGTAAGATGGATGCTTTTCTTACCTTCAACTCACACACGAGGTGGCCGGCTCAGAGAGGTTAAGTAACTTTCCCAAGATCGCACAGCAAGGAGCCGGCAGAGCCCAGACTGGAAACCAGGGTCGGCCAAAGCCAGTGGCTTAGACGCTGGGCCACATTGCCTCCCTCCACCTTGTCCGGGGCTCGGGACCACTAACGGGGACTGAGCCTCCACCGTGGGGGTCTGGAGTCTGAGTGCAGCGACACCCTCAGGAGAGGCCCCAGCGGAGATGCTGTCCTGAGAGCCGGGAGGGGAGAGAGAAGGAGGTTCCAGGAGGGAAGGGAGGGGGAGCCTGGAACCGAAGCAGCCAACGAACCCCAGTCCTTGGGGGACCCTCTGCAGGGGCCCCCATGACACGGGGCGGCACTGCTTGACAGGGGCAGCGTCACTCTGTGACTGCGGAGACCCATCAGGCGCGGCCCGCGTGGACGGTAGCCGCCTGGGGCTCCGGGACTCGCTGCGGGTCCTAAGTGGCAGGAGTATCTCGCCCAGCTTGATTGGTCTAATCGTCCCTGTCGTGGCCACTAACATCTCGCGACAGCCATAAACTCAGACCATCTGAAGCAAGCCTGGAGAAGGGAGTAGCTAAAGATGGTTCGGGTGGGATTGGAGAGGGAAGGGGTGTAACCAGGGGCCCGGGGGAGACTCAGCTGCAGGGACATGTCCAGAGGAGGGACATTTCCCAGCCCCAGGAGGCTACACTCCCCGAATATCAGAATGGGGGGTGTCAGAGTAGAGACCAATAATAATGTTATAATCTTTGCATCTCCCCCTGCCCACCTTAGGGCACTTCACGGTGCTTGTCACCATCTGGCATTGTCACCCATTTCCCCCAGCGGAACAGCAGCTGAGTCCCCTGTGCCTGGAACAGAGCCTGGCGCGCAGAAGCCACTCAGTGAACTGTTGGGTGAATGTATGGTTGGGTGAACGGGACTCAGTTTACCCATCTGTAAAACGGGGAAGTCGACTCCAAGGTCTCTCCCTGGTGCACCTCCGACCCCCACGCTAGCCCTCTCTCTGGGAAGCTGAGAGAACCAGGAAGGCTGGAAGGGGGTGATGACCCCAAATCTGAGTGGGGGGCCGGCAGCAGTGACCGCGAGCCCCCACCCCGGCAGGGCTGGGGTGCACATTTCACTTCACACTTGGTACCCCCATTTACGTCGTGGGGCTGGCCAGGAGCTTTGTGTGCAGTTATTAAACTGTGATGTCCCTGTAGGTGTATAATTGTTGGAAACGGTTCTCGCGTATTTTGGTAAAAATAAACGTGGGACATAGTAACCATCGTTAAATTGCCAGTTGTGATCAACACACAATGACGTCATTGATGGCATTGCTTATTCGTCATCCTGGAGAAGGAGGACAACCAGGACCGTGGGCACAGCTCCCCACACGTCGGCCAACTTCTGGGGCCCTGGAGCTCCGGAGGGACAGAGGGCAGGGTAAGGAGATAGGTCCGGTCCGGCCACCAGCCTGGGACCCTGGTGACAGCCAGCCGGGTGGGGAGGGGTTCCTTGAGCACCTGCCTGTGCCGGCTCCACGGGGCCCTGCAGTGAGACAGGGCACGGTGGCTGGAATCTGACAATCCTGGAGCCCCGTTTGCCCTCATTTGACCTGGGGTCACCCTCCCGAGCCTCAGTTTCCTCGGCTGTAAAATGGGGATGAAAACAGCGCCCTCCTCACAGGATTAAGTGACCGAGGACGTGTGAAGGGCGCCCAGCACACGCAGGAAGTGTTCACTCATATGAACTCATCTTCCTGCCATTGTCACCCCCAGGACTGTCACAGAGGAGGCTCCCTGGGCCCATTTTGCAGATGGGGCTAATCACTGCAAAAGCCCATTTAACGGCTGTTAACACCCCTTCACACCAGGCGCCTACACGCACGACCCTTGTCGCCTTCACGACCTCCCTGCTCAGCAGGTGCCGTCACGGTCCCCACTCCACAGGGGAGGAGGCCGTGCCAAGGACCAGATCCCACAGCCCATGGAGGACAGAGACTCAGTGCAGGGCCTTCTGCCCCCAGGGCCTGGGCTTGGGCCCCACCCCAGACCCCACACTGCCCGGGACACTGAGTCACAGCACCGATGAGAAGGTGGTGCACCCGCCCAGCAGCCCACCCCCCCCCCCTTCCTTCACTCGCAGAGCCCTGGGCTTGTTCTGCAGCCACAGGCTCAGACCCGGTGGGCCTCCCCAGCCCAGGGTGAAGGCAAGCCTCAACACCCCCTCCTTGTCCAGACATGGTTTCAGGAGGGGGCGTGTGACCCAGATCTGGTCATTGAGGAGTGAGGGAAAATCTGCTGGTGCAGGGAGTGCCCCTGGGAAATATCCTGCCTCACTCTGCTCCCCTCTTCTAGACTTGAATGCTGTTGGGTGAGACGATGTTCGGAGCTGTGGCAGCCATCTTGCAACCCTGAGGCAAGAAGCTAATGACAAAAAAACTAACACAGTCAAGAACGATACGGGGAGAGAGGGAAAGACCCTGGGTCTTCGTTGATGTCTCTGAACATGCAACCAAAGTGCAACCACCTTCCTCCTGACCCCCCATTACGTGAGCACATCTCACATCTCAATTGCATGGGTGATTATTTTTGAGTTCTTGGATACCTGCTGCCCAACACACCTTAACTAACAGAAGTGCCTACCGCCCCATGCACGTCTGCTCCAGCGCTCACCACACGGGGTCACGGCCATTAGTCCACACCTGCCACCCCTTCAGACCCTAGAATCCTGGAAGTGAGGGTTGTGCCTTGTAGGTCTCGATGAGGCTGTGTCTCCCTCCCAGACGCCCCCCCCCCCGCCTCTCCATCCTGTGCACAGACACCAGGTCTGTCAATCCCCCCCCCCCCCTACCCTGTGTGCCGTCACCTACCCGGCTGCCGGAGCCTCTGACAGCGAGCGCCTCTCTCCCCAACACACGGAGACGCGAGGCTTTGCGCTGTGCCATTTTCTCTCTCAAAAATTGCTGCGAGAAACCAATGGCTACAACCGTGCCAGCTGCGATTCTATGATCTTTTCAAGGGGCAGGAGGAGGGGGCCCCAGGAGAGGAGGCAGCAAGGAGGAGTGGAGAGAAACTGATCAGGACAAAGCGCTCTGGAAATTTCAGCTCCGGGTTTTGCCGGGACGCCGGATTATGAGATCATTTCAGGTGAATTTGGCCATCAGAGTAGGAGATCTGCCTGCCCCCAAAGGCCTTGCGTTGACAGTTGGCTTCGAGAGACTTGACAGAATTCATTTTTCCAAGCCGGCAAGAGGGATCGTGGGATTAAACAAAACGCCTGATGTCATGAGAATTCTGTTAACTGCTTAGCTTAGTAGAGGGGAGTTTCTGGCAGAACTGGGAAGTCATCTTTCCCCCCTGGCAAGTCGCCCGTGACGGGGAGGGCAGAGGTAAAGATGGCCAGAGCCCCTGCCTGGGCCGTGTCGCGTCTGCCCTCCTGCCCTCAAGGTCACCCTGGGGAAGCCAGCAGTGTAGAGCCTTGAGCTGTCAGAGCTGGAGGCTTGGGGCCAGCCACTCTTCTGCTCCAGGCCTCAGTTTCCCCTCCATCACGGGGCACCAGGCCCTTCCTTTCAAAGCTTCCATATCCCCAGCGGACACACTGCCCGGGTCATCTCATTTTGTCCCCCCAGTTCTTAAGTCTTACCCATGTGTGGGACTGACAGTGGTCACTCGCCCACTCTGCCCCCTCAGGGTCCTGTCTGTGAAAACAGCAGCCCCTTCGCCCGGGTGGCTCAGTTGGTTGAGGGTCCGACTTCGGCTCAGGTCATGATCTCACGGTTCGTGAGCTCAAGCCCCAAGGCTCTGACGCTGACAGCTCAGAGCCTGGAGCCTGCTTCGGATTCTGTGTCCCCCTTTCTCTCCGCCCCACCCCTGCTTGTGCTCTGTCTCTCTCTGTCTTTCAAAAATGAATAAACATTAAAACAAATTTAAAGTAAAAACAGCACTCCCGAGGAGATTTACCTCCAGGGGCAGCCGCAGGCTTGGTGAGCCCACAGACCCGAGGGTCCACAGCACAATGTCCTGGGGCCACGGTCCCCAGGAGGCCGTGTGCAGGGGGACGACAGCAGAGGCTTTGGAGACAGTCCTGGGTGGGCATATATCTGTGGCACACGGGGACATCCAGTGAGGGCCCACGGTTGGCTGCATGCTGTGCTTAGCTGGGGTGAAGACACTGGCTCTGAGCCAGACAGACTGGGTTCAAATCCCGGTTCTACAACTGACTAGTTCTGTGCCACTGGGCACGTCCTTGCCCCTGTCTGTGCCTCGGCTTCCCCACCGGTCACCCAGAGATGATACTCACACCAGCCTCCCAGGCTGGGCACCGGGTGATGCTTGTGAAGGGGAGGCCAGGACGGCGAAAGCGATGATGGTCACAGCTACAATGACAATGGCTGTGACAGTGATGATAATGATGAGGAAGAAGACCCGTCCCCAGGAGTGACAGTCAGAGCAGTAATAATAACACTAACAATGGCCTGGGCCTTGTCTGCGTCCTGCAGAGGGCAGAGGACAGTGGCCCTGATTACCCACTGTGCCCCCATCGCCCCAGATGTCGCCCCGCACTCTGAACTTCCCAACCCCACCCCTCCCCGCTGCCTTGCCGGCAGCCTGAGCCTGTGGCGTCCTGGGTGGTCATTAACGTCCAGAAGGAGACCAGCTTGTACCAGCAGCTCGCCTCCCGCCAGCAGCCCCGTCCCTCTGGCCCCCATCCGGGGGAGTGACAATTACACCTGCCTTCACCTCCGGGGGCTTTGTGAGGGGTGAGCACAGCAGGCCCTCAAGAAGCAGCCGTTTCCTCTGCACCCATACTCCCCAAAGGTGCCTAGGACAGGGCCCGGGGCTCGCCGGGACCCCCCCCCCCTCCCCGCGCTTTGCAGAAATGCCTCTGGACAACTCTCCAGGGTCGGCTTCCCGCCCCAGCCCCCCACAGGCTCAGAGCCGCCCTGTTTTCAGAAACGGTGAGAATGACCGCTTCGTTTATGGATGTGTCACATCTACAGATGTGTCCACAGCAGCCACATTCAAGTCAGGCCACCCCGCCAAGGGGCGAGCGCGTGTGCACGCGTGTGGTTGTATACGTGTGCACGTGTGTGTGCAGCGCCCCACATTCCCCAAGTCCTCGAATGTGCCCCCGACGCTGTCTGGCAGGGAACCTCCTCTGGGTCCCATGGCCACAGGCCACGGGGACAGGCAGAAAGCCAAGACCTCCGCTCACCGCCTCCGACTTGTGTCCTGGTTCCTGTACCCGCCCCCCCCCCCCCCGGGGCCTCGCCTGCGGGACAAATGTGCTTTCTCCAGAGAAACTTGGTGAGTCGCACCTCACGCAGCTGTTGATAAAAGGGTACGTGTGCACAACGTAAACATTTCCGTTCTGTCCCAGTGTTTGTGACTCGGTTTTAGTGTCTCTGGATTTTTCCGTTTCCTGGGAGCCCCAAGGAAGCTGGGCTGCTCGGGGCTCCAGGAAGCTGGCGCTGGGTGGACGTGGGCCCAGGTGGTGGCATGTCACATAGCGGGTGTGCCCCGAAGGAGAGCCTGGTGGGCAGACGCCCCCTGCTCTGTCCCCAGTCTGCCGCTACCACCTGAAGCCCCCTTCTTCCCCGGCTCCTGCTCCTGTGTCTGATGTAACACAGGCCTATCCACACCCCACTCGACACCCCCCCCAGGCAGGGACTCTCCTCCTGACCAGACGCCCCCCGGGCCTGCCCCTCCCCCGCCCCCTCTTGGCCACCTTGCCCACCTGCCCCTAGAGCGTCACCACCGCCCCAATTCTGCGCTGTCGTGGGTGGGTGGGGCGCCGCGGGGAACGCGGCCCCGTGTTCGGGATCGGGGAAGCCGGTGCTGGAGCCAGGCCAGCAGCGGAGAGAAGCTGGTTGCCTGTGGCCCGGATGGACCCCTGTGCGATCTGGGGAGGCCCTCGGAGCCCGTGAGGGAGGCTGCAGTGTGGCCCCTCTCTCCGCATCCCCCCGAAACGCACAGCTTGTTTTCAGGCACGGTGGGCTTTACGGGGCCCTCGGCGGACAGGGGCAGGGGCGGCGTTAGTCTCCTGGGCAGGGGCGGCGGGGAGCGGGGCCTCTCCCCGGACCCCCCTTGTTGGCCCACTCGGCAGAAACGGCAAACAGCGCGTGTGGAGCTCGGATCCCCACCCCGCCCTGCTCCCCGCGGGACGCGGTGCTGAGCGGCTTGCTCCCGTCATCCCATCTAGAAGTCACAAAGCCTCAGAGGCAGGTGCTGTGACTGCCACCTCGTTCACAGAGGAGGCAGCCCGAGGCGCTTCCGCGGTCCCCGGGTGCGGGGTGGGGGGATCTCAGCGTTCTAAAAACGGAAAGGTAATGGTCGGTGGTTCCAGAAGTGACTCCGCGGCCCCTCCGGGCGGGTGCCCGTCACCCGGTTTAGCTCAAAGGGTCTGGGAGGGGCAGGGCTGTGGTCATCACCTACCTGCAGGCTGCTTCCGGCTTCCTTTGCCTGAGTGAAGCCAGAGAGAGGAGCTTAAGGAGAAATGTGAGACACAGGCGAGTGAGTACAAGCGGGTGGGCAGTGAAGGCCAGGTCTCGGGGTCCCGCTGGTGACCGTTCCCGTCTGTGCTGCTGGGAGGCCAGCTCCCGCCTGGCCGCGAGACCCGGCCTCCCCCCCCTCACCCTGCGCCCCTGCTGTCCCGCAGCTCGGCTGCCAGGGGATGGCGCCGCGGGCCCGGGGGGTGGAGACACGCAGTCACAGGGATGAGTCGTGCCCCGGGAGGTGGCAGAGAAACAGAAACAATAAATTTTAGCAGCGGCCACCGTTTGCTGGGCACTGACACGTGCAGCAGGTGCTGAGCGCCCTACCGGCATCAGCTGCGTGAATCTTCCTGCCAAGTCGCTTGTCCAAGGTCACCTGACCGAGCGGAGGCGGAGCCCGGAATGAAGCCAAAGCCCCAGTCAGCCCCGAACTCATGCTTATAACCGCCGTGCAGCGCCTGTGAGCGAAGCAGGGAACCCCCGCACAGCCACGCCTCTGCCATCAGTAAGAACCAGCCCGTTCCTTATGTGGAATGCGGGACCCTCAGAGCCGAGGGGCCTCTGCAGAGACTGGCCCAGGCTGGGTGGCCCGGTAGCCCCTGGCCGGGCTGAACAGAGATGCGCGGGGAGCGTAAAAGACACGCAGGGGCGCCTGGGTGGCTCAGTCTGTTGAGCCTCCGACTTCGGCTCAGGTCAGGATCTCAGGTTCGCGGGTTCGAGCCCCGCGTCGGGCTCTGGGCTGACACCTCGGAGCCTGGAGCCTGCTTCCGATTCTGTGTCTCCCTCTCTCTCTGCCCCTCTCCTCCCTTCTCTCTCTAAAAAATAAATACACATAAAAATAAGACTGTAGGGCTTACGATGGATAAAGTGCGTAGCATCTCATTATTAACATTCTGATATCACTACAGGTTGAAACGACGTATTCGGTGAAATGAAGTATATTCTTAGAGTAAGTTTCACTATTGACTTTTTTAATGTCACTACTACAAAATTCACAACTACATGTATGACTTCACTATATTTTTATTGGACACCACTGGTCTGAACCCCACGTGCGGGCTGGCGGCTGACATCCCACCTAGAGGGGGAAAAATGCACTCTGCCTCTCCCAGCCCCTATTTCAGCCCCGAGCCGCTCCACAGAGGCAGGAACCACCCCCAGCGTCCTGTGTGCGGGCCCTCACCCACAGGGCCCCTGCCCCCTCCTCAGCACCCATCAGCCCGGACACAGAGAAGGCTTCTAGTGAATCCTGTCGACGGAGTCACAACCACCTGCCGTCATCAACCCCGTACACAGATGAGGAAACTGAGGCTCAGAGCGCGGATGTTCACAAGAGCACTGAGTGGTGAGGCCAGATTCCAACCCATTCGGTACCCCAGGCGGCCAAGTCAGTGCTAGGGGCGTTCTGAGGGCACCTTGACTTACCAACACTCCAGGTCACAGCATCTCAGACTCACCAGAGTGTACGTTTCAGAAATAAAGTGTAGACTTTTATCTCCCGGCATCCCACTCTCCCAGATTCCTCCCGGATTCGACCCGCAGGCTCTGAGAAGCACGGGCTTCAGGAATCATAGACGCTGGAATCATGAGACCATGTGTGACACCCACGAGGGCTCCTATGACACCTGCCCAGAGCTCAGGACGTGGCAGGGTGCAGGAGGAAGGGTGACGTGTGAACACTGGGCCTGCTCGGGACTGGCCCAGGCTGGTATACTCGGGACCACAGCCCTGAGCTGCGTCCAGAGGCCTGTGCGGCCCTCGCTCTCCGTCTAGACGGAGCTGCGGCTCGAGGGAAGGTGGAAGTCAGGCCCGTATACCCAGCTAGAAAAGACCCTGTTGCCTAAAGACACGAGTGTCTACACTGGCAGGCACAAGGCTTCCCAGGAAGGAGCAGGTCTGATTTTCTGGGACATCCGGGAAGGCTTCCTGGAGAGAGCATGCTTGGAGCTGGGCCCAGAGGGAAGGCGGGGTTAGGCTCTGTGCTCACGGTCAGGGGTGCAGGTCAAGGGTCAGTGAGGAAGAGAATTCCATACAGGAGACATACCTTGAGCGAAGTCTGAGTCATGATTCTTGGTTCCGGAAAGCCTGGAAAGCCTGTAGCTGGGCCGGGGTGGGGGTGAGGGTCTAGAGAGGAGGAAGCTGTAAAGACAGCTGTGGATGGGTCATCGGGGCGGGACACGTTGGCTTCACGTGGCATTTCTGGTGCTATCAGAGGCTGAGAAATACTGGGGTGTCGGTACCATGTGGGGGAAGGGAGGTGACAGATTCGAGGCACCATTTACCGAATGTCAACTCTACGCCCGGCATCAGCCGCCCACTTCACGTACATTTCTCACCGATTTCTGAAACAGCCCCTGTGAGGCAGGTGGCAATACCCCCATTTGAGAGGTGAGGAAATTGCAGCACAAAAAGGAAAAAAAAAAAAGAAGAAAAGCTCATTCTAGTTCACGTGGCTGCAGAGAGGGTAGCTCCACGCCCCCAGATCACCATGGAGGGGAGGGGCGGGAGGGGTGGGAAGGGGCTGCGAGGTGCCCACGGGAGGTGCCCAAGAGTGAACAAGGGGAGGCTGGGGGAGGGGAGGTGGGGAAAGTCAGGGAGTAAAGGGCGTCCCCAGGCCTGAGGGCCCCAGGGTCACAAAGGGACAGAGCTGAGAACAGAACAGTCTTGGGGACAGGGCAGGGAGGGGGCTGGGCCACATTTGCCAGTCGCCGGAGCTGGCCTCTGACGGGCTGGGCGTTCTGGTCCCCCTCTGCTGCAGGCACTGCCGGGCCAAGGGGACAGCCACGAGGAGGAAGCCAGCTCCGGTGACAGACTCTGCTCCTGATCCATGACAGATCCTCGATCCTTGTTAGGACTAATTAGCTGCCACATAAACTGTCGCAATGGGTAATGACGTGTCTGGAAAAACACTCCCAGGAGGAGTGCTGAGGAGGCCCAGTGGGTCACAGGAGGTCCCCACCCTGGCCCTGGGACCATCCATGTAGGCCGGGGCGGCTCATCCGCAGGATGGGGACTTTAGAGTCGAGCAAACCGAGGTCCCTCTCTTGGCTGCAGCCTTATCTAGATTCTTATTTTCAATCTCCTCGGTGTTTCTTTTTTATGTTTTTAAGTTATTTATTTATTTTGAGACAGAGCATGAGCGGGGGAGGGACAGAGAAAGAAGGAGAGACCGAATCCTAAGCAGGCTCCAAGCTGTCAGCGCAAAGCCCCACACGGGGCTCGAGCGCACGAACCTGAGCTGAAATCAAGAGTCAGATGCTTAACGGACTGAGCCCCCCGGGCACCCTTCCTGGCGCTTCCTAAAGGTGCAGATTCTCCAGAGATTCCGAAACAGCAGCCTGGAGCCAGGCCCCCAAATCTGCATTTGTACAAGCTCCCAGGTGGGTTGTTCTGAGGCCAAGGCCGGCACACGCATTTGGAGAAACTTCTCCATCTCCTGAAAAAGCAGGAAGCTGCACAGAAGCTAGAGCAGATGTGGACCACCCGTCAGGGTCCCCAAGGCTCCACTGCGGAAGCCGGACTCAGATACGGAGCTGAGGCTCATTCATTCATTCATTCATTCCTCAATTATTATGGGACAGACCAGATGAGTAAACTAAAACTGTCTTTGCCCTTTAGAGGTTTATAACCTGTTTCTTACTCTAAGGCAGCTGGTCTAAAGGTCAGGAGGGAGGAACTGGGCCGGACCTCAAGAACTTTGGGGGGAGGGGCCGCAGGGTGCCGTGGCTACAGGCACAGGCTGCAGGTGACAGACCTGGGACTGAACCCCGGCCCCACGGTTCACCAGCTGTGTGTTCTCAGGCAAATAACTTCACCTCTCTGAGCTTCAGACTCCTCACCGGAGCAGTGGTGGTGGAACAACCCACCACCTAGGGCCTTGTCGGGGTAAACTGAGGGGCGACACGGGAAGCGCGTCGCCCAGAGCCTGGCACAAGGCGGGCACCACTCAGAGCAGCCCCTGTTCTCTGGAGACAGTCGGGCTTTGGAGAAAGAACCAGGCCGGCCCGGGTTAAAATGCCATCGTCAGGGCTTACTGCCTCCCTTAACCTCCCTGAGCCTCAGTTTCCTCCTCAGTGAAATGGGGACAACACAGCCTGACCCTTGGGACGAGATGGGGGAGGAACCGGCGACGGAGGGGGTGAACCGGACCCTGGAGCGTCCCCCACCCACGTGGTACCTGCTGGTTCCCTCCGCCTGCAAGTCTGTGAAGGGCGGGGGAGGCGTGCAGAGTTCAAGACCCGGTCACGGCCCCAGCCCGGCGCTTTGTGCCTCAGTTCCTGCAAAGCGTGGCCCAGGCTCTGGGGACCCCGCTAGTGACGGGGAGCTCACCACCCCCTGCACGGGATGGAGAATCCCAGGGCTCACGGGAGAGGACGAGGCAGGGCAGCCCCGGGCCGCCTCCCGACGGGTGCCCTCAGCTCTGCAGGAGCCGTTTTCCCGGTACCTCCCGCTGCCACGGGAGACGGGGAATCTGTGTGTTAGAGACACAGCCGTAGAAGATGAATAAAAGTGATCAAGAAAAAGGCAATCTAAAATCTCCTGGGAAAGGACGGGACCCATTTGTCAACTTCTTTTTTGAACCATTTGAAAAACCGACGCTGTAGGCACAGTGGCTCTTTGACGGTGGATTCAGGGAGCGGCAGAGCCATTAGCCACGGCCTGCAGGGCAAAGCCTGAAGAGTGGGGACCTCGACCCCGGCTGCGACGTCCAGGGGGCAGCGGGCGATGACGCAGAGGAAGGCTCTGCTCCGGGAGCTGCCTCCAGCTCTGCCCAAGCTCGCTGTGTGGCCGTGGGAAATCTCACTCCCTCTCTGGGCCTCTCTCTTCCTTGTCCCTTAAGGGTGCATCCCTTTGGGACCGGGCAGGGGTGGAGAAGACACTGGACAAAAAAGCAGGAAGAAACCTCTAACACCTGGGAGGTCAGAAGGGAAAGACCACAGAGGCGTGACCTGGGTGACCACGACCTTCCCCCCAAACCTGACTCCCGGGTCATGACTGCAGTGGAGACTTCACCTCCACCAGGAACCCTGGGGTCACTCTCAACACCTGTCACCCCCTCCAGGTTCTTCTGTCCCTTCAAGTCTCCATGCAGCCTCAGAAACCACTATTTGGGCCCTGAATTCACCACCCTCCCTCCTGCCACAGGGCCTTTGCACATGCTGTCCCTGCAGCCTGGAGCACCCCTCCTCCTCATCTCCTCAGAGATTCCCCTCCCCACCTCTCAGATCTCAGTGCAAGGGTCCCCTCCTCAGGGAAGCCCTCCTCATCTTCCTGACAAGGTCAAGACCTGGGAAACTTGTCCTCAGCTCACTGCTCACAAGGCAGCTTGCCAGTTGTTGGGTGAGTGTCTGTGCCCCCCACTGGCTGTGAGCTCCGGGCCAGAGAGGGTCATCTGCAGGCCTCCCAGCCATAGCCCCCAGAACAGCACCCGGTCCCCAGCCCACCACACTCTGCGTTCTCTATGGCCTTTGCCCTGTGTCCCCTCTCCTGGAGGGCCCCTCCCCTCCCCTGCCCCTGAAACTCAAGTCCCCTTCCAGGCTCAGCTCACATGTCACCTCCTCCAGGAGGCCCTCTCTGGTTCCTTTGGTGCCAGCTCTGCCTGTCCCTCCTCCACCTCCAGAAAACCCAGCTTCTGTCCCCTGACAGCACTCATTTCAGTGTCACCGCTGGAACCTGAGCCACTGGGGTGACTGGAGGTTTCCTTCCTCTCTCTCTGACGCCTGGCACTCGGCCTGGCACACAGCAGCTCTCAAAGCGGGCTGGATGGATGAGGGAGGGCAGGAGAGCATGGGCCATGACCAGTACTGGCCCCCATTTATTCAGGACCCGCCGTGTGCCAGGCACCGCGCTGATGGCTTACAGTGTTGTGTCATTTCACCCACCCCCCACCCCCCTCATACTGGACGCGGACGTGTGACCATACTCCAGGTGGGGACACGAGGCTCGGGAGGTCGGGACGCTCACCCGAGGTCCTGCGGGGAGAAAACTGAGGCAGGAGAACCCTTCCCGCCGCCTCCGTTCCATGCCTCTCGCTCTGCTCCTGGGCTAAGCCCGCGCTTCATGGCCACGTCGGTGTCCCTGCTTATCCTGCCACTCACCGGGGACCCACGACGGCTGCTTTGGTGGAAAGTCAGGATCACAAACATCCAGGCTCAGTTCTAGAGCCACAAAGAACCTGCCTTTTCCCAGTGCTTGCACAGGGACAAGTCTGTCTGCCCCCAGGGCAGGCCCCTCCTAGGCTCATGGGACACCCGCAGGTCCCTCTCTGCCCCAGCGGTGTCATCGATTGATCGCGGGGACTTGGGCTGTAAAGTTGGGACCATCTGTGTCTCTTCAGTGAGCAGGGACCATGGGGTCATTCAAATCCTGGAGGTTCTAAAAACGGGAGGAAAAATCTCAGACAAAAAGCAGAGGGAGTGAAGAGGAAATAGAATGTGCCAGAGAATTAATCCGCGGCTCAGACATGAAAGAAACACGTTCGATCATTTTTTATTGCATTTCGTTTGAATGTACACATCATACTTAGCTGCCTGCAAGCCTCAGATTACCCAGAGAGAAAGCTCAATGAAAGAAGACAGAATAAAAACACAGATTTTTAAAAAGTCCCAGAATTGAACCACTCAGAGAGCAAAATAAAAGCCAGACGTGAGACAAAAGCAGCCAGTTGGCAGTGAGGACCTCTCAGCACCGACACTGGGTCCCCGCGGCCCCGTGGCCCGGTACCAGCTGCCCACCAGCCCCGAAGTCCTGATCACCGGCATCGGGGAAAGTTCCAGACCAGGGTCAGGAAGCTCTACTCTCCTCCTAGAGCCGCTCCCTACTTGCTGTGTGACCTGAGGCATGTCACTGCCCCTCTCTGGGCCTCATTCTCCAAGGCCTCATTCTTCCTAGCACTCAGGGGACCTCATAGACCTTCCCTGTGGGTTGTGATTCCCTATTATGGGCTGAATGATCTCCCCGCTGAAATTCATATCCTGAAGCCCTGATCCCCATGTGACTATATTTGGAGGTGGGGCCTTTAAGGAGGTATTGAAAGTTAAATGAGGTCACGGGGTTGGGGGGGGCAGGGCCTGATCCAATAGGACCGGTGTCCTTATAAGCAGAGGAAGAAGGGGTTCCTGGGTGGCTCAGTCGGTTAAGCCTCCGACTTCGGCTCAAGTCAGGATCTCAGGTTCACGGGTTCGAGCCCCGCGTCAGGCTCTGTGCTGACAGCTCAGAGCCTGGAGCCTGTTCGGGAATCTGTGTCTCCCTCTCTCTCTGCCCCTCCCCTGCTCATGCTCTGTCTCTCTCTGTCTCAAAAATAAATAAACATTAAGGAAAAAAAAAAACGAAGAAGAAGGAACAGGAAGAGACATCAGGGATGTGCACACAGAGGAAAGGCCATGTGGGGACACAGCAAGAAGATGGCCAGCCTCCAGAACTGAGGGAAAATCACTTTTTCTTGTTTAAGCCGCGCACCTTGTGGCATTCTGTTAGGGCAGTCCCAGGAGACGGAGACACCCCCAGGAGGGCCCCCTGATGAATCTGAGGTCCCAGTAAACAGGACAACATGTGGAGGGCACGTGGGTGGAGGTAGATACTCGTTAGCACCTTCTCCTCTCCCTTCCAGAACATTCTGTCTCCCCCCTCCGCCCTCCAGCCCCTGTGCGCTCTGTCCCTCCCCCAGCAAAACTGCCCCCAGGAAAGACCCCGAAACGCCCTCTCGCTGCAGAGCCATGGGCTGAGGAGGGGGAGGAACAGGTGCCCGGTGCCCTCAGCAGCGTCTTCTGCTTCCCGAGAAATGAGCGCGAAGAGTCTCACGCAGCAAAGAGAGAGGATCGCGGTAGAAGGGGCCCTGCCGCCTCCTGGCCGCTGATTCTGCCCACACGCAAGGCCAGGAACCCCGGAGGATGCAAAGGACAGGCCGTTAGCCTCACGTCCAGCTGGGGGGCGGGGAGGGGGTGACAGCAAGAGGGGGCCAGCGCGCCAGCAATAGCACACAGGGCGGGGCAGCTCAGACACACTCCTTAAAGCCACTGAGCTGCCCAGCGCAGGGGTGAGGCTCCCAGGCGGGCTCCGGAGACCCAGCCCTGGGCCAGGGAACCACCAAGTCAGGACAGAGCATGTTTGTGTGCCAAGCCCTGTTCTAAGCGCTGGGGACACAGGGGCACAGCCATTGAGCAAGACACGAAGATCTCTGCCTTCGTGGCAAACCGCAGCCAACATTTACTGAGCCCTGAGAGCATCCCAAGTATCTGCCGAGCCCTTTGCACGGCTCCTCTGAGAGCTGTGCTCACTTTACAAGTGAGGATGCTGAGACGCAGAGCCACAAGGGGCTTGCCCTGTGTCCCCCCCCAGCGAGTAAGTGCTGGAGTCAGGATCCAGACCCAGGCTGGGCTCATTGAGTCCTGTCTTCTAAACACATTATTAGTCCTAATCGAAGCGCCATTATTATCTCATTATCACTGTTAAAACGGATATCCCCATTATCTCGAAACTGCCAGATCATGATAATTGCCCATGGTTCCTGAGCAGGGTCCGCTGGATGCCCCTGGCTGCACGCAGCGTTTCACATCAGCACCACGTGAACGAAGCTGAGATGCGATTTTCACTCTCCTGTCACGAGATGGGGAGACAGACCCAGGGCGCCAACTGGTGAGCGGCTGAATAGGGGTTCACAGAGGAATTGGGGCGCCTGGGTGGCTCAGTGGGTTGGGCGTCCGACTTCGGCTCAGGTCACGATCTCACAGTTCGTGGGTTCGAGCCCCGCGTCGGGCTCTGGGCTGACGGCTCGGAGCCTGGAGCCTGCTTCGGATTCTGTGTCTCCCTCTCTCTCTGCCCCTTCCCAACTGGCACTCTGTCTCTCTCAAAAATAAATAAATAAAAATAAAAATAAATAAGCATTAAAATATATAAAAATAAGTAAACATTAAAATAAATAAAAATTAAAAACTAATACAATTCAAAAATAAATAAAAAATAAATAAACATTAAAAAAAATTTTTTTTTAAACTGGAGTAATTAAACCCACCCTATTGACATGTGCACAGCCAGGCATCTTAACATGGCCAATTAGACACATTCTGTGTCTACGTGTCCAATCCCTGCTTCTTGCTGCCGAGTGATAGCCCCCTGATGCCCTTACCCTGGGGACCCCGCCCTGAGCCCCGGGGGTTCATACGTGCTGACGCGCTCTCAGAGATGGGGTAAGGGCATCCGTTGCAAGCAGCATGGAGTTACGGACATAGCCGAAAGTGTAATGCTTTATTTTTGTTAGCCATGTGAAAACATTCCTGGGGGAAGGATGGGTGAGCAGAACCAGAAAAAAAGGACCCTGTCACAAATATCCCAGTGTAGGAAGGTTCTCTGGCTTCACGGCGATGCTCTCGTCCCTTGCCAGAGACCTCAGGGAAGGCAGAAAGCATCACTAAATAGGGGGACCCCACCCAAGCCCAGCTCATCACAGCAGAACGAAGAGCCCCTGGCACCACCATAGGCAGCTCACAGAAGGAGCTAGAGGCAACCAAGTCAGCACCAGATAAGCCAAGCAGACCAAAATAGCACAAGACTCTAATAATCAAAACTGCCGCTGGGACCACAGACCACTATAGCACGCCAAGAACTCATGTGCTAAACCCAAACAGGGTGGTTGCCTGCAAAAATGAGACTTAGATAGCACCTAGACTCCCTTAACAGAAGAGACAAAATGTGCGGGTTACAATGAAAAGAAAAAATATCCATCCCACCCCAAACCAAGATGATTAAAATTGAAATGAGCAAAGACAATCACTGAATGAAAGACATCACTTAAATGATGCCAAACACTGAGATGAATCAGACGCTGGGATTCATTCGACAAGGATTTTAAAGCAGCCACTGATTTCAAAATGTTTCCAGGATTAATTACAAAGTCTCTTGAAACAAATGAAAAGATAGGAAAGCTCAGCAAAGAAATAGAAGTTTCACACAAGAAATGAAATGATATTGGGGCAACTGGGTGGCTCAGTCAGTTGAGCGTCCGACTTCGGCTCGGGTCATGATCTCACGGTCCGTGAGTTTGAGCCCTGCGTCAGGCTCTGTGATGACAGCTTGGAGCCTGGAGCCTGCTTCAGATTCTGTGTGTCCCTCACTCTCTGAGCCTCCCCCACTCATGTCCTGTCTCTCTCTCTCCCTCTCTCTCTCTCTCTGTCAAAAATAAACAAACATTAAAAAAAAAAGAACTGAAATAATGTTATAGAGCAAAACTATAGAAGGTCTAAACAATACAATCCATCAGCAGGATCTACCTGACTTACACAAAACACAACACCCAACAACATCAGAATACACAGTGTTGAGGTGCGCAAAAACATTCACCAAGACAGACCATACTTTGACCATATGGGCCATAAAACAAAACTCAATGTGCTTCTAAAAATCAAAATAGTATAAAGTGTGCTCTCTGGTCATACTGGAACCAAGTTAGGAACCAATAACAGGGAAAATTTCTAAGTATGTGGAACTTAAACAACATACCTCTACAAAATTCATGGGCCAAAGAGGAAGTCTCAAAAGTAATTAAAAAAAAATTACAGAGAACAAATGAAAACAAAACACAACATATCAAAATATATAGGATGCAGCTAAGTCAGCACAGTGAGGGAAGTTCATAGCACTAAATCCTTATGTTAGAAATGAGGAAAAGCCTCTGATCAATTGTCCAAGCTCTGATTTCAAGAAACCAGAAGAAGAACAGCAAAATAAACCCAAAGCAAACAGAAAGAAGGGAGTTATAAAAGTAAGTGGAAATTGATGAAATTGAAAATAGGAAAATAATGGAGAAAAATCAATGAAAACACCAACAGCAACAATAAGCTGCTTTTCAAACAAACCAATAAAATTGATGAACCTATGGCAGACTGATGAAAACAAAAAGAGAGAAGAGACAATATCCCAGTTCCAGAAGTGAGGTAGAGGATATCACTATAAATCCTGCAGCCATTAAAAAGATTTAAGGAAATACTACTAATAAGTTTACCCTCATAAACTGTACAAATTGGAAGAAATAGTCCAGGGGTGCTTGGGTGGCTCAGTTGGTTGAGCGTCCAACTTCAGCTCACAGTTCATGATTTCAAGCCCTGTGTCGAGCTCTGTGCTGACAGCTCAGAGCCTGGAGCTTCAGATTCTGTGTCTCCCCCTCTCTCTGCCCCTCCCCTGCTCATGCTCTCTCTCGCTCTCTCTCAAAAATAAACTTAAAAAAATTTTTTTTGAAAAGAAGAAATAGTCCAATTCCTTGAAGACCCAAATTACCAAATTCAATCAAGATGACATAGGTAATCAGACTAGCTCCATAACCATTAAAGAAACTAGGATAATAATTTAAAAGTTCCCCCAAAAGAGGAACACCTCAGTGGCTCAGTCCATTAAGCGTCTGACTTTGTCTCAGATCATGATCTTGAGGTTCATGAGTTTAAGCACTGCATCAGGCTCTGTGCTGACAGCTCAGAGCCTGGAGCCTGCTACAGATTCTGTGCCTCCTTCTCTCCCTGCCCCTCCCCCACTTGCAATCTCTCTCTCAAAAATAAATAAACGTTAAAAAAAAATTCCCCCAAAAGAAATCTCCAGGCTTAGATGGTTTCATTGGAGAATTCTACGTATTTTAAAGAAGAATTGCCACCAATGCAATACAATCTTTTCTAGAAAATAGAAGAGAAGGGAACTATTTCCATTACAATATATGAAACCAGTGCTAGCCTGTTACTAAACCAAAGAGAATAGAAAAAAAGAAAAATAGACCAGTATCTCTCATGAACTTAGACCCAAAAAGCTTCAAAAAATTATTAGCGAATCAAAACCAACAATGTATAAATGTATAAAAAGAATTATGCACCTTCAGCAAGTAGAATTTATTACAGGTTTGCAAAGCTGCTTCAACACTCAAAAATCTACCAATATAATCCAAGGTATTAACAGGCTAGAGAAGAAAAATCACAGTCATATCAGTTGGCACAGGGAAAGCATTTGACATTATTTGATACTCATTTGTGGTTAAAAACAAAAAACTCTCAGGGAAAATAGAAATGGAAGGGAATTTCCTGAACCTTATTAAGAGCAGCTACAAAAATCCCAGAGTTGACATCATATTTAATAATGCAAGACTGGATGTTTGCCCCTACGATCGGGAAGAAGGCAGGACACCCACTGTCACCATTCATATTACTATTACTTGATGATGTAGCCACTGCAATAAGGCAAGAAAAAAGAAATAAAAAAACATACAGATTTGAAAGAAAGAAAGAAAGAAAGAAAGAAAGAAAGAAAGAAAGGAAGAAAGAAAGTTGCTTCTATTTGGAGATGGAATGATTCTCTTCAGAGGAAGCCACAAGGAATCTATCAAAACAACAACAGTAATAACAAAAAAACCTTCCTCGAACTAATAAGTAGGCTCTGCAAGGTTACGGGATAAAAGATCAACACACAGCCGCTCATCGTATTTGTATCTACTAGCAGTGAACACGTGGGAACTGGAATTTAAAGCACAATGACACAATCCCCAAAGGAAATAATGTACTTAGCCACACGTGTAACAAAACACATAGAAGATCCACGTGTTGAAAATCGCTGGAAACAGCTTGGAAGTTCTCATTCCCATCCTCACAGTGAGAAAACATGCTGAGCCCCCTGAACACCAACGCTCATCTTCTTAGACCCATCTGAGAATTGAGGTCACAGACGCAGCGGTGCCCCCCAAAACCAGAGAGCCAAGCAGATACCTACAACCACAGCTTATGGGAAACTGAAGCCCATCACTGGAGCTGGCATCTTCTGGAACACTTTCAACCATATGCGATGATTGCTGGAGGCTCAGTGTCACTTTGCTTGAGAGATTAAAAACTCCAAAGCCTCCAAATCCTGGAAGGCTCCTCATACTTTTGTGAGTTTCACCTCCAGGAGCCCCAGCAGGTTCTCAGTGTGAGGAGAGAAGAAAAATCCCCTCTGCCTTCAGCAGGGAGAAGGGAAAATAACCATTTTGAAGTAGGCGCTGAGCAATCTGTTCTCCTTTAGAAGGCCGGCCTCCAGGTAAATGATTTGACCAGAGCCTCACTACCTGGAGGAAAGAAAATACCCAACGCAGCCGCCCCGAAAGACCCAATCAAATGTCTGCCCTCTCCCACGCCTCGCCACCACCCCAATAGGACTCCCATATGGTGACAGGATTACAGGCAAAAGAACTACAAGCCTCAGACCCTTCTTAAGGAGTCTCTAGGAAAACCCAAGACAACAGGAAAGACAAAACAAGGACAATGGAGAAAACTCTAGACTCTGATATCACAGCTACAACAAACACAAGCACAGCCTAACTCTCAGCCAGACAAACAGACAACCTTGCATCAAACAAGGCTTTTCCTGAGTTCCTTGGACTAGACACAGCACATCCAGCTACCAACAATAAATCACATGGCATCTTAAAAGGCAAAAACGGTCTGACAAGATAAAGCGAGCCTCCCCAAGAGGAGGGAACACAAGCAATCCCCAGTGAGGTATTGATGTTGCTTCATAATAGAGTAAGTTCAGAGGAAAAACGCTTTAACCCTGATGTGAGGACGCTTAGGATTCTCATCCTAAAGGGCATCAAGAGATATTGCAATATGGTAATCGATGAAAGCTCGTGAAAAGAATGACTAGCTCAATAATGAAGCACGGGTCAATAGAAGTAAGTAAATGCAGGGGAGAAAACCACAACTCACCCCTGAACATAGAGTCTGAGAACGCGGAATTGATAAAACAATGACATTGAATTATGAGGAAACATACGACTTCTTAACAGAGACAGAAACCAGCTGATGTGTTAACGACTGATACTTGGGGAGCATCAGAGTCGGAGGCCGGCTCTGAACATTTTCTAGTCACTTAAGCGATTCCCAAAGATCCCACCCGCATCCCAAAGTGAGCCCTGGGGCAGGGCCCTGCCCTCCCTGTGCTCCCTGAGCTCAGCCTCCCCGAAACCGTCTCTGGACCACAGGCCAATCTGTCCCGCCCACCTCTCCACCTCCTCCAGGAAGTCTCCCCTGATTACTCTAGCCCCCAGCAACCCCAACTCTGACCTCAACCCATCTTCCACTTAAAACAGCAGGTGAGGTCTCAGCAGTATGTCCTGAATCCTGTGCTGATGTTTAGTAATAAGGTAAAAAGTGGCACTTTCTGGCGGGTAAGGACTCCAGAGTTAGAGACCCCTGGATTCAAACCCTCTACCACTTCCTAGTTGGCTTTGCTCAAGTCATTCTCCCTATTTGAGCCTCAGTTTCCTCACCTGTAAACGGGGCGAACGACGAGATGTCCTCGTAGGATTATTGCAAAGCATGTAGAGTAGTGCCTGGCCTGTGAAAGTCCCTCAGTCGTGCCTGAGACCTTATCAGCCTTCCCATTTTACAGGTGAGGAAACTGAGGCTGAGAGGCTGAGACACGCATCCGGGATCACACAGACGATGGCCATCGGCATCGAGAGTCAGATCTCTACCCGGGATCCGTCACCCCAGGGTTCAGTCCCCTCCCCCACCCCCGCACGTCGTCTCGTGTCATCCCACAGCTGTGCTCAGAGGGACGTCTCCTCCTCTCCCATTTCGCAGGTGAGGAAACTGAGGCCCAGGGCGAGCACAGAGCTAGCCCAGGGTCCCACAGCCATGGGCCGAGGAAGCCCGTGGAAGTCAAGCCTAGGGCTCCCTTTCCCAAACCCACCGTGAAGGTGGTTCCCTCCTCCCTTCCTAGTTCAGAGCCTGCAGGGGGACCCAGGGGTCCAGCTGAGGGGAGGGTTGCAGGGCAGGGGCCGGCGGGGGACTGGGAGGAGGTGGGCCGGGCAGCCAGCCCCCTGGTCCCCGGAGATCACCGCCGAGTTCTGAAGCGGTCAGGACTCTGCAGACCTCGTCCTTTGCAAACGAGGGTCTCCTCCGAGCCAGGAGGGGAGGGGAGGAGAGGCCCGCCTTCCCTCCATCCTCACCCCTGCTTCTGCAGAGCTGTGCACACGCACAGCAAGTAGCAGTTACACGTCCGAGGGCCCCAGGACGAACCCCACGCAGGTGGATTTTCCTTCCCTCATTGTCTTCCCCCTCGGGTCCCGGGTCTGGGACTTCCTGCCCGCTGCCTGTGCCCGTGCCCTTGACACCACAAGCCTGTTCCGGGAGCTGATAGTCCCCTCCCCCTCCCCCTGGGGATCGATTGGAAACCCAGTCCTTTAAGCCACCGAAATCCAGTAGCTTAACGGATCAGAGGCCTCCTCTGGGCTCTGCGGGGCTGGCCGAGGCCCCATCTCCCCAGCCCTGGGTTCTATCCCGGGTCTGGGAGCAGCGGAACCCGCGGGAGCAAGGCCCACAGAGCCACGGCAGCGGGAACACCTCAAATGTCAAACCTCGGAGGTGAGCAGCTGCCATCCCAGCCCCTGGTGAGTGGTCTCACCACCTGAGCCGAGGAAAGTCCCAGGGGAGCCTGCAGACAGAGAAGCACCCCCCCCCCCCACTCTGAGCTTCCCCCGCAGGCAGGTCTCTTCTCAAACACTGCTCCAAAGAACACCCTTTCTGGAATTTGCCTCAAAGCCCCATGGCTTTGCGAGGCCTGAGGGCCTCCTCCAGGCAGGATCCGGGAGTGGAGCTCATTCCCAGCTCCCTTCCCTGCGGTATGTCTGGATATGGGGGCTGAGGGCTGAAGGACAGAAGCTCTCTGTGTGCAGGGTGGGGAGGGCACGTGCTTAAAGACTCTACCTGAGTGAGGTAACCCAGGGAGTGAGGGGCACAGTGGGACCAAGCCCAGGTCCATCAGGCTCCTGAGTTAACGCCCAGTGGCAGTCTGCAGACTCCAGAAGAGATCGGGGTATGCCGCAGATTGGAAGGGCCAGGCTCGAGAGCCCCCAAGCCCTGAAATACTCTTGGTGCCCTTCCAGGCTGTGGCGGCTGGGGTGAGGGCATGTCTCGAAGCTTCCCCGCCTCAGGGCAGAAGCTGGTGCTAGTAAATTACTCCCAGTAATGGAGATGTTTGCTCAGGGAATTGGGGAGGCAGTAAACAGAAGCCGAGTAATTAACCAGGAACTGTGGATGTGCCCTGCCTTTCAATGCAGCAGCCCCTGGGTGGTGTTCGTCTGCTGAGATGAGCAGTGGAGAATCAGAGAATCAAAGAGCTAAGGGGGTAGGGGGACACTTTGGGCGACCCGAGTATAATCCCTTCGTTGGATAGATAGAGAAACCAAGTCCTGGAGAAGGAGAGACACCACTCCACTCGAGGACACACAGCAGGCTAGTGACGGAGGTGGGCTGGATTCCAGCTCTCCTGGGAACGAGGTCAGGGCTGCTCCCAGAGCACTTGACTAAGTACGGGGTAAAGGTCACGGGGTTGGCTGGGAGGCAAGGCATCTGGCAGGTGATAAAGAAGGAAACTGAGGCTCGGAGAGGGTAGGTAACTTATCAAGGATTCACAGCGAGTTAAGAAGTGGAGGGAGAGGGGCTCCCGGTCTGTCCAACCTCTGCTGCCTTTCTTCAGCTTCTGGTCCACAACCCCAGAGCCCAGCAAGGACCCGACAGGAACGGAAAGATGCTCACCCGAAGACAGGTCCAGAAATCAGTCCCCAAAATGTAGAGCGGGGCCAATTTCCAACTGTGCTCACTTCTAATTAAGCACCGGCTATATATGGGGCCCTGGGCATGCTTATCTCGGCCTCACAGCAACTCAGTAGAAGGGGGTGACTCTCTCCCTTTACAAAGAAGAAAGTGGGGCGCCTGGGTGGCTCAGTCGGTTCAGTGACCGACTTCGGCTCAAGTCATGATCTCGCAGTTTGTGAGTTCGAGCCCCGCGTCGGGCTCTGTGCTGACAGCTGGGATAGCCTAGATCCTGCTGCGGATTCTGTGTCTCCCTCTCTCTCTGCCCTTCCCCCACTCATGCTCTGTCTCTCTCTGTCTCAGAAATAAATAAACATAAATTTTTTTTTTTAAAAGAAAAACAGTCCATTTATTAAACGCTCCTCAGAAGCAGCCAGAGTCATAACGCGCCAGGAGGAGCTCTTGGTGGTGATTTCGAGGAACCGCGGGAGGCTGAGCGAGGGCCAGCTGGAGAATGAGAAGCTCACAGAGACCACAGGGTGAGGCACCAGAACACCCATCAGAAAGGTGAAAACCCCAAACCCTGACGGCACCAAATGCTGTACAATGTGATTCCAATCATGTGGCGTTCTGGGAAAGACAAAGCTATTAAGACAGTAAAGAGACCATCTAGTAGCTGGCCCAGGTTGAGTAGACGAAGGGCAGGGGGTCTTTTTTAGGGTTCTGTTTTTTGTCGAAACGACGCTGTGTAATATTATAGCAGTGGACCTACGACATTGTGCTTTTGTGAAAACCCATAGAATTTTGCAGCACAGAAGGTAAATCTTAGCGTATGCAAATTTTTTTTGATTTTTTTTTTTTACATGTATTTATTTTTGAGAAACAGAGTGAGACAAAGCATGAGCGGGGGAAGGGCAGAGAGAGAAGGAGACACAGAATCTGAGGCAGGCTCCAGGCTCTGAGCAAGAGGTCAGCACGGAGCCTGATGCGGGGCTCGAACCCACGAACTGGGAGACCATGACCTGAGCCGAAGTCGGACGCTCCGCCGACTGAGCCACGCAGGCGCCCCGTTCGCGTAGGCGAATTGGTCAACCATCATTTCAGGGGTTAGAAGATCCTAGGATGGAAAACATACCGGTTGGAGAATCTAAGAGCGTTACAAATGTTTGAAACAGCCTTAGCAAAGGGAGTGGCGGGGAAGTGCTGAGCTAAGTGGCTCTGGAAAAGAGAGGCAAGGAGCTGCACGTAAGAACAGTACTCGGGTTGCTAAAGCGGTGCCCACGGGGCTACGCGTGGACCCTTCTGATGCGGCTCTGCACGCAGACGCTGGAACGGAACAATTAAGTAAACAGTGGCGGATTGTGGAGCCGGATTTCTCACTGTTGGAGCGGGGTTTTACACACACGTGGCGGGGTGGGGGGGTGCAGTGATACTGAGTTTAGTTCCTCACATCTCTCCTGTTGGGTCGCTTGGGTGGTTCTCAAATTTTTACCACTATAAGTAACCTTAGAAGCTAAAGCTTCTGGAAGGGGAGAGATGAGAGTCCCAGTCCTCATTTTTCTCCCCCCAAAACTACACAGTAGGTATGTTACTAGTTGATCGGATGGGTAGAATCTGATGGGGAGCGGAACGGGATGCTATCAATTCCCCCAGGCCTGCCTTCAAACCGGCCCATCTGAACACCCACGCCCCCTAGAGGACGTCACCGGCATCTGCTGTAGTTTTGTGCTCCCCTTCAGCTGTGACAGCGTCCGTCTGCATTAAAAGGTCCAGTCGGGTCCTGTCTCCCAGCTCGGGTCTCACCCAAGTTCAGGGGCCCCAGCGGAGAAGGGGTCAGGGACGTGAAGTGCTTCCTCCAGCCACGTGTCCTCCTCCTCCCCTTCCTCTGGAAAAGGGGAGCTTCCGGGAAAAGGGGAGCTGTTCTTTACATGACTGGCGTTATATGTGGTCTTCCCCGGCTGCGGAGGTCATGGTCACGGTGGGCACGCACACGCCAGCTCTCTCCTGTGGCACAGCAGATGTGTTCATCGGAATTACAGTTCCCTGACAAAGGGCATGCTCTCTCCGCCTGACCTTTTGTGCCCCTTCCCAACCCCGAACGTCCTCCTTGTTCAGCCCACCCCACTGCTGGGATCCCCTCCTCCCGAGAAGATTGCTCAAGGCTCAGTGAAAGTCTGTGGCCTCCGTGTGTCGTGGCCCTTTGGGACTGCTGTAACAAAACTATCACAGGCTGGGTGGCTTTTAACCGCAAAAGTTTCCTCTCACAGTTCTGGAGGCTGGGAAGTCCAAGATCAAGGTGCCAGCATTTTGGTGCCTGGTGAGAGCCCTCTTCTCACTGTGCCCTCTCAGGGTGGAAGGGACAAGGGATTTGTCTCTTTTATAAGGACACTAATCCAATTCACGAAGGCTCCACCCATGTCACCTAATCACTTCCCAAAGGCCTCCACCTCCTAATATCACAACATTGGGGATCAGGGTTCAATCGTGAATTGGGGCGGGAGGAGGGGCACAAACATTCGGTCCATAGCAACATGGTCCAAGAAAATTTACCTCCCCTGCGTTCACTTCCTGAAGCACAAGCCACCTCTCCCTGTCCCTCCTCTGTCGTCGCTTTGGTGGACAGCTGTGGCCAACCTCCAACCTACTTCTGACCTTCTTAACTCTCCAGGCATGTTTACCTGGGTGACTGGGTCTCCCACCATCATATGAAGAAACTGAGGCACAGAGAAGTTAAATCCCATATTTAATAGACAGGATTTACAGAGCCGAAAGTTGGCTCTTTGAAAAAAATTAAAAACAAAGGAGATTCTGGCAAAACTGAACAAAGACAGAGCGACCGAAAGAGCACAAATCTATAAGCTATATGAGCGATGGAAAAAAGGAAATTGTTGCAGAAATAGTAAGAGGAAATGCACGGAAGTCTGTGTGAACAACTTCACACCGATAAATTTGAGGTTCTAGATTAATGGACTATCTTCCTAGGAAAAATATAACGATCAAAACTGACCCAAAGAGAAATTTCTAAATTCTTCAGAATTTCTTAACCACTATATCGAACCGAGTAGAAATCTTCCCGCAGATAAAGCGCTTTATCCACACGGTTTTACAAGTGAAGTCTCTCCAACATGTAAGAGAGATTATTCCAGTCTTATGTTAATACTTCTATTTTTGAGACAAACAAACCCTTGCATCCAAAGTCACACCAAAAATGGAAAATTATGGAGCAGGCTCACTCAAAAATGTAAATGCGGAAAGTCTTTTAAAAATTCAGCAAGAAGATGCCAGCAGTGAATAACTTAGATAATTATATTATCACCCAGTTTGGTTTTTCCCAGGAATATGATGTTAGGTCAGCATTAGTATGTGAATTAACGTAATCCGTCATATTAGATCTTTTAAAAGGAAACGATCATCTGCATAGATGCGGAAAAAGCATTTGATGAAAGTTGGCATCCATTCATGGCAAAACCCTTGGCAAACGAGAAATGAAAGGAATAAAAGAGATTTTTACTAAAAAAAAAAAAAAAAGCCTACAGCAAACAGTATTTGGTGGTGAAATGTTGAAAGCTTTCCCTTTAAGAACAGGAATTAGACGAGCATGACCGCCAACATCGTTTTCTATTCAACGGGAGGTCTTTTCTAAAGCACTTAACAACAAAAAGAAATGAAAAGCATACAGATTGGGAAGGGAGAGGAAAAACTGTCACTATTTGCACACGCTGCGTTCGACTCCTCGGAAAGCCCAAAAGAGAGCCCACAGATCACAAGGGAGTTTAACGTGTTTGCTGCATTCGAAATCAGTATACAAAGACGAACGTGCCATTTACAAGAGAATAATTTTTTACAAAGTTTCCCAGATAAATAGCAACCTGACAAAAGTTGTGAAGTTTCCTTTTGTGTGTAGGAAATGAATATTTGGATGTGCCTGACGTGAACTTGGCACACGGTATGGCATTTCATGAAATGTGCCTTCCCGGTCCCCTCTGCCCTATACCTGAGACACTGGCGTTTTCCTCCCGAAGAAACACCATCGGATTTGTCAGAGCAGTTTGTGCACGTTGCGCGTTAGTGACCCAGTGTTGTTCTAAAGACTGATATTTGCATAATGCCTTTGCCAAACACTGTCACCCTCATTATCTTCCCCCCCCCCCCCCCGGAGAGAAGTGGGTGATAAGGTTTGCCTTTGCCCTGAAGGAAAGTGACCTGTGGGGATATAGGAAGCTTGGCATCAGGGTTTGGTCCCACGTCTGTCTTCTTTCCGTGGCGGTGGTGTTCCACACTGCCTGGCACCTGTCACACTGGCTCATTCATTCTGTAACTACAGGCGTACTTATGGCCGTGAAAGCCTGTCTGCAGAGTCCCAGGCTACGGGAAGATCCAGACCATCACAACTAGCTGCTGCTGTGCTATCCATGGTACTGAGCACAGAGGCGGGGAGCGAGGGGGCTTCCTGGAGGAAGAAGACATTTAATTCCAAGCCTGAAAGATGAGTCATCTAGAAAACCCTACTCCAGCGCGAATGCGCTGGAAAAGAGGAAGAAAGGTGTCCAGGCTGAGGAGACAGCACGTTCAAGGCTTGGAGGAGAGAGAGAATGGCCGCCACAGAATGCGTGGAGTATGATCCAGCTGGAAGGACGATCAGGCGTGCAGGCACAGAGTGAGAAATGAGGCGTTCGGGAGCCAGGCCTTCTAGGGCCCCACTCGCCGGGGCCTGAAGAGCATGACCTTGACCTTGAGAGCAAGGTGCAGCTACTGAGGGGTAAGTGAGGGCGTGATAAAGCCAGCCCTGTGCTTTCGGAAGCAGAGTGGGCAGACTGGAGGACATCAGAGACCCTGAAGCCAGGAAACTGGGCTGGAGGGAACCCTTGTACAAGCCTGGGGACCCACTCTCTGCCCACCCGGACCCCTCATGACCTCGTGAGCCCACTCCCAGTATTTATCAGGATTCTGGGCCGCATGCAGCTTCAGACCCCCGTTCAGAAGTTGAGGGCTTTAGAGGGGAATGGTTGACCCCAGGGCTGGAGAAAGGCTGGGAGTCCCTGGGGCTGAACAGAGAATGGCCAGAATCAGAGTCTCTGTGCCACGGAGACTCCTTTGATCTCTGCTTGCCTCTGCCTCTTTCTGCAAAGCGGCCTCAGTTTCTCTCACTGGATCTGGGGCAAGCCCCACGAGGACAGAAAGGTGGCCCCAAGCTGTTGCCAACCCACTATCCCAAAGGCAATCGAGAGCTTCTCCCAATAACTCCAGGACAAAACTCCAGGGAGGGGGCCAAACAGCTTCTGGAAGGGCACTCTTTCCAGTGGCTACACTACCTCTTTCTGTAGTAACAAACCTACACCCCAGGAGCTGGTAAGAACATGAACACAGCCTGATTTGGTAGACTATTAAGGGAAAGGCAGACCCCTTCCCGTCTCCCTCATGCTGCCTGCAGCAAACGGGCCGCCAGACATCCACAACCCAGATCTTCCCTGGCCTCTTGTGGTCACGGACAAGCCCCGCCTGTCAAACCCTCAGCTCAGCAATTCCACGTCTGGACACACTCCCACGTGCGCACCGCGAGGCACACATAAGGACGTGTATTTCAGCGTAAGGATGCTTACATAGAGAACAAAAGGGAAACAACCTAAATATCCATCAGTAGGGGAGCGGGGAAAGGAAGGAAGAAAGCAAGGGAGGGAGGGAAGGAGGGAGAGAAGGCAGAAAGGAGAAACATCCAAGCATTTGAGAGAAATCACTTCATGGAAACCAAAGAGGTCCCCCTACATGTACTGACCCAAAAAGAGGTCTACAATACTGTTAAGTGATTAGAAAGCTAGATGCACAAATGTATGTAACATGGCACCTTTTCTCTGTTCAAAAATCAAGCTTGCGTATAGCTGTGTGTACAAATGCACAAACAGGGGTCCGTCAGGAATACGATACCACACTGATGCCGGTGGTTACTATGGAGGCAGGGAGGGATTTGGAGGGATTTGGCGGGTAGCACAGAGGTGTTTTTTTCTTTATGTGACCTGCTTGAATCTACAGCAATGAGAGTGTCTGCGTTTAGCCCTTGGGTAGTTAGAAACAATTTTAAATGAATGAGAGAAAATAAAATGGCAGGCAACATTGCTTGCAATAGAAAAAAAAAATTGTCCAGTAGCCACCCAACTACAAAAATCCATCCAGAGGAAACGGACTAAAGTAAATGATGGCGCCCATGACAACGGGACACGGGGCAGCCATTGAAGGACGGAGCCAAGTTACAGGGGAGGTGCTATCGGGTGAAAAGCAGATTACAAAGGAGCGTGTACCAAACACCCCTGTTTTTGCCAAAGAAAGAAAATGCAGACGATGTGCAGAAAAATCTAAGGCGTAGCGGAAAGAGCGGGGCTTTGCGACCTCAGTGACCCGGGTTTCAGACTCTCTGGCAGTGATCAGTGGAGCGTCGTGGGGTTCACTCCACGGCTCTGAGCCTCAGTTTACCATCCTGAAAACAAGAGAAACAGCAGCGCCTACCTCATGCGGGTGAGGTATTCATCGAATTGGTGTGGCCAGAGGCTTATCATGGAGGACATATGACAGCCAGCTTGCTTTTTAGGAGCGTCTGCGTGGCTCAGTCGGTTAAGCGCCCGACTCTTGATTTCGGCTCAGGTCAGGCTCTCGCACTTCATGAGATCAAGCCCCTCGGTTGGCCTCTGTGCTGAGTGTGGCCCCTGCTTGGGATTCTCTCTCTTTCCCTCTCTCACTCACTGCCCCTCCCCTGCTCGTGCATGCACGCACACCTTCTC